>NW_027363302.1:600000-1143284 GCF_046119375.1 Phyllobates terribilis | reverse complement strand
CTTTCATGCAAACTACAGAAATTGTCCATCCCTGTTGTAGTCTGTGCAGAGTAGATGTGAGGAGCCGCCGGTCACTGCTCCACTATAACAGGGAGAGCAGAGAAGAGAGATCTGCATATTGCTGGAGGTGGGCCCCTAGAGTCAGTGTCCCCTGTGGGCCCCAGACACCTCAGTCCGACCCTGCTGACATCTGATTAAGGCCTAAGGCCCCGTTCACATGTCAGGTTTTAATCAGTGTTTTTTTTCTAATTTTCATCTGATTTTGGTCAGTGTCAGTTTTTCTCCTCAGTGGGGCATATTTTTTTATATGTAAAGTAAAAAGCTAAAGGTTTCCTCGCCTCGCTTGCCCGGCCTATAGACACTGGAAAACAAGCAGTACAGGCAACATGGTTGGTTCTGGCCATTTTTCTGACAGACTCGTTGACTTCAATAGATGATCTTTATCTACAAATCGGATGAAAATCGGACCGGTCTCAGTTCTGATTTGCAGATCAATCGTCCACAATAAATAGAGCTGTAAACCTGTCCACGGTCTATAACGGAGCATATTCTACCTGCTAGAGAAATAACCAGACGTGAAAAGAGCCATGTGCTATTCTTACAGGGAAGGGGCCACGATTTTATGTTTTGTATTAATAATTATGTAATCAATTATTTTTAATACAAAATTAAATGTACCACTTTATTAGTTTTTTATTTATTTTTACATTGGCCACTAGGGGCTGCCATTTTTATTTGGGGGGGTGTGTAAGAAGCGCTCTTACACACCTCATTTACGGCAGCCCTGGCCATAAGAGACAGTAGTCTGTCACCGACCCTTTCTCTAACATTAGAGGCCGCTCCTCCTGCCTCTAGCTGTGACCTGAGCACGCCCCCTTGGCTGTTCAGGTCGCAGCCGTGGGAGGAGATTTCAGCCATCTTTGTGGAGCCTGCAGTGTAAGCTGTACATTCCCCCTGTCGTCGCACGCACTGCTCAGTCAGAGCATGCCATGACAGGAACTGCCGGGGAGGAAATGCCTAGGAGTGGACGTCCCGAGTGAGTATCTGCAGCGGCGCCGTGCGGTGATCTCAGCCTCTCAGCTGTTATCACCGCCGACATCTTCAGGCAACACAGACAAAGCGCTGCGTGGGAACGTGGAAGGTGAGTAGAAGCGTTTGTTTTGTTTTTTTTCCCTTCGCATTGAATATATGGGGGCATATACCCACCAGGATGGAGGAGGAGGCATATACCCACCAGGATGGATGGAGGGGGGGGGGGGCATATACCCACCAGGATGGATGGAGGGGGGGGGGCATATACCCACCAGGATGGATGGAGGGGGGGGGGCATATACCCACCAGGATGGATGGAGGGGGGGGGCATATACCCACCAGGATGGATGGAGGGGGGGGGGCATATACCCACCAGGATGGATGGAGGGGGGGGGCATATACCCACCAGGATGGATGGAGGGGGGGGCATATACCCACCAGGACGGATGTAGGGGGGGGGCATATACCCACCAGGATGGATGGAGGGGGGGGCATATACCCACCAGGATGGATGGAGGGGGGGGGCATATACCCACCAGGATGGATGGAGGGGGGGGGGCATATACCCACCAGGATGGAGGGGGGGGGCATATACCCACCAGGATGGATGGAGGGGGGGGCATATACCCACCAGTATGAAGGGGAGGATATATCCACCAGGATGGATGGATGGAGGGGGGCATATACTGACCGGGATGGATGGAGGGGCATATACATCTACCCAGGATGGATGGGGGTGTGTGACGCCTAGCTGCGCTTGGTATCACAGATCCTAGCAGGGTGTATTGATGGATTCCTCCACGAGAGGCCCCCATAACCATTCACACATCTCCACCTTCCACCTCAGACCATCAGAGGGAGCCCGTTAGGGATAGATATATAAGGGAAGGTGGAGCCAGGCAGCAGTTAGTCTAGACTGGAGTCGACAGAAAGCAAACCTGTTGAGAGAGCTCCTGCAGTGCAAAAGCCTGAGAGAGGTCAGTCTGCAGTGGAGCACGTTCTAGACTCAGTTGTAGCTCAGAGAGGTGAGCTTTAGGTGTGCCGGCGCCATAAGATCGGTGAAGCGCGGCAAGCTGCCGTTAGTGTGTATAGCCTAGTGAGGGCCCGAGTAGGCCGAAGGCGAGTGGAGAGTTAATACATAGGGGGCAGAGGAGCTTAACTAGCTCACCCCGAAGAAGCAGTTACCGGACATCGGGTCCGAAGCTTACCGGGATCTCCACGACCCAGTAAGATATAACCAGAATCCCTGGAGAACTACAAGTCCCAGTATTGCAAAAGTGCTGATACGTAATAGAGCCAGGAGACACATAGGCCCCTTAAGTCGGGAGCGTGTAATCCAAGAAAAGGCCCTACCAGAAGGTCAGCCAGCGCAGGACAGAGACAAAGTTAGGCCTTGCTCCAGGAAGGTCAGAAACTTACTACGCAGAGGCAAGAAACAGGAGGCCCAAAACCCGCTCATTGGGGAGGATCCTGACGTGCACCCTTCACCCTACAGTGCTCTGGGACGTGCCTGAATTTCCATCAGTAAAAGGTACTGAAGTGACAATCGTGTCTGTCCCTGTTCTTGCTCTGACCCGGCTGGGTCTCTCCGTCCTGCTTTCCCCGTCCATACGCTGCCCTGAGGCCTAGCTCCACCTGTGGGAAGCTATACCATCGAGCTGCCTTATCACCGGCCTCAGTGGACTGCGCAGCGCTGGTGATCCTCACCAGAAACCACAGGTGGCGTCACAAACTCTTTTATAAACTTCACAAATCACCAACCCTTTTAAAGGAGCGACCCCAGGGTACGGGCCCGGGAGCCGACCACCGCGACATCCTTAAAGGCCCGGGTACCGAGTCATACCCATTCCCCTGGGCTAGTCAGGGGCATATAAACCTACCCAGCATGGATGGATGGAGGGGCATTTACACCTACCCAGGATGGATGGATGGAGGGGCATTTACACCTACCCAGGATGGATGGATGAATGAAGGGGCATATACACCTACCCAGGATGGATGGATGGAGGGGGCATCTACACCTAACCAGGTTGGATGGAGGGGCATATACACCTACCAGAATAGACTACCCAGGATGGATGGATGGATGGAGGGGCATCTACACCTAACCAGGATGGATGAATGGAGGGGGCATCTACACCTAACCAGGTTGGATGGAGGGGCATATACACCTACCAGAATAGACTACCCAGGATGGCTGGAGGGGCATATACAGCTACCCAGGATGGATGGATGGAGGGGCCGATACACCTACCCAGGATGGATGGAGGGGCATATACACCTACCCAGGATGGATGGAGGGGAATATACACCTACCCAGGATGGAAGGATGGAGGGGCATATACACCTACCCAGGATGGATGGAGGGGCAAATACTCCTACACTGGATGGATGGAGGGGGCATATACACCTACCCAGGATGGATGGATGGCTGGAGGGGCATATACAGCTACCCAGGATGGATGGAGGGGCCGATACACCTACCCAGGATGGATGGATGGAGGGGAATATACACCTACCCAGGATGGATGGATGGAGGGGCATATACACCTACCCAGGATGGATGGAGGGGCAAATACTCCTACACTGGATGGACGGAGGGGCATATACACCTACCCAGGATGGATGGATGGAGGGGCATATACACCTACCCAGGATGGATGGATGGAAGAATGGATGGAGGGGTATTCGCATCTACCATGGATGGATGGAGGGGCATCTACACCTACCCAGGATGGATTGATGGATGGAGGGGCATCTACACCTACCCAGAGTGGATGGATGGAGGGGCATTTACACCTAGCCAGGATGGATGGATGGAGGGGCATTTACACCTAGCCAGGATGGATGGATGGATGAAGGGGCATATACACCTACCCAGGATGGATGGATGGATGGAGGGGCATTTACACCTACCCAGGATGGATGGAGGGGCATATACACCTACCCAGGATGGATGGAGGGGCATATACACCTACCCATGATGGATGGATGGAGGGGCATATACACCTACCCAGGATGGATGGAGGGGCATATACACCTACCCAGGATGGATGGAGGGGCATATACACCTACCCAGGATGGATGGAGGGGCATATACACCTACCCAGGATGGATGGATGGAAGAATGGATGGAGGGGTATTCGCATCTACCATGGATGGATGGAGGGGCATCTACACCTACCCAGAGTGGATGGATGGAGGGGCATATACACCTACCAGAATAGACTGCTCAGGATGGATGGATGGATGGAGGGGCATCTATGCTTACCCAGTTTGGATGGATGGATGGAGGGGCATATACACCTACCCAGGATGGATGGAGGGGCAAATACTCCTACCCAGGATGGATGGAGGGGCATATACACCTACCCAGGATGGATGGAGGGGCATATACACCTACCCAGGATGGATGGATGGAAGAATGGATGGAGGGGTATTCGCATCTACCATGGATGGATGGAGGGGCATCTACACCTACCCAGAGTGGATGGATGGAGGGGCATATACACCTACCAGAATAGACTGCTCAGGATGGATGGATGGATGGAGGGGCATCTATGCTTACCCAGTTTGGATGGATGGATGGATGGAGGTGCATATACACCTACCCAGGATGGATGGAATGAGGGGCATATACACCTACCCAGAATGGATGGATGGAGGGGCATCTACCCCTACCCACGATGGATGGAGGGGCATCTACACTTACGCAGGATGGATGGAAGGGCATCTACACCTACCCAGGATGGGTGGATGCATGGAGGGGCATCTAGACCTACCCAGGATGTATGGATGGATGGAGGGGCATATACACCTACCCAGAGTGGACGGATGGAGGGGCATCTACCCCTACCCCCGATGGATGGAGGGGCATATACACCTACTCAGGATGGATGGATGGAGGGGCATATACACCTACCCAGGATGGATGGAGAGGCCGATACACCTACCCAGGATGGATGGAAGGGCATATTCACCTACCCAGGATGGATGGATGGAGGGGCATATACACCTACCGAGAATGGATGGATGGAGGGGCATATACACCTACCAGAATAGACTGCGCAGGATGGATGGATGTAGTGGTATCTACACCTACTATGGATGGATGGAGGGGCATCTACACCTACCCAGGATGGATTGATGGATGGAGGGGCATCTACACCTACCGAGAATGGACGAATGGAGGGGCATCTACACCTACCGAGAATGGATGGATGGAGGGGCATATTCACCTACCCAGGATGGATGGATAGAGGGGCATATACACCTACCAGAATAGACTGCGCAGGATGGATGGATGGAGGGGCATCTACGCCTACCCAGAATGGATGGATGGATGAAGGGTCATATACACTCACCCAGGATGGATGGATGGAGGGGGAAACACACCTACTCAGGATGGATGGAGGGGCATATACACCTACCCAGGATGGATGGAGGGGCAAATACTCCTACCCAGGATGGATGGATGGATGGATGGAGGGGCATATACACCTACCAGAATAGACTACCCAGGATGGATGGAGGTGCATCTACGCAAACCCAGAATGGATGGATGAAGGGGCATATACACCTACCCAGATTGGATGGATGGATGGATGGATGGATGGATGGATGGATGGAGGTGCATATACACCTACCCAGGATGGATGGATGGAAAGGTATCTACGCCTACCCAGGATGGATGGATGGAGGGGCATATACACCTACCCAGAATGGATGGATGGAGGGGCATATACACCTACCCAGAATGGATGGATGGAGGGGCATCTACCCCTACCCAGGATGGATGGATGGAGGGGCATCTACACTTACCCAGGATGAATGGATTAATGGAAGGGCATCTACACCTACCCAGGATGGGTGGATGGATGGAGGGGCATCTAGACCTACCCAGGATGTATGGATGGATGGATGGAGGGGCATCTAGACCTACCCAGGATGTATGGATGGATGGAGGGGCATCTACACCTACCCAGGATGGATGGATGGATGGAGGGGCATCTACACCTACCCAGGATGAATAGATGGAGGGGCATCTACGCCTACCCAGAATGGATGGATGGAGGGGCATATACACCTACCCAGGATGGATTGATGGATGGAGGGGCATATACACCTACCCAGGATGGATGGATGGGCATATACACCTACTCAGGATGGATGGATGGAGGGGCATATACACCTACTCTGGATGGATGGATGGAGGGGCATATACAGCTACCCAGGATGGATGGAGAGGCCGATACACCTACCCAGGATGGATGGAAGGGCATATTCACCTACCCAGGATGGATGGATGGAGGGGCATATACACCTACCCACTATGGATGGAGGGGCAAATACTCCTACCCAGGATGAATGGAGGGGCATATACACCTACCCAGGATGGATGGAGGGGCATAAACACCTACCCAGAATGGATGGATGGAGTGGTATCTACACCTACTATGGATGGATGGAGGGGCATCTACACCTACCCAGGATGGATTGATGGATGGAGGGGCATCTACACCTACCGAGAATGGACGAATGGAGGGGCATCTACACCTACCGAGAATGGACGAATGGAGGGGCATCTACACCTACCGAGAATGGATGGATGGAGGGGCATATACACCTACCCAGGATGGATGGATAGTGGGGCATATACACCTACCAGAATAGACTGCGCAGGATGGATGGATGGATGGAGGGGCATCTACGCCTACCCAGAATGGATGAAGGGTCATATACACCTACCCAGGATGGATGGAGGTGCAAATACTCCTACCCAGGATGGATGGATGGATGGAGGGGCATATACACCTACCAGAATAGACTACCCAGGATGGATGGAGGTGCATCTACGCAAACCCAGAATGGATGGATGAAGGGGCATATACACCTACCCAGATTGGATGGATGCATGGATGGATGGATGGATGGAGGTGCATATACACCTACCCAGGATGGATGGATGGAAAGGTATCTACGCCTACCCAGGATGGATGGATGGATGGAGGGGCATATACACCTACCCAGAATGGATGGATGGAGGGAGGGGCATATACACCTACCCAGGATGGATGGATGGAGGGGCATCTACCCCTACCCAGGATGGATGGATGGAGGGGCATCTACACTTGCCCCTCCATCCATTCATTCATCCTGGGTAAGTGTAGATGCCCCTCCATCCATCCATCCATCCTGGGTAGGTGTAGATGCCCCTCCATCCATCCATCCATTCATCCTGGGTATCTACACCTACCCAGGATGGGTGGATGGATGGAGGGGCATCTACACCTACCCAGGATGTATAGATGGATGGAGGGGCATCTACACCTACCCAGGATGGATGGATGGAGGGGCATCTACACCTACCCAGGATGGATGGATGGAGGGGCATCTACACCTTACCCGGGATGGATGGATGGAGGGGCATCTACACCTACCCAGGATGAATGGATGGAGGGTCATCTACGCCTACCCAGAATGGATGGATGGAGGGCATATACCCCTACCCAGGATGGATTGATGGATGGAGGGGCATCTACACCTACCCAGAATGGATGGATGGAGGGGCATCTACGCCTACCCAGAATGGATGGAGGGGCATATACACCTACCCAGAATGGATGAATGGAGGGGCATCTACGCCTACCCAGAATGGATGGATGGAGGGGCATATACACCTACCCAGAATGGATGAATGGAGGGGCATATACACCTACACAGAATGGATGGATGGAGGACCATATACACCTACCCAGGATGGATGGAGGGGCATCTACACCTACCCAGTATGGATGGATGGAGGGGCATCTACTCCTACCCAGGATGGATGGATGGAGGGGCATCTACTCCTACCCAAGATGGATGGATGGCGGGGCATATACACCTACCCAGGATGGATGGAGAAGCATATACACCTACCCAGGATGGATGGAGGGGCATGTATACCTACCCAGGATGGATGGATGGAGAGGCATCTACACCTACCCAGGATGGATGGATGGCGGGGCATATACACCTATCCAGGATGGACGGATGGGGACGCATGGATTCCACTCAGTATCAGCAGATTCTTGACAATAATGTTCAAGAATCAGTGATAAAGTTGAAGTTACGCAGGGGATGGATCTTTCAGCAAGACAATGATCCAAAACACGGCTCCAAATCTACTCAGGCATTCATACAGAGGAACAATTACAATGTTCTGGAATGGCCATCCCAGTCCCCAGACCTGAATATCATTGAACATCTGTGGGATCATTTGAAGAGGGCTGTCCATGCTCGGCGACCATCAAACTTAACTGAACTGGAATTGTTTTGTAAAGAGGAATGGTCAAAAATACCTTCATCCAGGATCCAGGAAATCATTAAAAGCTACAGGAAGCAACTAGAGGCTGTTATTTTTGCAAAAGGAGGATCTACTAAATATTAATGTCACTTTTCTGGTGAGGTGCCCATACTTATGCACCTGTCAAATTTTGTTTGAATGCAGATTGCACATTTTCTGTTAGTACAATAAACCTCATTTCAAGGCAGAAACATTACTGTGTCCAACAGTTATAACATGTATCAAACTGAAATAGCTGTTGCAAAAACACCAATTTTTATAAAACATTAAGCTTAAGATTAATAGGGGTGCCCAAACTTTTTCATATAACTGTATGTTCTAATTATTTTTTTAATATGAACTATTGGCACAATAGTCAATGAATGTGACCTTTTTTCAGTCTCTATAACTATATAATGGAATCTTACTTATGGGCTATCTACTTTGTTTTAGGCTTTAAGCGCCACTTCTCTGACCGGACTTCAGGAAAAACTTCAGGACAGCAATGTGCTTCTGGATAAAATCATGAAAGGGCTGAATGCCTATCTGGAGAAGAAGAGGCTTTTTTCCCACGGTATAGTCCTTTCACTTGTTGCAATGATTCTATATACTACTTAAAGAAATTTTTTTTTTTCTTATTTAAACGCATTGAAATCATTTTTGTAATTGGATTTCATTAATAATTTTGCACTGTTTGCCTTCTATTGGCTCTGTGTTGCGCTGGCTATTGGACTTATTTTTAATCTGTCTTTTTTCAGCTCCTCTTAGCCGATTTATGACCACAGATCACATCAAAGCTGAATGTGCAGGAAACAAAAAGCCTAACGGTGCAACATTTTTAATGAAACTGAATTGTCGCAAATACTCGCAATTAAATGGGTATTCCCATCTCCAAGATCCTATCCCAATATGTAGTAGGCGTAGTAATAATAATATTAGCAAATACCTCCAATTAGAAGTGTAGTATAGTTCTTCTGATTCGCTATGTCGCTTTCCCCATGTGCAAGGCATTGCAGTAGCTTCGGTATCCATGGTTACGACCACTCATATAGTGACAGTTATTTGCTAGTGGTCATAACCTAAGCTACTGCAATGCCCTGCACATGGGGTAAGCGACAAAGCAAATCAGAAGAACTATACTACACTTCTAATTGGAGGTATTTGCTAATATTATTATGACGCCTACTACATATTGGGGTAGAATCCTGGAGATGGGAATACACATTTCAGTTAAATAAAAAAAGTTCCCAAAACTGGATAGCCCCTTTAAGCTAGACATACGCATCAGATATGAGATACCCGTGGTCTGAATGGTTATTTGGCTATTTCTTCTGACTCCCACATATTCTGCTGAACAGTCATGTGTTTTTAATGGGGAGAGAGGAGAAAGTCAGTACTGGACACCTCCGGCAGCGGGTTATCTCCCCTGAGAACCAAAAGACCGGGTATTGAAATCCCATCTGCCCGATCCTTCTGGCCCTGACATCCTCTATCGGGGGAGAGTCAGGAGACCCCCATACACATCAGTGGGTAGGCCGGTCCTGCTGCAATCGTCAGGTTTAAACTATTTTAATCCAATGTGTATGGGGACTGAATCTTTACTTTAAAGCTTTGCTTTTCTATTTTCTCACATAGACACTGATACAAATGGCGCCTGACCCAATACTTTAATGACATTTTTATCATATTGTGCATTTTCGCTTTAGCTTTTTCTTCCTGTCCAACGACGAAATGCTAGAAATTCTCTCTGAGACTAAAGATCCTCTGCGGGTCCAACCACATCTAAAGAAGGGCTTTGAAGGCATCGCAAAGCTGGAGTTCCTTCCTAACCTGGACATCAAAGCCATGTACAGCACCGAGGGGGAACGCGTAGAGCTCATCCAGACCATCTCCACCTCCGAGGCTCGGGGGGCCGTGGAGAAGTGGCTCATCCAAGGGGAAGATGTCATGTTAAGGAGCGTGCATGATGTTATTGCTCGGTCACGAATGGTACGGATCTACCTACAGACCAAAAGCATTAATTGGAACTAATCTAGTACTTTTATATTTGTATAAGATTATTTGGCGGCAGTGAATGATTTGTGGATGATGTATCTCTTGCTATAGAGCCAGGTAGCAGATCTTCTACCTGCAATCGGTAGAAATGAATTTGCTAGATAATACTAGTAAGGTTGTCCCTCTCTTAAATGCTTCTGTCAACGTAATTTAACTTTGTTTTTTAAAAGGCATACCCTGAGACTGCAAGAAAAGACTGGGTGAGGGAATGGCCGGGACAGGTCGTGCTCTGTGTGTCTCAGATGTTCTGGACCAGTGAAGGGCATGAAGCTATCGGCAGTGGCCCAGAGGTACGGCATAAGCTCCTTTACTGATCAAGGTTGCTTCACTAGAAACAGTCATGGCCGGAAGTGTTGGCACCCTTGAAGTATTTTCCATAAAATTATTGCAATTGCATGTGTATTTTTTGTTATACACATGTTTATTTCCTTTGTGTGTATTGGAACAACACAAAAAAAACAGAGAAAAAAAGGCAAATTGGATATAATTTCACACAAAACCCCAAAAATGGGCCGGACAAAATTGTTGGCATCTTTCCAAAATTGTGGGTAAACAATTTTGTTTCAAGCTTGTGATGCTCGTTCAAACTCACCTGTGGCAAGTAACAGGTGTGGGCAATATGAAAATCAGACCTGAAACCCGATACAAAGGGGAAAAGTTGACTCAATCTTTGCGTTGTTACGTGCCACACTAAGTAGGGAGAACAGAAAGAGGAAAAGAGAACTGTCTGAGGACTTGAGAACCAAAATTGTTGACCAATATCTTCTTTTTGTGTTGTTCCAATACACACAAATTAAATAAACATGTGAACAACAAAACATGTGTAATTGTAATAATTTTCTGGGAGAAATACATATATATACATTCATAGACAGACTTCATGTGTTCTCCTGCTAATAGACTGTCATACCCAGGGACGCAGCTTATAGGAGTTTCCAGGGGCGGATATACCATTGGTGCAACAGAGGTAAGGGGACCCACATTCACATCAAAAGATGCAAGTAGCTTCTTTCACAGCACGTTATTAGACTGCAAAGAGCCCATGTACTGTTCTTGCCCAGGGGTCTTCTCCTGGGGGTTGCAGTTGTACAGCGGCTCAATATCTTGAAGGTACCCAAAAGGCTCCATAGTATTGTTGGGATTTTGCATTGATTCATGCATCTTGTCTAGAGATGAGCAACTAAATTTGCAGGACCTTGGTCTAAGAGAGCAGGTTAGTAGTCTGTGGCTGTTGGATGGGAGCCTTGCTAACCGCCTCTTACATGCCGGCATCCCTGGCTCCTCTTTTGATTAGCCGGCCAGGCGTGATGTCATTTGTGCCTCACACCACAACTATGACATCGACATCAAAAGAGGAGCCGGAGATGCCGTTTCATGGAGCTCCGGTCCTGCGGCTGTGGAATACGGACCCGACTGTTGGACCAGAGTCCTGCAAATCCATTCGCTCATCTCTACTCTCGTCATATCTACCAATAAGGGAAGACATTGTATGGGATTTCCCATAATACCAGCATAAAATGAATCCATCTGCATTGAGTTTTCCATGCTGTTTGTGGCAGGGTTTTATAGAGGTACATCTGGGTATTTGGAGCTCTGGGTTCAATCCAGATCTCCAACTTCTATAAAGATATGTTGTAAAATTGTTGTGTACATTATAAAGTGCCTGCATATTGTGGAGTTCTCAATCTAGTCTGCAGCTTATAATCTGTATAGATTTCAGCCCCCTTGCAATATGTATGTTCTATGAATGTTTCTGCAGATGATTTCACCGTTACATCCTTCTTGTAGGGCCTGAAAAACTCCTATGATAATCTGCAGCTCCAGCTAAATGATATTGTGGAGCTTGTGCGAGGAGGCAAATTGTCCCAGCAGACTCGCAGCACATTGGGGGCTCTCGTCACCATAGAGGGGCACGCTCGTGACGTGGGCATGGAAATGATCCAAACAGGTTTGTGCAAACATCATGGCTGGCACCAAACTTTCCAATACCATGTTCTATTTATTATACACTACATGTAGAAAGGTATTGTGCCCCCTCCACATTACACCTACAGGGGCTTTTATGGCCCCCTATTCTAAATCCATATACAGGATGTTAATATGGAGTCCGTCCCTCTACAGATATCACAGCTCAATATGCAGAGCACCTTCATACATTTCACCCCATTCCTATGTTCTTTCCATATCTATGTTATATCCCCCCCTCTTTTCTTTGAGTTTTCATAGGACACAATTGATCTTGTCACAGTAAAGCAATCTTGGGGTGTACTTACAATGACGTCTATGGGGCAGTAGTCATTTATGCCTATTGAGATGGTGGTCACTATACAGTTATATGAAAAAGTTTGGGCACCCCTATTAATCTTAAGCTTATTGTTTTATAAAAATTGGTGTTTTTGCAACAGCTATTTCAGTTTGATATATGTAATAACTGTTGGACACAGTAATGTTTCTGCCTTGAAATGAGGTTTATTGTACTAACAGAAAATGTGCAATCTGCATTCAAACAAAATTTGACAGGTGCATAAGTATGGGCACCTCACCAGAAAAGTGACATTAATACTTAGTAGATCCTCCTTTTGCAAAAATAACAGCCTCTAGTCGCTTCCAGTAGCTTTTAATGAGATCCTGGATCCTGGATGAAGGTATTTTTGACCATTCCTCTTTACAAAACAATTCCAGTTCAGTTAAGTTTGATGGTCGCCGAGCATGGACAGCCCTCTTCAAATGATCCCACAGATGTTCAATGATATTCAGGTCTGGGGACTGGGATGGCCATTCCAGAACATTGTAATTGTTCCTCTGCATGAATGCCTGAGTAGATTTGGAGCAGTGTTTTGGATCATTGTCTTGCTGAAAGATCCATCCCCTGCGTAACTTCAACTTTGTCACTGATTCTTGAACATTATTGTCAAGAATCTGCTGATACTGAGTGGAATCCATGCGTCCTTCGACTTTAACAAGATTCCCGGTGCCGGCATTGGCCACACAGCCCCAAAGCATGATGGAACCTCCACCAAATTTTACTGTGGGTAGCAAGTGTTTTTCTTGGAATGCTGTGTTTTTTTGCCGCCATGCATAATGCCTTTTTGTATGACCAAACAACTCAATCTTGGTTTCATCAGTCCACAGGACCTTCTTCCAAAAGGAAATTGGCTTCTCCAAATGTGCTTTTGCATACCTCAGCCGACTCTGTTTGTGGCGTGCTTGCAGAAACGACTTCTTTCGCATCACTCTCCCATACAGCTTCTCCTTGTGCAAAGTGCGTTGTATAGTTGACCGATGCACAGTGACACCATCTGCAGCAAGTTGATGCTGCAGCTCTCTGGAGGTGGTCTGAGGATTGTCCTCGACTGATCTCACCATTCTTCTTCTCTGCCTTTCTGATGTTTTTCTTGGCCTGCCACTTCTGGCCTTAACAAGAACTGTCCCTGTGTTCTTCCATTTCCTTACTATGTTCCTCACAGTGGAAACTGACAAGTTAAATCTCTGAGACCGCTTTTTGTATCCTTCCCCTGAACAGCTATGTTGAATAATCTTTGTTTTCAGATCATTTGACAGTTATTTTGAGGAGCCTATGATGCCACTCTTCAGAGGAGATTCAAACAGGAGAACAACTTGCAAGTGGCCACTTTAAGTAGCTTTTCTCATGATTGCATACACCTGGCTATAAACTTCAAAGCTCAATGAGGTTACAAAACCAAAAAAAGTGCTTTAGTAAGTCAGTAAAAAGTAGGTAGGAGTATTTAAAACAAGAAAATGATAAGGGTGCCCATACTTATGCACCTGTCAAATTTTGTTTGAATGCAGATTGCACATTTTCTGTTAGTACAATAAACCTCATTTCAAGGCAGAAACATTACTGTGTCCAACAGTTATTACATATATCAAACTGAAATAGCTGTTGCAAAAACACCAATTTTTATAAAACATTAAGCTTAAGATTAATAGGGGTGCCCAAACTTTTTCATATAACTGTATAGGAATGTTTTTGCATCTGTAGGTGTCGGCATCCCCCGTATATGACTCATTGCCACAATTGATATTCTTTATAGTCAGTGTTTTGGATGGCCTAGGTGCGGTGTGTAATATTTTCTATCAATGGTGTGTGTGCCCTCCTCTGTGCGGTGTCCTTCCATAACCATGGATGTACTAATAAAGGGTGTTATGTCAATTCCTTTAATGACCTTTTGTTCGGCTTCTTTGTAGGTATTATGTAATTCTCCGAATGGTCAGCCATTCTAAGCCTGAGCAGACATATGGCAATGTAATTGATGTGTGACTGACATTGTTCTTCCCTATGTTGCGGTGACATATTTATGCTGCCATTGTGCAGTATTTTTTCTAATTAATCATCCTAAAGGTGTTTAGTGGGGTTGAGGTTGAGAACGTGTGTGAAACAGTTCTGCTCTTCTATTCCCTTAGGGTTGGAAGCTACAATTGTTTAAAATGTCTTGTGCTGAAGCATTAAGATATCTTTTCACTGGAACTAAGGGGTCTAGACCAACCCCTAAAAACAAGGCCATACCTCCACCAGCAAACTGTACAGCGGGCACAATGCAGTTAATAGGGTAACGTTCTCCTGGCAATCACCAAATCCAGACTCGTCCATCAGATGCCAGATAGAGAAGTGTGATCCGTCACTGCACAGAACAGGTCTCCTCCAGAGTCCTGTGGTGGCGGCTTCACACCACTCCATCTGACGCTCGACATCGTGCTTGGTGATGTAAGGCTGCATGCAGCTGCTCGGCCATAAAGCTCCTGGCGGGGACGCAGTGTTTGTGGTGATGTTGTTACCAATGGAGTCAGGAGAGCGTTCTGCCCTCTGCTCCTCAGCACTCAGTGACCCCGCTCTGTAATGTTCCGGGGTCTCCTGAGTTGCTGCAGTTCCTTCTACTCCTTAATAATATCACTCACATGTGATGGGGGAAGATTTAGGAGGGAAGAAATTTAATATCCAGACTTGTTACCCCGGTGGCTCCTATTACAGGACCGCGCTGGTATCAGAGAGCTCTGCACCACCAGCCGTTCTGTCATATGTTAGTAACAGCACACAGCATGGGAGGGCGGATGTTATACACCGGGGGGCGTGGGGATTGATGTTATACACTGGTGGGGGCGAGAGTCTTAATGTTATACAAGGCCGAGGGGCCAGATGTTATACCCTAGGGGTACGAGGGGCTAGATGTTATACACTGAGGGGCAAGGGGACGGATATTATACACCAGGGGCGTGGGGACGGATATTATACACCAGAGCCGAGGGGATTGATGTTATACACTGGGGGTACAAGGGGCTAGATGTTATAAAAGTCCGAGGGCTGGATGTTATACACTAAGGGGCGAGGGGACGGATATTATACACCGTGGGCGAGGGGACGGATATTATACACCGTGGGCGAGGGGACGGATATTATACACCGTGGGCGAGGGGACGGATATTATACACCGTGGGCGAGGGGACGGATATTATACACCGTGGGCGAGGGGACGGATATTATACACCGTGGGCGAGGGGACGGATATTATACACCGTGGGCGAGGGGACGGATATTATACACCGTGGGCGAGGGGACGGATATTATACACCGTGGGCGAGGGGACGGATATTATACACCGTGGGCGAGGGGACGGATATTATACACCGTGGGCGAGGGGACGGATATTATACACCGTGGGCGAGGGGACGGATATTATACACCGTGGGCGAGGGGACGGATATTATACACCGTGGGCGAGGGGACGGATATTATACACCGTGGGCGAGGGGACGGATATTATACACCGTGGGCGAGGGGACGGATATTATACACCGTGGGCGAGGGGACGGATATTATACACCGTGGGCGAGGGGACGGATATTATACACCGTGGGCGAGGGGACGGATATTATACACCGTGGGCGAGGGGACGGATATTATACACCAGGGGTCAGGGGACGGTTGTTATACACCGTGGGCGAGGGGACGGTTGTTATACACCGTGGGCGAGGGGACGGATATTATACACCGTGGGCGAGGGGACGGATATTATACACCGTGGGCGAGGGGACGGATATTATACACCGTGGGCGAGGGGACGGATATTATACACCGGGAGCGAGGGGACGGATATTATACACCGGGGGGCGAGAGGCCGGATGTTATACACCGGGGGGCGAGAGGCCGGATGTTATACACCAGGGGGAGGGAGCGAGGGTGCAGATGTTATACACCGGGGCTGGGGGCCGGATGTTATACCCTGGGGGTCGGATGTTATGCAAAGGAGAGCTTGGGGTTGGATGTTATACAGTGGGGTTGAGGGGATGGATTTTATACACTGGCGGGGGGGCGAGGGGACGGATGTTATACACCAGGGGGAGGGAGCGAGGGGACGGATATTATACATCATGGGCGAGGGGATGGTTGTTATACACTAGGAGCGAGGGGACGGATATTATACACCGGGGGAGGCGAGAGGCCGGATGTTATACACCAGGGGGAGGGAGCGAGGGGACGGATATTGTACACCGGGGGGCGAGAGGCCGGATGTTATACACCAGGGGGAGGGAGCGAGGGGACAGATGTTATACACTGGGGCTGGGGGCCAGATGTTATACCCTGGGGGCCGGATGTTATGCAATGGATGGCTTGGGGTTGGATGTTATACAGTGGGGTTGAGGGGATGGATTTTATACACTGGCGGGGGGGCGAGGGGACGGATGTTATACTAAACTAGGGGCGAGGGGTGGATGTTATACACCGGGGGAGGCGAGAGGCCGGATTTTATAAACTGGGGGCTGAGAGTCCGGATGTTATACACCGTGGGCAATGGGACTAAATGAAAAAAGCAGAATTCGGTGACTAGGAGACATTAGACCAGGGGAAATCTGTGCTTTGGTCTGATGAGTCCAAATTTGAGATCTTTGGTTCCAACCACCGTGTCTTTGTGCGACGCAGAAAAGGTGAACGGATGGACTCTACATGCCTGGTTCCCACCGTGAAGCATGGAGGAGGAGGTGTGATGGTGTGGGGGTGCTTTGCTGGTGACACTGTTTGGGATTTATTCAAAATTGAAGGCATGCTGAACCAGCATGGCTACCACAGCATCTTGCAGCGGCATGCTATTCCATCCGGTCTGCGTTTAGTTGGACCATCATTTATTTTTCAAAAGGACAATGACCCCAACACACCTCCAGGCTATGTAAGGGCTATTTGACCAAGAAGGAGAGTGATGGGGGGCTACGCCAGATGACCTGGCCTCCACAGTCACCAGACCTGAACCCAATCGAGATGGTTTGGGGTGAGCTGGACCGCAGAGTGAAGGCAAAAGGGCCAACAAGTGCTAAGCATCTCTGGGAACTCCTTCAAGATTGTTGGAAGACCATTTCCGGTGACTACCTCTTGAAGCTCATCAAGAGAATGCCAAGAGTGTGCAAAGCAGACATCAAAGCAAAAGGTGGCTACTTTGAAGAACCTAGAATATAAGACATATTTTCAGTTGTTTCACACTTTTTTGTTAAGTATATATTTTTCCACATGTGTTAATTCATAGTTTGATGCCTTCAGTGTGAATGTACAATTTTCATAGTCATGAAAATACAGAAAATCTTTAAATGAGGTGTGTCCAAACTTTTGGTCTGTAGTGTATATACTTTTTTTTAGTTTTTCCAAGGGCTGGCATCATCGGGAGCATGGGCGTGTTTTGATGAGTTTAACCGTATTGAGCTGGAGGTGTTGTCCGTGGTGGCCCAACAGATTCTCCGCATCCAGAGAGCCATCCAGATGAAGATGGACATGTTCAACTTCGAAGGAACAGAACTGAAGTTTAACCCAAATTGCTTCGTAGCCATTACCATGAATCCTGGCTCCGCGGGACGTTCTGAGCTGCCGGATAACCTCAAGGTAAAGAGTCCAGTGCCTTGCATCGGGCCCTTCCACAACATTTCTATAGGATTCAGCTCAGGACTATGACTCGGCCATTCCAAAACTTTATGTTTATTCAACCATTCTTTTGTAGAACGACTTGTGTCTTTGGGCCATTGTCTTGCTGCATGACCCACGTTTTCTTGAGATTCAGTACATGAACTGATATCCTGATATTTTCCTTTAGCATTTGCTGATCGATTTTAGAATTCATTGTTCCATCAATGATGGCAGCCGTCCTTGGCCAAGTGCAGCAAAACAGGCCCAAAGCATGTTACGATTACCATCTTTGTGTTTCATAGATGATAGGAGGTTCTTATGCTGTAATGCAGTATTTTCTTTCTGCAAACATATAGCTTCTCACTTAAAATCTCTATCTTGGCCTCATCCTTCCACAAAGCATTATTCCAGTTACCTATTGATGTGCCCAGGTGAGTTTTAGCAGTGACATTTTAAATCGCATTGCCTTTCTCCTTGCAATCCTGCCATGCTCGCCATTGTTGTTCATTGTCCTTCTGATGGTGGACTCATGAACAATTACATTAGCTAATCTGAGGAGAGGCCTTTAGTTGCTTAGAGGTTACCTTGAGTTCCTTTGTGACCTCACAGACTGATGTAGCTTTAAGTCAAATTTATGCAGTAATACAGAAATTTTTGAGGGGTTCACAAACTTTCAAGTAAATACTAGGTTTACAAAAGAAACATAAGATTTCATCAAAGGGATTATTCTCCCCCAAACCTATATGAGATTGTTCATTTCCTATGTATAATCACAACACCGGATGCCCTCATTTCTGCAAGCTCCTTAATATTGATGTCCCGTTCTCCTATTTTCCAAAATGGACACAGTAGAGGTGTGGAGAGAGATTTGGAAAGTGTTAAAGGAGTATTCCCATCTCCAAGATTCTATCCCAATATGTAATAGGTGTAATAATAATATTAATAGCAAATACCTCCAATTGGAAATGTAGTATAGTTCTTCTGATTAGCTATGTCGCTTAACCCATGTGCAGGGCATAGCAGTAGCTTAGGTATCCATGGTTACGACCACTAGCAAGTAACTAACTGTTACTATGAGTGCTCGTAACCATGGATACCTAAGCTACTGCAATGTCCTGCACATGGGTTTAAGCAACATAGCTAATCAGAAGAACTATACTACATTTCTAATTGGAGATATTTGCAAACATTATTATTATTACACCTATTACATATTGGGACAGGATCTTGGAGATGGGAATACCCCTTTAACCACACTTTGACTGACTTTCCTCTGATGTGGAATAGACACATCACTTTTAGGTCTGGGGTGGAGGATAGTGTAAATGGACATAATGGGTTCCCCGGCTCTATGCCTAGTTTACAGTAATTTAGTTTCATTTGTTGACTGACCCATCTGGTTTGCGCATTTCAGGTTCTTTTCCGGACTGTAGCAATGATGGTCCCCAACTATGCTCTGATTGCGGAGATCTGCCTTTATTCTTACGGTTTTCTGCACGCTAAACCTCTAAACATTTACAAACTCCCCGTCAGCCAGCAAAAACGAGTTCACTGACAGTATCTCACTTAACTCATTCTGCAGCCGGCAATTAACAGTGCAACACAGAGGCCACATGTATTCCCTATGGAAAAACAATTCTGCAGCATATTTTAGTGCAACTCAGCAGCGTTCCATTCCTCTTTTATCATTCCTGGAAATGTAGGAATTAATTGAAATCTGTCAATAACGAGTCCCCTACACAGTCTGACAATGTCACCACTGTTTGGGCACAGTCAGAGTGTATAGGGTTGTCCCCTATATAGATTATATATACATTATATATCATTTACACATACATTTCCAGGAGGTATAACAGAGGGACGATACAATGTAGAGTTTTAGGAAAAGAGGTTTCATACTTATTTTTTGGAGAATACTATTCTTTACTAATACAGACATACCACAAGAACTGACGGCTCCTTTGTAATGGGGTTCCTCACTTTTAATATTGTTTCATGTCATATTGTATATGAATTATTTTATCATTTAATCCTTTTTCATTCTATTTAGCTCTTGCGGTCAATTAAGGATGTAAACGAACCCAAATTTTTGTCTCATGATATTCCTCTGTTCAATGGGATTACCAGTGACCTGTTCTCTGGCATTCAACTTCCGAAAGCCGACTATAAGGTATTAAAATATAATAGTGTCTTAAAGGGGTTTTCCAAGACTTAAAGAGGACTTGTCCCTCGCCATAAATCTGTAAATGCCGCTGTTCTCCTGACTCCGGCATTGTTTTTCTTTTCTTCCTGCTCCTCTCCGTTCCTGACATCTGTCGCTCTCCTCTAGCCCTTTAAGCCAACTGGGCAAGGCCTTCCTGAAGACTCCCACAGAGAGGACTTGATGACCACGCCCACTTGGCTATTAAAAATTATGAACTAGATTTCTATAAAGAGGCTATATCTCAGGAATGGAGAGGTGCAGGAGCAAAAGAAAACACCGGATTCAGGAGAACAGCGGCATTTACACCAGGTAATAAAATTGCATATTAATGGCAAGTGATAGGTCCTATATAGCTGGCCAGCTATCATTTCGATGACCGTTATCTTTCCCGGCTCCCCCATATTCAGGAATGCTCGCTCCTGTTTTCTCTATGACCGAGTCGCTGCCAGAATCTTATGGCAGCTGCTAATTTCAGGGTCAGAAAGTAAGGATCGGGTGATTAAATTCCAACCGCCCGATTTTTATGTCCCCCAACATAATCTGTAATGAAGCCCCCATACACAGTAGATGGTAGACCAATCCCATTGAAATCACCCGATCCTGATCCACTGCTTTGGAATTGGGTTACATGACCTTGTCACTCATCGTCCGGTCCCATTAGTGCAACCTGGGCAGCTGCACAGGGGCACCAGAGGTAAGGGGGCTCACTTATACCTCCAATGCAGGATGATCTGATGTAGAAAAAAAAATGGTTAAAACATCTGTGAGTGATTTATCACTAGTTTAGTTGTAGGTTATGGAGAATTTTTTTTTAGATGAATGAATCGATTCGCAGGAGACTAATCCAATGGCCAGGTGTCATGGGTGCGTCAGATGTGACAGACAGTCGCCCTGCAGTTGGTTGCAGGAGATCCCTTCGTTTGGCATTACAGACATCTTCTTAGCGGTCTCACTGTAGGACCCAGCGGCTACCTCCCTCCTGTTCTAACTGACAATCAGGCCTGGGTGTTTAAATACTTCCTGGTTGCTACACAGAGGTGCCAGTGATATTCACATGACCCCTTGTGAAGGCTTGGAGCAAGTGCAGTTCTTACTTCCTCTCTGGTGCTAAGAGGATGTGTGTGCCATCTCTCTGAAGTCGACTCAAGCTAAACTACTTCCCCTGTGTCTGTCTCCCCTTGCTGTCTTTAGTTGTCAGTGGGGATCGACTAGTGCTCACCCCCCCTTCCCTATCCAGGGCCAAGCGCTAAGGAAATACAGGGATAGGTTCCTGTGCGGCAATTGGTGAGGAACCAATATAGAGTCGGTAGGGGAGACAGGGTGATTGCAGATCAGCCTAGGAGGTCTCCATTTCCCCCTTTCCCTAGTGTCTGGGCTCCCTTCCCCTCATCCCTTTGTGTCGCACTTTGTCTTTCCTACACTGTGCGTGACATCAGGTCAGTGGTGGGCACTGAATGAGACCCCTGAGAGCCACCTTATTTCTTTCTGCCCCCTGGCTCTTCTTCAGATTAGCCGGCCTGGCATGACGTTATGGTTGCAGCATGATGTACACCAGGCCATATAATCAGAAGAGGAGCCGGGGATGCCGGCAGCTAGGAGGCGGCTATCAGGGGTCCCGTCCAGCGGCCACAGAATACTGATCTGGGTCCTGAAAATGTATTCTCCCACCTCTAATTGGATCCACTGTAAACAGACTGATGAAATATTTTACCTTCCTTTTGCTCAGGATTTACTGGAATGCGCACAGGAGAGCTGTGCTGGACACAACATCCAGCCCGAGAAGGTCTTCCTGGAGGACATGATCCAGACGTATGAGATGATGATTGTCAGACACGGGTAAGCTGTAACTACAGAAGTCCATGGGACGGGAGATTTATTCTTCGCTGTTTCCATTTTATACAATGGACCATGCTGCATTTTGTTTATCCCGTACAGTTTTATGTTGGTTGGAGAGCCGTTCTCTGGAAAAACGAAGGTCCTCCACGTCCTCGCTGATACGCTGTCTCTTATGAGTGAGCGAGGGTGCGAAGAAGAAAAAGTGATTTACCGGACAGTGAACCCTAAAGCCATCACCATGGGGCAGCTGTTCGGGCAGTTTGATCCAGTGTCACATGAGGTTCGTATATGATTGGAATTATTGTTTATAATACTAATATCTTTGCTGAAAATGGGAAAATCTCCCCTTTTATGGCTTATGGACATGGTAGAAGGGGTTCGTTCAGAGACATAGACCCCAGCCATACATTGCCGGGCAATCATTTTATTATGACTTACTCCCTGTTTGCACAAAAATTTTATTTTCCTCATCAGACATGGAAGCAACAAATTGTATTATTTATGCCAGAAATTAGCATAAATTTGCATACTTCCAGACACACTCTGACTAGACTGTGTCTGGCCTCACTCAATACACTTGCTTTGAGTGAGGTCACGCACTTCTAGTTGGCATGTGACCGCATATATGCAAATCACTTACTTGCAGTCTCTCCCGGTGCCGGCACGTTCACTTCAATAGGGGCCACATGTAGTCAATACATGTGTATCATCAATATCATAATCCCAGGTATTCCCTTTAATAATCCTTTCAATTGTGGGATTGTATTGGATTTTATGGGAAGAGCAATTTTATTGATGCCTCTCTTCATTTGCAGTGGACAGATGGGATAGTCGCTAATACTTTCCGGGAGTTTGCATTATCTGAGACCCCGGAAAGAAAATGGGTTATCTTTGATGGACCTATTGATACGCTAGGGATAGAAAGTATGAACACAGTCCTAGATGATAATAAAAAGGTAACTCTCTATTTTACTTTGTGAAAACTTTTTTTTTTTTATTTAACCGCTTCCCGACCGCCCACTGTACATAAATGTCGGCGCTGCCTGGGCTCTGTGCAGCGCGGACGCTTAAAAACAGTGGGTGGTCCTGCAAGCGCTACGGGTGCGGTGCAGAGCGATACCTCTGACAGGGAACATCATCGGGACCTGATTGGATCAGGTCCCAGTGATGTTAACCCTTTGCTGTCTTCTATATGCCGCGATCTATAGTGATCGCGGCATATAGAAGACAGCAGGAGGAGAGGGGGTCTTCTACTTACCTCTCCGACGACCCCTGATACCTTCCAGGACCTGACGTTGCTATGGCAGCTGGAGGTCACATGACCGCCTCCAGATCTGCCATATATGGTGTCCTGCCAGGCTCAGCCTGCAGCTGAAGCCTGGCAGGAGACTCTGACTGTGAAACAGTCAGCAAAGATCTCATGTAATGTAATATATGTCTATTACATTACATGAGATCAGTGATCAGAAAAATAAAAATTAATGTCCCATACAGGTACTAAGTAAAAATGTAAAAAAAAAAGTAAAAAAAATGTTTTCAAACTACTAAAAAAAAATCACAAAATAAATAAATAAAATATTAAACCGATAAATCCGTATATTTCTGCAAAAACAAAAAAAGTACACATATTTGGTATCGCCGCATCCGAAACAACCCGAGCTATTAAACTGTCACACTAATTAACTCCTTCTGTGCACACCGTAATAAAAATAAATAAAAAACGGAGCATGACACATGACTTTGTCGGCCGAAATATGGAAAATTATAGCTCTCAAAATATGGCGACGCAAAAACTAGATTTTAGAAAAAAAAGCGTCTTTTAGTGTGTTACAGCTGTCAGTCATAAAAACCCGATATAAATCTGGTATCTCTGTAATCGCACCGACCCGAAGAATAAAGTAATCTCTTCACTTATACCGCACGAGGAACAGCGTAAAAAATAAATAAAACCAATTCTTCACCTGCTACTGATTTGTTTATTATGTCTCCCAATGTGCTCACTATGCATCTAGATAAGTTCCCTAAGGTGTCTAGTTTCCAAAATGGTGTCACTTGTGGGGGGTTTCCACTGTTTAGGCACATCAGGGGCTCCCCAAATGCAACATGGCGTCCGCTAATTATTCAAGCAAATTTTACATTCAAAAAGTCTAATGGCGCTCCTTCCCTTCCGAACCCTGCAGTGCACCCAAACAGTGGTTTTCCCTCACATATGGGGTATCAGCGCGCTCAAGAGAAATTGCACAAAAAATTTTGGGGTTCATTTTTTCCTGTTACCCCTGCAAAAATAAAAAAAATTGGGTCTAAAGTAATATTTTTGTGAAAAAAGTTAAATGTTAATTTTTTTCTTCCACATTCCAAAAATTCCTGTGAAGCACCTGAAGGGTTAATAAAGTTCTTGAATGTGGTTTTGAGCACCTTGAGGGGTGCAGTTTTTAGAATGGTGTCACTTTTGGGTATTTTCTGTCATAAAGAGCCCTCAAATATGATGTGGTCCCTAAAAAAATGTTTTTGTAAATTTTGTTGGAAAAATGAGAAATCGCTGGTCAACTTTTAACTCTTATAGCTCCCTGACAAAAAAAAATTTTGGTTCCAGAATTGTGTTGATGTAAAGTAGACATGTGGGAAATGTTATTTATTAACTATTTTGTGTGACATATCTCTCTGATTTAAGAGCATGAAAATTCAAAGTTTGAAAATTGCAAAATTTTCGCCAAATTTCCGATTTTTTCACAAATAAACGCAAGTGATATCGAAGAAATTTTACCACTATCATGAAGTACAATATGTCATGAAAAGACATTCTCAGAATCGGGGGAATCCGTTGAAGCGTTCCAGAGTAATTACTTCATAAAGTGACAGTGGTCAGAATTGAAAAAATTGGCCCGGTCACGAAGGCAAAAACAGGCTCTGGCGCGAAGTGTTTAAACAATTCTCGACTGCCCATATGATGATGTCATGTGTTTGGAAGCTTCTAATAGGTTTTTTGGCAACATCTGAGTTAATTAGAGACACACCTGTGGATGTATTTTAATGCACACCTGAAACACACTGCTTCTTTGTGTAGCATCATGGGAAAGTGTAAATAAATCAGCCAAGATATCAGGAAGAGAATTGTGGACTTGCACAAGTCTGGCTCATCCTTGGGTACAATTTCAAGATATCTGAAGGTGCCTCGTTCATCTGTACAAACAATTATATGCAAGTACAAACAAGATTGGAATATCCAGCCATCATACCGCTCAGGAAGGAGACGGGTTCTTTGTCCCAGAGATGAACGTGCTTTGGTCCGACATGTGCATATCAACCCCAGGACAAAAGCAAAGGACCTTGTGAAGAGGATGGCAGAAGCTAGTAAGATTGTCAGCGTGACAATTCACAGTGAAACGAGTACTGTATCAACATGGGATGAAAGACCACTCTGCCAGGAAGAAGCCATTACTCCAAAAGAAACATAAAAAATCCAGATTAATGTTTGCAAATGCACACAGGAACAAAGACCTTAATTTTTGGAGACATGTCCTGTGGTCTGATGAAACTAGAATTGAACTTTTTGTGCATAATGACCATCGTTAAGTTTGGAGGAAAAAGGGAGAAGCTTAGAAGCCTAAGAACACCATCCCAACTGGGAAACACGGGGGTGGCATCATCATGTTGTGGGGTTGCTTTGCTGCAAGAGGGACTTGGTGCACATCACAAAATACGTAGATGGCTTCATGAGAAAAGAAGATTATGTGGCAATACTGAAGCAACATCTCAAGACATCAGCCAGGAAGTTAAAGCTTGAGCAGAAATAGGTCCTCCAAATGGACAATGACCCGAAGCATACTGCCAAAATGGTAACAAAGTGGCTTAACCCCTTCGTGACCAAACCAATTTTTTTAAATCTGACCAGTGTCACTTTATGTAGTAATAACTCTGGAATAACATATCCCATAGCTTTTGAGACTGTTTTTTGTGACACATGATACTTTATAATAATGGTAAATTTAGGCTGATATGGTTTGCGTTTATTTATAAAAATATCAGAAACTTGGCAAAAATGTCTTAAAAATTGCACTTTTCAAACTATGATTGATTATGCCTTTAATCCCGATAGTCATACCACACAAAAACAGTAATAAATAACATTTCCCTCATGTCTGCTTTACATCAGCACCATTTGTAAAATGTTGTTTTATTTTATTACCATTTTAGAAGATTTAAAAATGTAGCAGTTATTTTTCATTTTTTTCAAGGAAATTTACAAAACTTATTTTTATAGGGACCTGTTCAGTTTTGAAGTGACTTTGAGGCTGCGTGCCCACTGTGCGTTTTTCAAGCGTTTTTGCTGTGGAATTTTCGAAGCGAAAACGCTTAAACGCTTGGTAATGCGTGCCCCATGGTCCTCAATGATAACCCGCATGTGCTGTGTGTTGGTATATGCAACAGTTGTGGACTTCTTTGTTTGTGTGAAGGAGGACTTTATGCTGATCTGACAGTAGATGGCGATGTTGTGTAAAGTTTCCTTGTTTACTGTATTGTAAATGAAAAAAAGTCTCTCTTGTATTTTCTATTTTGTTCTTACTTCCTGGTGCAGTACTGTGTGACTGTGCGTTTTTTCCTTTACCTCATGTTCTGAGAAGTAAAAGCTTGTTATCCCCTGTAATCTGCTCTGTGAGGTTTTATACTGCAACTGTGGGTATCCAGAAGCTGTGCAACACTGTGCACATGCTGCGGAAATTTACGCTGCGGATTATCATTGCAGAAAAATCTGAAACATATCCATTAATTTTGCGGAAACGCGGCGTAATTGCCGCCATTGACTTCCATTGAATTGCATAATATCTTAATGACTACATGTACACATGTGGATATTAAGTGATTCAATGTGCGGATGGTACCCAGGTCTGGAGACGAGGAGACTCTCCTCCAGACCCGGGTACCATAGTACCTGTAGTTAAAAAAGAATAAAATAAAAAATAACATTATACTTACCTTCTCATGGCCCCCGGTCTCCTGTATGGTGCGTCCGGTGTCTTCGGTGGCTCGTGGTGGTGTAAAAGGACCTTCCATGACGTTGTTTAGTCATGTGACAGGTCACGTGACCGCTGATGTCGGCGGTCGCTTGACCTGTCAGAAGACTAAATGACGTCATGGAAAGTCCTTTTACACCATCGCGAGCCGCCCAAGACACCGGACGCACCGGAGAAGGAGACCGGGGGCCATCGGACGGCGAGTAGAATGTTTTTTTTGTTTACCATTTTTATTCTTTTTTTAACTATTAACTTGGTCACACTATATAAATCCATGCCGGTTGCATGGATTTATATAGTGTGACCAAGTTGTCAAGCACTTTTCCAACTGATGCTAAAATCGCTTGGAAAAGCGCTTGACAACCCGCATGCAGAAATGCATGCAAAAACGCTTGACAAACGCTTCTACCTGGCAGGAAAAACGCATGTAAAATCCGCATGCATTTTTCCTGCCAGGGAGATACAGAAAAAATCCGGAGCATTTTTGCTTCGTGGGCACTTAGCCTGCGAGTCTTATATGTTGGAAACCACCCAAGAGTGTTACCATTTTAAACACTGCACCCCTCAACGTATTTAAAATTGCTTTCATATAGTTCATTAACCCTTCTGGTTCTTTTCAGGAAGTAATGGAAAGTGGAATGACAAGAATGAATACGTTTATTTTTACAATCTAGATTTTGATAACTTCTGAACAGGCAATTATAGCCGGCCTACTTTAGAGGTAGTTATTTGGCCATGAGCTGCCAAGGCAAACATCAGGACCACACAATCAAGATATCAAGGTGCCGATAAAGTTAAAAGGAAGCCCCCACACTGTGTTAACTATTTAGATTCTATAATCACTATTGACAACAGAATCGAAGGGGTTAAACGTCCATGGTCTGTGCCAACACTGATCATGGCTGATGCAGCAAGTTGTCAGCTATAATGTACAGGTGACAGCTACAGGATAGTCACCTGTCGGGGAACGCTAGTCTCTTATATTGCAGATCAGTAAAAAGACGTCTATTGGTCAATAAGGGGTTAAGGATAACAAAGTCAATGTTTTGGAGCGGCCATCACAAAGCCCTGATCTTAGTCCTATTGAAAATGTATGGGCAAAGCTGAAAAGACCGGTGCGAGCAAGACGACCTACAAACCTGGATCAGTTACACCAGTTGTGTCAGGAGAAATGGGCCCAAATTCCGACCTAAGAGTATGTGCCCACGTAGCGTTTTACAAGCGTATATGCTGCGGACTTTCCTCAGGGTAAACGCTTGTGAAACGCTAGGTAATCTGCCCCCCATGGTCCCCAAGGGGAATCCGCAAGTTCTATGCCCATGCTGTGGATTTTTCCGCAGCGTTTTTGATGCGCGCAATAATCCACAGCATGTCAATTAATTTTGCGTTTCCGCAAGCGGAATTACCTTTGCAATGCAATAAAAAACGCAAGGCAATTCCGCATGTGGAAAACGCGCGATAAATGCAGGATAAACGCGCGTGGAATTCCGCATGTGGAAAACGCGCGATAAATGCAGGATAAACGCGCGTGGAATTCCGCATGTGGAAAACGCAGGATAAACGCGCGTGGAATTCCGCATGTGGAAAACGCGCGATAAACGCAGGATAAACGCGCGTGGAATTCCGCATGTGGAAAACGCGCAATAAATGCAGGATAAACGCACGTGGAATTCCGCATGTGGAAAACGCGCAATAAATGCAGGATAAACGTGCGTGGAATTCCGCATGTGGAAAACGCGCGATAAACGCAGGATAAACGAGCGTGGAATTCCGCATGCGTTTTTCCGGGAGAGGACATGCGGAAATGAATCAGAAATTCTCTGCTTCATTTCCACAACGTGGGCACATAGCCTTATATTGTGAGAAGCTTGTGGGAGGAAATCCCAAATGTTTCACCCAAGTCATTCACTTTAAGGACAATGGTACCAAATACTAATGAAATGGATGGAAAGTTTTGACTTTGTTTTAAGCATTTTTATTACTTACTGCATTCTCGCTCTCTCATTATTCTGGCATTTGGCAAATATTACAAATGATGGTAATCCTAATTGACCTAAAACAGGAAAGGTTTATTCTGATTTCATGTCAGATATGGAGAGAAACATGCAGATACTGTGTGTCTTTTTATATAGTGTATGGAAACTTCTGGTTTCAACTGTATATGAGATATTGAAATGTAATTGGTCATATTGTAATTTATTTTGAATGAAGTAAGTGAATTCCCACATTAATTTGACATTATATAATAATGTCTTTATATTTAAATAAATCTCAGTGATTTCAACAATACAACAGGATGTTATTTTCTTATAATAAAAAAATTAAAATAAAAAATTCTATTGTGGTGTTAATTTTGTAATATTGATTTCTTTATCTGTTTCATTTATGTCTCAGTGTTTGAAAAAGGCCTTTTGCATAAGGCTGAAACGTTACATTGAATTTTGGGATTTCTTTATGAAATAAAGAATTGCATTATCATTATGAATATTTGAGTGCCGAGTATCTATATATACACTGGCATGCCAGGCATGTCAATCTCCACAAGGAGAAAAATGACCCTTTAGATCCCAGTGAGAAGCCTCTCATACAGTCAAATCGGATCTCATGCTTTGTACTGACGAGGAGCAATACCCTGAAACACCGTGGCTGCAAATTGAGATTCTGGTTTGGCTTTTATCCCAAGTCATGTGACAAGGCTCGTTAAAGGGTCGATATTGACTTTTAGGATTGCTACTTCCAATAGACTTGTCACTTATCTCACTTTTAGCAAATCAGAATATACCGTAGATCATATATAATAGAAATAATCATTATCCACTGTCTTGTCTTTCCAAAAGTGATAATAGGAAGTGCAGCCATATCGGTTGTGGCCTTTGAATTAATTTCTCAGAAACAGACAGTGAACAGTCATTTTGTCAGGATGTTATATCAATGACTAAGTCATTAGTTTCCAAGAAGCTGCTTTAAAATTGACAAACTACTTCTTCCTATTTTTGCAGCGGTGCAATATTGCCATCTTATTAGAGAAGAGCAGTTAAAGAGAATGTGTTATCAAACAATAACCAATTGTTTAAATTACCTTTTTACATGAAATTTATTTATTTTTTTCTTTTTTTTCACTATAGTAACCATCTAAACTAAAAAAACACACCCACAGATCCTGCAATTATCACCCTGGCCAAAATTAGTTTCATATTTCCTGTTGTATGCAGAAGATTTTTCAGCAGTTTTATTATCATGACTGAAAATGACAATGAAAGATGACACCTCTATATAAAGCAGATAAAGTAGCCACCATTCACAAGAAATGATAGTCACAGCTCACCTCCTCACCCTTCCTTCACAATGAGTCTATTCTTAGGACTAGTGGCCAGTGTGAAAATTGTAAGACTTCAGGATTGGTTTTTTTTTATTGTGATGTTAAAAAGTGAAAATCTAAAAAAAATGACCTTTACAGTAAATTTAATGTAATCCCTTCTCACCATGGACAGTTTTAGTTTTTGCGCTTTTTCATTGTTCCTCGCCTTCTTTCTCCCCTTTCGTGTGACATAGCTGTATGAGGGCTGTTTTTTTTTTACCCTACAATATACTGGAAAACTGGAACAAAAATTCCAAGCGAAGTTAAATGGGATTGCGTTTTTCATTGTATTTGGGTTTTGTTTCTAAGGTTTCATTGTGCAGTGAAAATGACCTGTGAACATGATTCTTCATGTCGAGCAAACTTGAAAAACCAGATATCAAACTTGTATAGTTTTATTTTGATGGTGAAAATATTTCAGAGATTCGGTCGATAGAGCTTTATGAGGGCTTGTTAATTGCTGAGGTTTTCATTAATAACATTTTTTGGGTTATATACGATGTTTCAATCCCACTTTTTCATGTACCAACATGGCAGCCATGGGGGCGGTCAGCAGGCTCATGGTTGCCACTGAAATCCATAAGCAGCACTTTCACTTAGTGAAGGGGGGGTGGAAGGCAACATCCCATGGGCATCCAAAATGGTGAACCTCTGGGACATCGCACCTTAACTACCATGGTCAGGGATTTACTGCAGCATGTAAGGGGTTAACAGCAGCAACCAGAGCTGCTCTAATAGCGGCTTTTACAGACAAATACCGGCAGTATAACACAGCTGGAATCTGCAGGTATATTGCGGGTTGAGTTGCAGAGTCCACTCCACACACTCGCACCCAACATGCACTATACATGTAGGGCAGATAGGGGTTAAACAACAGAGGACACATTCCTTTTAAGCACTTAAGAGTTTATTTATTTTTTACTTTGCAGATAGTATACTGGCATATGCTTTGTACTTAAAAGGAATGTCTGCATTAGTTAATGTCTTTTTGTTAGAAGGGCCCCAATATGCTGACTAAAGGATGATCTGTTGCTGGCAATCTCAGCGATAAGCCATTTGTTGAAAAATCTGGCAACAAGCATTTAATTCTCCTGCACTGCCACCAAAGGAAACAGGAGGTACTGCACAGTATCCAGTGAAATCAATAAGCTGACTATGTAATGAATGAAGTACTGGGACCTTCAAAGTGGGAATGACTCCATGTAACTGCTCTCTAGTCTGCATAAAATGGGTTCAGGTTTACAACGGAGAATCCCCACTATTAACCTGTATAGTGCCCCAAGTATGTGCAAGTGGTTTCTAAACCAGACAACCTCATTAAGTCTCATAACACCTTTGTCAATAAACAGGTATTCTCAAGTTACTAAGTTGCTTTAATTAGTTAAACAGCATGAAAATACACAAGTTTGCCACTGACTTGCTTTTTCTATCTGCTGTCATTCTCCTGCAATGAGAGCTTTTATCTTACATAGTGTAAAGCTCATTTCCTTGGAGTTCAGCCACTAGTAGACCTTGGTAGAGAGTGTGCAGTAGTCACATTCCAGGAGAAAAGTTAATTCCTAACATACCGTTATCTCTGTCCAGCCCATTCATTGCTATACACCAGTTAGCTGCTCCCTGCCTTCTCCCTTTAGGCTTTTGACGAGATGCTCTTATCCATCCTGTAGAATCACAATTCCTGCACCCAGTATCTAGGCTCTCACTGTCTGTGGCTGTGTGCTTGCTCATCAGAGCTATCACTCAGGGAGAAGAGCCCGTCCTGCCAGAAATCAGGAAGTAAGGAGACTGCACAGCTCTGAGCTGCTCAAGAGATCACTTATGAAAACTCCTTTTAGGCATCAAACATTTCCTTTGTTCAAATAGAAAGAATATAGATCTACATATTTTAGAATGTGTATGAACTACATGTCTGAAATAAAAATAAATGATTCTAATATAAATATATATATATATATATATATATATATATATATATATATATATATATATATATATATATATACAGTACAGACCAAAAGTTTGGACACCTTCTCATTTAAAGATTGTTCTGTATTTTCATGACTATGAAAATTGTACATTCACACTGAAGGCATCAAAACTATGAATTAACACATGTGGAATTATATACTTAACAAAAAAGTGTGAAACCACTGAAAATATGTCTTATATTCTAGGTTCTTCAAAGTAGCCACCTTTAGCTTTGATAACTGATTTGCACACTTTTGGCATTCTCTTGATGAGCTTCAAGAGGTAGTCACTGGAAATGGTCTTCCAACAATCTTGAAGGAGTTCCAAGAGATGCTTAGCACTTGTTGGCCCTTTTGCCTTCACTCTGCAGTCCAGCTCACCCCAAACCATCTCGATTGGGTTCAGGTCTGGTGACTGTGGAGGCCAGGTCATCTGGCGTAGCACCCCATCACTCTCAGTTTGGTCAAATAGCCCTTACACAGCCTGGAGGTGTGTTTGGGGTCATTGTCTTGTTCAAAAATAAATGATGGTCCAACTGAACGCAAACCGGATGGAATAGCATGCCGCTGCAAGATGCTGTGGTAGCCATGCTGGTTCAGTATGCCTTCAATTTTGAATAAATCCCCAACAGTGTCACCAGCAAAGCACCCCCACACCATCACACCTCCTCCTCCATGCTTCACGGTGGGAACCAGGCTTGTAGAGTCCATCCGTTCACCTTTTCTGCGTCGCACAAAGACACGGTGGTTGGAACCAAAGATCTCAAATTTGGACTCATCAGACCAAAGCACAGATTTCCCCTGGTCTAATGTCCATTCCTTGTGTTCTTTAGCCCAAACAAGTCTCTTCTGCTTGTTGCCTGTCCTTAGCAGTGGTTTCCTAGCAGCTATTTTACCATGAAGGCCTGCTGCACAAAGTCTCCTCTTAACAGTTGTTGTAGAGATGTTTCTGCTGCTAGAACTCTGAGGAAGCCATACGGCGAGAGCGTGGGTTCGGGGATAGGCTGACGACCTGGTGCAGGCTGCACACACATGGGTATGCATTGTTTCTGACTGTTTCTCTCTCTACTTTTTGGGGAAGCTCCTCTTATATTCATGCTTTTATGGCATGCCTAATACATTCTTTACTGAGGGCTCCCATGTATAGGTATCTCACCCGTCATTAGTGGCACATTATTGCAGGGACTGTGATTATACAATCTACTGGGTAATCTATTGCATAGAGCTTTTGCATGGAACATTGAATGGATTACTACTATTATTATTTATTTTTCTTTGCGCAAGACACCTGCACTTTGATTCATTGGGGAGATTATTACATGGACCTCTGCACGTAATATTGTATGGACTACCAATATATGTTTAACCCCCCCTTCCCCTTTTTTTTCTTTCTGCAAAGTGCCTGCTATAAGTACTGCCCCATTTTTGTCCAATAAATGCAGCTGATCTCTGCGACCTGTGTATGTGCTGTGCGCCTGGGCACTTCAGCCCTCACTGGGTACCCATCTTTACATCTTAAACTGTATGTTAAATTATGTATGCAAGTTTTTAAGAAATTGAATTAATAAAAATTATGTTTTTTATCGCTAAACTCAATGTCCTTCTCTCTTTCTGCTAGAACTCTGTGTGGCATTGACCTAGTCTCTAATCTGAGCTGCTGTTAACCTGCGATTTCTGAGGCTGGTGACTCGGATAAACTTATCCTCAGAAGCAGAGGTGACTCTTGGTCTTCCTTTCTTGGGGCGGTCCTCATGTGAGCCAGTTTCTTTGTAGCGCTTGATGGTTTTTGCAACTTCACTTGGGGACACTTTCAAAGTTTGCCCAATTTTTCGGACTGACTGACATTTATTTCTTAAAGTAATGATGGCCACTCGTTTTTCTTTAATTAGCTGCTTTTTTCTTGCCATAATACAAATTCTAACAGTCTATTCAGTAGGACTCTCAGCTGTGTATCCACCTGACTTCTGCACAACTGATGCTCCCAACCTAATTTATAAGGCAAGAAATTCCACTTATTAAACCTGACAGGGCACACCTGTGAAGTGAAAACCATTTCCGGTGACTACTTCTTAAAGCTCATCAAGAGAATGCCAAGAGTGTGCAAAGCAGTCATCAAAGCAAAAGGTGGCTACTTTGAAGAACCTAGAATATAAGACATATTTCCAGTTGTTTCACACTTTTTTGTTAAGTATATAATCCTACATGTGTTAATTCATAGTTTTGATGTCTTCAGTCCAAAATTTATCCAAAATTAATGGGTATGCTTCAGATTTTTCCGCAATGATAATCCACAGCGTAAATTTCCGCAGCATGTGCACAGTGTTGCACAGCTTCTGGATACCCACAGTTGCAGTATAAAACTTCACAAAGCAGATTACATGGGATAACAAGCTTTTACTTCTCAGAACATGAGGTAAAGGAAAAAACGCACAGTCACACAGTACTGCATCAGGAAGTAAGAACAAAATAGAAAATACAAGAGAGACTTTTTTTCATTTACAATACAGTAAACAAGGAAACTTTACACAACATCGCCATCTACTGTCAGATCAGCATAAAGTCCTCCTTCACACAAACAAAGAAGTCCACAACTGTTGCATATACCAACACACAGCACATGCGGGTTATCATTGAGGACCATGGGGCACGCATTACCAAGCGTTTAAGCGTTTTCGCTTCGAAAATTCCGCAGCAAAAACGCTTGAAAAACGCACAGTGGGCACGCAGCCTCAAAGTCACTTCAAAACTGAACAGGTCCCTATAAAAATAAGTTTTGTAAATTTCCTTGAAAAAAATGAAAAATAACTGCTACATTTTTAAATCTTCTAAAATGCTAACAAAATAAAACAACAATTTACAAATGGTGCTGATGTAAAGCAGACATGAGGGAAATGTTATTTATTACTGTTTTTGTGTGGTATGACTATTGGGATTAAAGGCATAATCAATCAAAGTTTGAAAAGTGCAATTTTTAAAACATTTTTGCCAAGTTTCTGATATTTTTATAAATAAACGCAAACCATATCAGCCTAAATTTACCATTATTATAAAGTATTATGCATCACAAAAAACAGTCTCGAAAGCTATGGGATATGTTGAAGCATGCCAGAGTTATTACTATATAAAGTGACACTGGTCAGATTTAAAAAAAAATTGGTTTTGTCATGAAGGGGTTAAGCCACTTTGTTACCATTTTGGCAGTATGCTTCGGGTCATTGTCCATTTGGAGGACCTATTTCTGCTCAAGCTTTAACTTCCTGGCTGATATCTTGAGATGTTGCTTCAGTATTGCCACATAATCTTCTTTTCTCATGAAGCCATCTATTTTGTGATGTGCACCAAGTCCCTCTTGCAGCAAAGCAACCCCACAACATGATGCTGCCGCCCCCGTGTTTCACAGTTGGGATGGTATTCTTAGGCTTCTAAGCTTCTCCCTTTTTCCTCTAAACTTAACGATGGTCATTATGCACAAAAAGTTCAATTCTAGTTTCATCAGACCACAGGACATGTCTCCAAAAATTAAGGTCTTAGTTCCTGTGTGCATTTGCAAACATTAATCTGGCTTTTTTATGTTTCTTTTGGAGTAATGGCTTCTTCCTGGCAGAGTGGTCTTTCAGCCCATGTTGATACAGTACTCGTTTCACTGTGAATTGTCACTCTGACAATCTTACTAGCTTCTGCCATCCTCTTCACAAGGTCTTTTGCTTTTGTCCTGGGGTTGATATGCACATGTCGGACCAAAGCACGTTCATCTCTGGGACACAGAACCCGTGTCTTTCCTGAGTGGTATGATGGCTGGACATTCCAATCTTGTTTGTACTTGCATATAATTGTTTGTACAGATGAACGAGGCACCTTCAGATATCTTGAAATTGTACCTAAGGATAAGCCAGACTTGTGCAAGTCTACAATTCTCTTCCTGATATCTTGGTTGATTTCTTTACACTTTCCCATGATGCTACACATAGAAGCAGTGTGTTTCAGGTGTGCATTAAAATACATCCACAGGTGTGTCTCTAATTGACTCAGATGTTGCCCAAAAAACTATTAGAAGCTTCCAAACACATGGCATCATCATATGGGCAGTCCAGAATTGTTTAAATACATAGTAATCTTAGTGTATGTAAACTTTTGACTTTGCAGTAAGTAATAAAAATGCCTTAAAACATTATCTCTCTCATTATTCTGGCATTTGGCAAATATTAAAAATGATGGTAATCCTAATTGACCTAAAACGGGAAAGGTTTATACTTATTTCATGTCAGATATTGAGAAAAACATGCATATGTGTCTTTTTATATAGTGTATGTAAACTTCTGGTTTCAACTGTATATATGTATATATGTGCACATCTCATTGCTATAGCAAATCAGTGGGAGTCATCAACAGTGATAAAGTAATAGAAAAAAGGAAGAAAATTGAATCCTTAGAGGAAAAGTAAGATAATTTGTCTAAAAAATGCCAGTGTAAGGAGGCTCATAAGCTCCCCGGGGAGCCATTGCATGGTTTATAAGCCTCCTTACTCTGGCATTTCACTCTCCTCACTGGGATCTAAGGGGTAAAGTTTTTCCTTCTGAAGTCTCTCACACAGCTAAATCAGATCTCATGCTTTGCACTGCTGAGGGGCAACACCCCGAAACACCATGGCTGCAAATTGAGATTCTAGTTTGCCATTTATCCTAAATCATGTGGCAAGGCTTGTTAAAAGGTTGATATTGACTTTTAGGATTGCTACTTCTAATAGGTGGCACTGGAAGAGGCAGTTTTCAAGTTTTAGGTGGAATTTCTCTTCAATAAAAATACTTTTTGATTACACCAGTGATTTTTTTCCTTTCTTACAGACTGGACCAGTCATTGGGGAAGCCCTCACTGTTTCTTTCTGGATAGATTCCACTTCCTACCACTATGAAATGGAATAAATGCTATGTTTTAGAGAAATTAACAATAGTAATGGTAGTAATCTGACACCATATGATGGCAAATCCAAGCAACATGCCGTCATTTGTAACAATGGGAAAGCCTTTTTTTAAGAGGTTGTCCAGAATAAGGATGCCATATTTCATCGCTTTGTGGAAGAATAGGTAAATCGTTTCTCATGTTATATTCTCTGAACTGTAAATCATAAACAGTTTCACAAATCTGGTTGAATGCCAGTGGACCCAAAAAATGCTAATTTCTAATAGTAAATTTAAAAATGACTTTTTTTTACTTTTATTTATTTCCAGATAAAGTGAAAGATCGAGGCTCTAATACAATTGGGTCAAGATTGAACCGTGTCGAGGACAAGGTAAGAAAATAAGATAAAACCATATATATTTATATTATGCACAGCTACTACTTACACATACACACATGGAGTACAGGATATACAGACAATTACCACATACTACATACAGAATATTCCTCACTCTCTGAAAAAGTGTAAAATACATAATGGTGCATCCAGACACCAATTCTACAGCGCTGCTCATACACTGCAAAGAGTCTAAATACCTGTGGTCATCTGTGACTTGCACACACAAGTTAAGGTGGCCACACACAATAACTAAAGTTGATTGCTGGTTCGGCCGTCCACTACCTCTCCCAACTCTCATACACGAGAAGGTTTGGCTTGGTTAAATGTTCATGTGTTTTCAAAGTGGAGAACTGTGAAAATCACTGCCAAACGGCTCTGGCAGCAGCTTATCACCTGAATAACAAAAGGGTCGGGCATTAAGGGTCAGGCAGTTTGAATTTTACCTCCTCTGACCTCATCTGTCAGGGAAGAGTCTGGATGTCCCCTTAGACTATTAGCTTAGTCTATTGTGTATGGAGGCTTAAAGGGGTGTTCCATTACTCAGACAACACCTTCTCAATCCATATGTGTGTCCCCCAGTAAAATAATAACACCTATACTCACCTCCAGTGCCAGCACTATTCCAGCGGTGTCTGCACTGGCTCTCCTGGGGATTGCGTGTGTCATGGGTGTGTCAGAAGTGACAGACAGTCATCCTGCAGTTGGTTGCAGGAGATCTCTTCATTTGGCCTTACAGACAACTTCTTAGAATATGTATCTCTAGGACCCAGGGGCTAGCTTCCTCTGGCTAATTAACACCCTGGCTTGGATGTATAAATACCTGTTGTGAGCCAGAGGGAGGTGCCAGCGATATTCATTGCCCCTTGTGAAGGCTTGAGCAAGAGCAGTACTTCTTCCTCTCTGGTGCTAGAGAACGTGTGCGCATTTGTCTGGAGTCGAGTAAAGCTAAGCGATTTTCCCTTGTTTGTCCCCCATTGTTGTCTTTAGTGTTCAGTGGGGATCAACTAGTGCTCATCCTTTCTGTTCCCTAGCCTGAGCCTAATGCCAGGGATAGACAGGCTGAGGTACGCGTGCAGCGATTGGTGAAGAACCAATAAAGGGACATTAGTGGAGACAGGGTGACACTAGATCAGCCTAGGAGTTCTCCACTCCCCACTTTCCCTAGTCTGGGTTCCCTTTCAGTTTTACCTTTGTGTTGCACTTAGTCTTTCCCACACCTTACGTGACAGCATGACATTATGTCTTATGATTCCTAGGGGCAATCAGTGCTGACTTTACTCTCCCCGCCTTTGGCCAACTTGCATACATCCAGAGGAAGTGAGAGATGTTGCTGGTCTTACTTCCTCCGGATGTACAGGTATGTGCTATAACTGGAGGCAGGAAGAGTGAAGCCAGCGCTGATTGGCAGCAGGGATCACTTGACATATCAATGTCACGTGATTCCAAGGAGAGCCAATGCCGACATGGCTGGAACACTGGAAGGGAGTATAGGTGTTATTATTTTACTGAGGGCAAAAATATATATATGGAGAAGGAGATGTCCGAGTAGTAGAAAACCCCTTTAAGTGTTGGCTACTACTTTCATGGATGTGGACAGAAAGCTCTTTCTGAGTTCATTAAGTAGTTCAATCTGACAAAGGTTTCCAATAGAGTTGGTGCGAGTCAATTCGCAGGACCCAGTCCATCAGCCACATCCATAATCTGTGACGGCTGCATCGGAGCCCTGAGAACCACCTCCTACATCCCGGCATCCACTGCTGTTCTACTGATTAGCCGGCCTGATGCAATGTCACATATGCATCATGCTGTAACCATAAAGATGCAGCTAATCAGAAGAGAAGCAGGGAATCTTGGAAGGTAGAAGGCAGGTCTTGAGGCTCCTGTCCAGCATCCAAAGATTACTGACGTGGCCGATGGACCGAGTGCTGCGAAACGAATCGCACCAACTATAGATTTCAATTAAAACAACAATGTCTAAATGGCTAACCAATATTGCATTAAAGGATCTATCTACTTTATTTCTCCCCAAAACTGTGCCTCTCTTGTCCATGGGGTGTGTCTGGTATTGCAACTCAGCGCCCCATTGATTTGGTTAGGGATAAGCTACAATATCAGGCAGTGCTCATGGGTAGTGTGAAATGTGTATGGAGTGTGGTCTGTATCTATGCTATTCTCTTTGTTTGAAGTTTTTTTTTATACATTTGTAGGTAACTCAAATGGATCATAAACTCAATCTCATAACCGATATGATTCACCACCTGATAGCAAACCAACAAAGCGGTCAGTCTACAAACAGAACACCGCACCGGAGCAACTCTCTGAACGACGGGAGCAACCTCTCCAGTACTCTGCCTACCTACCAACAGTTAACAGTGCCAAGACGAAACCAAGATAATGCATCTTGATGAACAAACACAAACTAGTTCTTCTACTGTCCTCAATGCAGATATTCATTATTTTAATGAATGCATTTATAAGCAGAAAGTAAAATGAATGATGAAATTAGACTGAGTATCGAGTAAGTGTGTAACACTGTAAAGGACGTCTTGTCTATTCTCTGTAGATCCTATCAGGGTTCATTGAAGGTTTCTTAGAGGAAGGGACATGGAACATATGTGTATTGCTCCATGTAGAAACATGCAAGAAAGCATCTGATACATTGATGAATCCTTTCTCAGGAAGATTGTAGCTCATCGGCCTGTGGGATCGTAAATCGCTACGGGTCATGCTGTAAAACTGGCAATACAACTGAACAATTACCCTGATTTTTTTTATTGTATTAAAATACACTTTTTACATTGATTTTCAATTTTTGGGGGGACTAAAATGAAAATTCTTTTGAGAAAAATAGAAATAAATATTGTACTGTAGAAAATTACACTTCTTTTTTTTTTACAATGTATTTTTGGTAAAAATGGTATTAAAGAGTTAATTTTCTTTATGATTTCTGATCACAATTTTTTTTTTCTGGAATATTTTTTGACATCTGATCAAATGTATTGTATTTTCTCAAAAATGTTGATATTTGCACATTGATTGGTTTAAAGCAGTGATGGCGAATCTTTTAGAGACCGAGTGCCCAAACTGCAATCCAAAACCCACTAATTTATCACCAAGTGCCAACACGGCAATTTATCCTAAATATTGAGGTTTTACTGATACAAACAACTGATACAAAGAGCAGGTGAGGGCAGCATAGAGCAGCCACAGACAGGAGCAGGGGTAAGAGACTGCAGAAATAAAGATTGTGCTCACCCACATCCTGGTATATATGCTGGCCCTACCCTCAATCCTGGTATATATGCTGACCCTCCCCTCAATCCTGGTATATGTGCTGGCCCTCCCCTCAATCCTGGTATATATGCTGGCCCTCCCCTCAATCCTGGTATATGTGCTGGCCCCCCCCTCAATCCTGGTATATATGCTGGCCCTCCCCTCAATCCTGGTATATATGCTGGCCCTCCCCTCAATCCTGGTATATATGCTGGCACTCCCCTCAATCCTGGTATATATGCTGGCCCTCCCCTCAATCCTGGTATATATGCTGGCCCTCCCCTCAATCCTGGCATATATGCTGGCCCTCCTCTCAATCCTGGTATATATGCTGGCCCTCCCCTCAATCCTGGTATATATGCTGCCCCCCCCCTCAATCCTGGTATATATGCTGGCCCTCCCCTCAATCCTGGTATACATGCTGGCCCTCCCCTCAATCCTGGTATATATGCTGGCCCGCCCCTCAATCCTGGTATATATGCTGGCCCCCCCCTCAATCCTGGTATATATGCTGGCCCTCCCCTCAATCCTGGTATATATGCTGGCCCTCCCCTCAATCCTAGTATATATGCTGGCCCTCCCCTCAATCCTGGTTTATATGCTGGCCCTCCCCTCAATCCTGGTTTATATGCTGGCCCTCCCCTCAATCCTGGTTTATACAGTCATATGAAAAAGTTTGGGCACCCCTATTAATCTTAAGCTTAATGTTTTATAAAAATTGGTGTTTTTGCAACAGCTATTTCAGTTTGATATATGTAATAACTGTTGGACACAGTAATGTTTCTGCCTTGAAATGAGGTTTATTGTACTAACAGAAAATGTGCAATCTGCATTCAAACAAAATTTGACAGGTGCATAAGTATGGGCACCTCACCAGAAAAGTGACATTAATATTTAGTAGATCCTCCTTTTGCAAAAATAACAGCCTCTAGTCGCTTCCTGTAGCTTTTAATGAGTTCCTGGATCCTGGATGAAGGTATTTTTGACCATTCCTCTTTACAAAACAATTCCAGTTCAGTTAAGTTTGATGGTCGCCGAGCATGGACAGCCTTCTTCAAATGATCCCACAGATGTTCAATGATATTCAGGTCTGGGGACTGGGATGGCCATTCCAGAACATTGTAATTGTTCCTCTGCATGAATGCCTGAGTACATTTGGAGCGGTGTTTTTGATCATTGTCTTGCTGAAAGATCCATCCCCTGCGTAACTTCAACTTTATCACTGATTCTTTGACATTATTGTCAAGAATCTGCTGATACTGAGTGGAATCCATGCGTCCCTCAACTTTAGCAAGATTCCCGATGCCGGCATTGGCCACACAGCCCCAAAGCATGATGGAACCTCCACCAAATTTTACTGTGGGTAGCAAGTGTTTTTCTTGGAATGCTGTGTTTTTTTGCCGCCATACATAACACCTTTTTGTATGACCAAACAACTCAATCTTGGTTTCATTAGCCCACAGGACCTTCTTCCAAAAAGAAATTGGCTTCCCCAAATGTGCTTTTGCATACCTCAGCCGACTCTGTTTGTGGCGTGCTTGCAGAAGCGGCTTCTTTCGCATCACTCTCCCATACAGCTTCTCCTTGTGCAAAGTGCATTGTATAGTTGACCGATGCACAGTGACACCATCTGCAGCAAGTTGATGCTGCAGCTCTCTGGAGGTGGTCTGAGGATTGTCCTTGACTGATTTCACCATTCTTCTTCTCTGCCTTTCTGATGTTTTTCTTGGCCTGCCACTTCTGGCCTTAACAAGAACTGTACCTGTGTTCTTCCATTTCCTTACTATGTTCCTCTCAGTGGAAACTGACAGGTTACATCTCTGAGACAGCTTTTTGTATCCTTCCCCTGAACAACTATGTTGAATAATCTTTGTTTTCAGATCATTTGACAGTTGTTTTGAGGAGCCCATGATGCCACTCTTCAGAGGAGATTCAAACAGGAGAACAACTTGCAAGTGGCCACTTTAAGTAGCTTTTCTCATGATTGCATACACTTGGCTATGAAGTTCAAAGCTCAATGAGGTTACAAACCCCAAAGAAGTGCTTTAGTAAGTCAGTAAAAAGTAGGTAGGAGTATTTAAAACAAGAAAATGATAAGGGTGCCCATACTTATGCACCTGTCAAATTTTGTTTGAATGCAGATTGCACATTTTCTGTTAGTACAATAAATCTCATTTCAAGGCAGAAACATTACTGTGTCCAACAGTTATTACATATATCAAACTGAAATAGCTGTTGCAAAAACACAAATTTTTATAAAACATTAAGCTTAAGATTAATAGGGGTGCCCAAACTTTTTCATATAACTGTATGCTGGCCCTCCCCTCAATCCTGGTATATATGCTGGCCCTCCCCTCCATCCTGGTATATATGCTGGCCCTCCCCTCAACCCTGGTATATATGCTGGCCCTCCCCTCAATCCTGGTATACATGCTCCCTCCCCCCCCCCAGCCACTGTGCATCCCATATATAAAAAAAGAAAAAAACACATAATAAACCCTCCTCCTCACCTTCCTTCTTCTCCAGCGCAGCGTCCTCTCCTGTAGTCGGCACATCTAGCTGAAGTGTATTGCAGCGCACGTACTAGCCAGGCCCGTGCGCACTGCAGTACACGCTGCCGGCCAATCAGAGGCCAGCGGCCGCTGGCCTCTGATTGGCCAGCCGATGTCATGCTGGCCTCTGATTGGCCGGCAGCCGCTTCTGATTGTCCGGAAGCCGCTAGCCTCTGATTGTCCGGCCGAATTCATGCTGGCCTCTGACCGGAAGCCGCTGGCCTCTGATTGACCGGCCGACGTCATGCTGGCCTCTGATTGGCCGGCAGCCGCTTCTGATTGTCCGGAAGCCGCTAGCCTCTGATTGTCCGGCCGAATTCATGCTGGCCTCTGACCGGAAGCCGCTGGCCTCTGATTGACCGGCCGACGTCATGCTGGCCTCTGATTGGCCGGCAGCCGCTGGCCTCTGATTGGCCGGCAGCGTGTATTGCAGCTCACGGGCCTGGCAAGTTCGTGCGCTGCAATACACTTCAGCTAGATGCGTTTCCGTCCGAGAGAGATCGCACATCTAGCTGCAGTAGCGGAGCTGGTGCCGGCACTCGGCGGCTCCGAGTTCTCCCCCGCCGGCCCGATCCAGTAGCGCTAGTGCTGCGGCCATGGTGCCCACCAGGAGGGCTCTGCTGCCCCCTCTGCACGCTGCCATAGGTTCCCAGCACTGGTGTAAAGCATTTCTTCTTTTACAGCTGACGACCCAAAATTGGTGATTTTCTGAAAAAAAAAAAAAAAAAAAATGGCCAGTATGCATTATATATGGTGGAAGTGAGAATGTATCATCTGGATAAGGGGGTGGTCTTCACAGAGGGGTCTATGGAGAGATGTCACTTTATAAGGAGCACATAGCATGGAATACCGGGGGGAAGCCTTTTGGCTCCTTATGTTGCTTCAGTCCGGAATGCTCCACTATGGTCCATCCTTCTATAGTTCTTCTCTTACACTTTCTGCTGGTCGGTATATGGACGTATTCGCTCTATGCTGACAGGCGCTCCCTTAGTATAGCCCATGTAATGCACGGCACCACAATGTTGTAGGTTCTGACTACTGTGTAAAAAAAACACCCACCCAGAGACAGGCCATAATCTTATAGTCTGGGTGTGAATACGCTGTAGGTATAGCTACACTTTTGTTGTGGAAATTTTGGTCATTTTATTTACCTTTTTGCATTTACCCAAATGAGGCTTGTGAGAAATCCTTAAATATGCTGCAGATTTCCCCTGTATGATGCTGACCAATCATAAGCAAGCAGCAACACTCAAAGAAAAGAAGAACACGCCCCCACCATAGCTCAAAGCGGGTTTCTTAGGGTATAAAGCTACGTTCTCACAATGAGTTTTTAGTGAGTTTTTACGCTGCATATTTTAGAAATAATGCAAGTAACCTATCTTAATGGGTGCAGAAATTCTGCAACATCAAAAACTCACCAAAAGCTCATCGTGGGAACCTAGCCTAAGATGTGTAATGATGGAGAGTCCTGATCTCCTGGTCTAACCTTCTGCATGATTAGAAAGCAGAGATAACAGCTCTTAGACAAGGAAGGAGCCGCACAGCTGAGTTTCTCTGTGTCACATTACAAACCCTTTTATTGACTCCTGATTATGGAGTGTGCCAGTATCACACTTATGTCTTCTGTGCTAAAGCAACTTGTATTCTTTCTGCAGTGATATTAGGCTGTTATTACACCTCACACAGGAGCAGTGTGTTCTGGGTTACTTCTATGGTGAAATGTAATGACAGTCTGCTCTAATCTCACTGCAGAATGAGTACAAGTTGAGCACAACGGATCTAAGTGTGATACTGACACTGTGCTCTCATTTCTGGACAGGCAGTTTGGGATAGGCGCAGTACAGCAGAGGTGAGAGTGCCATAAGAGGAGGAAAGCTGTTAGAAAGGTTTGTAATGTTGCACAACTAAACTCTCTTGTGCTGCCCCTTCACCCACAGAGACCTTAACTGAAAGGTATTAGTCAGTTGTGTGCTCTAATCATGCAGGAGGTTAGCCCAGGAGACCAGGTCTGTATCCTTACATCTTAGACACTGAGAAATCTGCTCTAAGCTATGGTGGGGATGTGATCATCTTTCTTTTCAGTGTTGTCATCTGCTTATAATTGGTCAGCATCATGCAGGGAGAAGAATTTCGCACCCCCAGTGAAAACTCTGATAACATCTACTTGGACTTAATTTTTTTTAACTCCTTAGGCGCCAAATACTTTCATTGCTAATATCTCCGCAAATGAAAGATAAAATAGAAAAAAAAAACATGAAAAATTTGGTGACAGGTCCTCTTTAGGATAAGACAACCCCTTTAAATGTAAGAATTGAATTTTAGTCGAAAAAATGTATGCAACAAAAATGCCACATGTGATTTGATCCAAAAACATGCTGCATTTCAGGATGAGAGAAGCAAGTATTTGCAAAAAAAAGTTAAAAGGGGTGTTCACTGTTATGATATTGATCACTTATACTTAGGATGGACCACCAAGATCAGATTGGTAGAGTTCCAACACTCTGCCACCCCATTGATTCCATGCTGGAGCTGGTAACAGCTGATTGGTGGTGTTAGGATTTGGACACCTATCAATCTGATACTACTGACTTATATTGATGCCTTCTCCTAATTGATAAGTGGTAGCATACCCCTTTAAAACAATACGTAGTTTTTATTTAGTTGTAAGATGAAAGTGACTCTACACATTAAGGCGTGTCATGGTCTGAGCACAAAATGATTCTAAGATTAGTTGCTGGCCTCTTGACCCGAACTTAAGAGCTTAAGGCCATGTTCATACATTCAGTAATTTGGTCAGTATTTTACCTCAGTATTAGGAAGCCAAAACCAGGAGTGGAACAATTAGAGGAAAAGTATAATAGAAACACGTCACTGATGAAACTTACTGAACGTGTGAAGGTGCCTAATAGAGACGCTGTGGAGAAGGACAGGAGCGCACACAAAATAGGGCAATAGCGTCTGATAAGGGGTCGGGATAATTGATGGCAGCGCTCACCTAGAGGTGTTGTGTGCAGTCACCACAGCTATAATGGTGTAGAAAGCCGCTGCTGCCCTGTGGCTGGAGGAAAGGTTCTTCAAGAGGTGGAATGGCAAAAATGGAAGCTGGCACATTTAGGTGGGCTGTGCTGCGGGAGTGAAGAGCTTGTTTTTTTTATACCTTGAGAAAGGCCCTGGTCCATTGCAGAAACGCATTGATATTAATAAAAAACGTTTGGGAATCCCAAGGCTCTTCATTCCCACAGTGCAGCCCACCTAAACGTGCCAGCTTCCATTTCTGCCAATGTGGCCTAATAGACGTATATGAGGCTGTCAAAGATCGGGGCAGGAGACTCGCAAACAGCTTGTGCATCACGATCTATGACACACAGATGTGTGAATACGCCATTACTCTCATATAAGATTACCTGCATCAAGTTTCAAAGGAGCAATTGTAACCCTCTTTCAATTATTTAAAGGGATTTTCCCACAAACAAAATTCATTTTAATCAATAGATCTTGGAATAATAATAAGTTCCACAATTGGATGTGTTTAAATAAAATGTTCCTGTGCTGAGATAATCTTAGAAATATGCCCCTACTGTGTACTGTGTAATGTCTGACCATACAGGAACATGGTCTGAACATACCTCATCTCCTGGACGGGGAGGATGCAAGAGAGTATACAGACATTACAGCCGGGGATCACAGCCGATTCTTTATGTGAGGTAAAAGAAGTTTTTAAACAGGCAGGGAAATGTTTTACCTCACAGAATCAGCTGCCATCCTGTGGTGTCCTGTCTGTATACTCTTTTGCTTCCTCCCATGGCCAGCTGTGTTATGTGCAGACCATGTTTGCTCCAGTGGGAGTCTGTTTATGACACGACACAGTAAAAGTGCAGTCATCAGTAATGATGTCAGGTACAAAGCTATTATAGTAAGGCCCAGTGTAGTGTGGAAGTCCAATGTGACACTGAAGATGTCCGCCTAGAGATAGATGCTAGTTATTGAGCTGCAGCTGTTGATCCATGTAACGCATAGGTTCACCTTTATACACCATTTCACCCGTTTACCCAGATCATCAATCTTCAGAACGTCTTCAAATGTAGCATAAGTTTGTAAAAAAATGATTCTGTACTTGTATCATAGCTCAAAGCTGCATTCACACTGAATTACTACTGAATGTAAAGGTGTGGGGTGACACATGATTAGCTACAGCTTAGTTCTGCTGTACTGCTTTTTGTAGGGTCCTGTCCTGTGCTCCGGCCCTCCGTCTGTAGCTCCATTATGCATTCATTTGCTTTTCATGGCAAAAAAGGTGCAGCATGCAGCGCTATTCCTACCATCCAAACAATGCAGAGCTCGAAGACCACTCAGCGGCTTGCGTCAATGGGATCCAGGGGTGCCATATGGCAATGGATCCGCAGGGATCCAGCATTGAATTTTATTTCCACTAATAACTGACTTAATGATGCCCCTTCTAACACATCAGATGACTGTATGATGCCAAGAATACAAATAAAGTAAAGAGCATAATTGCTGTCCAGACACTGAACAAGCAGGCTATGCCGTAAAATTAAGAATGATCAATGTAGATGTGGCAGAGAATAAGGTATAACTCAGGGCCAGTGCAAGACAAGCAATTCTATCTAGTAACAAAGTTGCTCAATTTATTATGCAGATTATAAATGGATGTAATATAAAATTGTTTTGCGGATGAATCGCTGCTCTTAGTGTTAGATTTTCAAAGTGGTAAAAGGGTTTATCTGCCAGTAATGATATTTACCTGGGGACATCCACCTATTGGAGACAGGCCATTAAAACTGGCCAAACTTTCTCCTTACTTTCTTGGCCACTGTGGGTCTTTTTGGACTGCAAATGGTTGATAAGTGTTGGTAAGAGTTTTCGAAGTATATATGTCATAAGTGTCTATGGTTGGAGAACCCCTTTAAAGAAAAACATTGGTCAACAATTTTAGGAATTGTAAGGAAGGTTAGAAGATGTTTGGCTACGGTCACAGTCTGGTGGTTTCACATTTTATATAATTTAGGCTTTGCATGTGTTCACTATATCGCACCTCTGATCTCTCTATTGGACCATGTAAAACATAAAAAACCTATTGACAGGAGAAAGGATCTGCAGGATCGGTGATGGTAGTTACTGGGAACCCCACCAATCACTAGAGTGGGGATCCCTATCCTCTCTTATGGAGGAAATAGTATGGAGCCGTTGCCAGGCATGCGCACTGCCACACTCCATTCAGTGTCTATGGGACTAATGGGGACAGCCGAGAACATCAGCAGCCGCGTATGTGTATATATATATATATATATATATACATACACAGTACAGACCAAAAGTTTGGACACACCTTCTCATTTAAAGATTTTTCTGTATTTTCATGACTATGAAAATTGTACATTCACACTGAAGGCATCAAAACTATGAATTAACACATGTGGAATTATATACTTAACAAAAAAGTGTGAAACAACTGAAATTATGTCTTATATTATAGGTTTTTCAAAGTAACCACCTTTTGCTTTGATGACTGCTTTGCATACTCTTGGCATTCTCTTGATGAGCTTCAAGAGGTAGTCACCGGAAATGGTTTTCACTTCATAGGTGTGCCCTGTCAGGTTTAATAAGTGGGATTTCTTGCCTTATAAATGGGGTTGGACCATCAGTTGTGTTGTGCAGAAGTCTGGTGGATACATAGCTGATAGTCCTACTGAATAGGCTGTTAGAATTTGTATTATGGCAAGAAAAAAGCAGCTAAGTAAAGAAAAACGAGTGGCCATCATTACTTTAAGAAATGAAGGTCAGTCAGTCCGAAAAATTGGGAAAACTTTGAAAGTGTCCCCAAGTGCAGTTGCAAAAACCATCAAGTGCTACAAAGAAACTGGCTCACATGAGGACCGCCCCAGGAAAGGAAGACCAAGAGTCACCTCTGCTTCTGAGGATAAGTTTATCCGAGTCACCAGCCCCAGAAATCGCAGGTTAACATCAACTCAGATTAGAGACCAGGTCAATGCCACACAGAGTTCTAGCAGCAGACACATCTCTTCAACAACTGTTAAGAGGAGACTTTGTGCAGCAGGCCTTCATGGTAAAATAGCTGCTAGGAAACCACTGCTAAGGACAGGCAACAAGCAGAAGAAACTTGTTTGGGCTAAAGAACACAAGGAATGGACATTAGACCAGTGGAAATCTGTGCTTTGGTCTGATGAGTCGAAATTTGAGATCTTTGGTTCCAACCACCGTGTCATTAACTTGTTAATAACCTGCAGTCTATAATGAGCCGTGTTAATAATATGATCCCACCAATAGTGACTCTGTATGGCCAATTTGACAATAAACTGTGTTGGTATTGTACTTTTTATTTTTCATCACTAGATGGCAGTGCAGCAGTGTAAATGTGTGAGAGAATGGGATGATGGCGCCATTACTGATCATTATGTAAAATCTGGAGCTGACCTTCTTTATTGGTAAATCACGATGTAATTCAGGTTAATGATTCTTATGATTTTGCTAATAAAAACACTATTGCATTGTACACGTGTCGTTGTGTGATGGATCTAGATCCCAGCAGCCTCAATTGTCCGCTATTATTGAGAAGTCTTGGCTGCTAGATATGGCAGTGTCATCAATCTCAAGAAGCCTTTTATTCTCACATACATGATAGAATCCAATAGTAAACATCAGCATATCCCTTCCAGGAGCGGAACGACATCGGTCACAGAGGGTGCGACCGGGCCCGTGCAGGAGGGGGGTCGGCCGCCACCAGCACCTATTTCAGTTAGAGGTGCCTGCAAGGACACACATTCAGCTGAAATGTATTGAGACGCAGAGACCATCTGTGTCCCTTCACCGCAATACACCCTGCCAGCCAATCAGAGGCCGGCTGTTGACGTTGGTGTGCCAGTCACAGGCGGCACATGACCGTGACGTCATGCACCATGCCAGCAAGACGAAGTTAGATGCCAGTTCCTTCAAGTGCTATAAAAGAATACGCTGCGAGTTGTGGGAGTGGAGGAAGAGAAGAAGAATAATTTATTTATTTTTAAATGTATTGGAGAAGAACAGCAAACATTATTAATGGAAGGGGCACAGGATGGGGGACATTATACCAGGAAGGGTACAATAAGAAAGCACAGCAACACACTGCAAGGGCCAATACATATGGAGACACTGAGAACATAAGAGCTAAACTGCATTATTGCTAAATAAAATGTACTTACAAAAAATGAAGGCTCTTAGCGCACAAATTGGCCAATTCATGTATGCCCATCAACCACGACAAGGTAGCCTCCGCATGATGGTTAACTAACCTCTTAAACATGCCGCTCTTGGGCTATAAGGCTACAATATAAATGGGCAAACATGCCTCTCTTGGGATAGAAACCTACAAATTTAAGTGGGCAGGTAGAAACCAACACTAATTAAAAGCACCCTTGGGCTGATGGGTGCTTATACCAGGAAGGGTCCCAGGATGGAGTGCATTATACCAGGAAGGGTCCCAGGATGGAGTGCATTATACCAGGAAGGGTCCCAGGATGGAGTGCATTATACCAAGAAGGGTCCCAGGATGGGGAACATTATACCAGGAAAGGGCTCAGGATGAGGGACATTATACCAGGAATGTGCTCAGAATGGGGTACATTATACCAGGAATGTGCTCAGAATGGGGTACATTATACCAGGATGATGCCCAGGATGGAGTGCATTATACCAGGAAAGGGCTCAGGATGAGGGACATTATACCAGGAATGTGCTCAGGATGGGGGACATTATACCAGGAATGTGCTCAGAATGGGGTACATTATACCAGGATGATGCCCAGGATGGAGTGCATTATACCAGGAAAGGGCTCAGGATGAGGGACATTATACCAGGAATGTGCTCAGGATGGGGGACATTATACCAGGAATGTGCTCAGAATGGGGTACAATATACCAGGAATGTGCTCAGAATGGGGTACATTATACCAGGATGATGCCCAGGATGTAGTGCATTATACCAGGAAGGTGCTCAGGATGTAGTGTATTATACCAGGAAGGTGCTCAGGATGGGGAACATACAGTTATATGAAAAAGTTTGGGGAACCCCTATTAATCTTAAGCTTAATGTTTTCTTAAAATTGGTGTTTTTGCAACAGCTATTTCAGTTTGATATATGTAATAACTGTTGGACACAGTAATGTTTCTGCCTTGAAATGAGGTTTATTGTACTAACAGAAAATGTGCAATCTGCATTCAAACAAAATTTGACAGGTGCATAAGTATGGGCACCTCACCAGAAAAGTGACATTAATATTTAGTAGATCCTCCTTTTGCAAAAATAACAGCCTCTAGTCGCTTCATGTAGCTTTTAATGAGTTCCTGGATCCTGGATGAAGGTATTTTTGACCATTCCTCTTTACAAAACATTTCCAGTTCAGTTAAGTTTGATGGTCGCCGAGCATGGACAGCCCTCTTCAAATGATCCCACAGATGTTCAATGATATTCAGGTCTGGGGACTGGGATGGCCATTCCAGAACATTGTAATTGTTCCTCTGCATGAATGCCTGAGTGGATTTGGAGCGGTGTTTAGGATCATTGTCTTGCTGAAAGATCCATCCCCTGCGTAACTTCAACTTTATCACTGATTCTTGAACATTATTGTCAAGAATCTGCTGATACTGAGTGGAATCCATGCGTCCCTCAACTTTAACAAGATTCCCGGTGCCGGCATTGGCCACACAGCCCCAAAGCAAGATGGAACCTCCACCAAATTTTACTGTGGGTAGCAAGTGTTTTTCTTGGAATGCTGTGTTTTTTTGCCGCCATGCATAACGCCTTTTTGTATGACCAAACAACTCAATCTTGGTTTCCTCAGTCCACAAGACCTTCTTCCAAAAAGAAATTGGCTTCTCCAAATGTGCTTTTGCATACCTCAGCTGACTCTGTTTGTGGCGTGCTTGCAGAAACGGCTTCTTTCGCATCACTCTCCCATACAGCTTCTCCTTGTGCAAAGTGCGTTGTATAGTTGACCGATGCACAGTGTCACCATCTGCAGCAAGTTGATGCTGCAGCTCTCTGGAGGTGGTCTGAGGATTGTCCTTGACTGATCTAACCATTCTTCTTCTCTGCCTTTCTGGCCTGCCACTTCTGGCCTTAACAAGAACTGTCCCTGTGTTCTTCCATTTCCTTACTATGTTCCTCACAGTGGAAACTGACAGGTTAAATCTCTGAGACAGCTTTTTGTATCCTTCCCCTGAACAACTATGTTGAATAATCTTTGTTTTCAGATCATTTGACAGTGGTTTTGAGGAGCCCATGATGCCACTCTTCAGAGGAGATTCAAACAGGAGAACAACTTGCAAGTGGCCACTTTAAGTAGCTTTTCTCATGATTGCATACACCTGGCTATGAAGTTCAAAGCTCAATGAGGTTACAAAACCAAAAAAAGTGCTTTAGTAAGTCAGTAAAAAGTAGGTAGGAGTATTTAAAACAAGAAAATGATAAGGGTCCCATACTTATGCACCTGTCAAATTTTGTTTGAATGCAGATTGCACATTTTCTGTTGGTACAATAAACCTCATTTCAAGGCAGAAACATTACTGTGTCCAACAGTTATTACATATATCAAACTGAAATAGCTGTTGCAAAAACACCAATTTTAAGAAAACATTAAGCTTAAGATTAATAGGGGTGCCCAAACTTTTTCATATAACTGTAATACCAGGAAAGGGCACAGAATAGAGCACATTATACAAGGAAGAGGCCCAAGATGTACAGTTGAAACCAGAAGTTTACATACACTATATAAAAAGACACATATGCATGTTTTTCTCAATATCTGACATGAAATCAGAATAAACCTTTCCCGTTTTTTTAAATGCCTTAATACATTCTCTCTCTCCTTATTCTGGCATTTGGCAGATATTAAAAATTATGGTAATCCTAATTGACCTAAAACGGGAAAGGGCATCAGCGTTCCCATGTAACTTCCCAGGCCTATGCTCTACGTGAAAGTTGAAATCCTGAAGAGCTAGGAACCATCTAGTTACCCTGGCATTGTTACCCCTCTTTTCCCTCAACCATCTCAACGGGGCATGGTCTGACAACGGGCACAGGACAGTGTACGGAACTATGCTTTAAACCTGCAGGAGGCGCTGAGGGCCATCAAACAGGTAGACCCTGACAGTGTGCGTGATGAAAACAGACTGTTAACTGAGCAGTTTATTGAGGGTTTACTGTCCAGCGCCCACCGAACCCAGCTGCGCATAGTGGCTCTGCAAAACCCTGACTTAGACTTTGCTAAGTTTAAGGACAGGGCCATCCGGGTGCTACGAGAACCAGCACCAGGTGGCGCTACAGCTCACCGCCGCCCAGATATCACCTACCACCAGGAGGTGGCACCCTTTTCCCCGAAGCCTGTAGGAGCTGATGCGCAAACTCTGGACAGTGCCCCGTCAACAGACCTGCACCATCAGGTCCAAGAGCTAACTAAAAGTGTAGCAGCACTAACCAAAACTGTACAGTCCTTGCAGGTGTATCCCAAAGGAAAGATCCAGCTGGCTTCCAGTCCGGAGGACATCCCGTGGCGCCAACAGAAGAGGATTCCACCATCCAGAGGGAGGAACAGCGATCGCTACGACCAGGACGGACAACCCATCTGCCGCCGCTGCAATCAGCCAGGACATTATGCAAGGTACTGTCATTTAAACGAGCAAAACCTGGGGCAGAGGGCCAACCCCCAGGCATAAGACCACCAGGCCCATCAAGCTGGCGAGACAAATATGTGGGAGGACGACCGGTCCTACCTGTCGTGCTGGACGGCTTTCCAATGAGCGCGTTGCTGTACACTGGATCCCAAGTGACCACCATCCCCTACATTCTTTTCAAACGGTACTGGACTGACTCTGATATTACCCGCCATCCAGATGAACATTTGAGTATTTATGCCAGCAATGGTCAACCCGTACCTCAGGTGGGGTTCAAAGAAGTGACCATAAAGTTGGCAAAGTGGAACTGCCAGCACAAGGACTGATTATTGTCGACATTGATCGCTGAGAAAGTCATCCCATGATAACCTTGGGCACTAATGTCATTGAAAATTGTCTTGCAGAGATAATTGTCTTGTTACAGCAGGTTGCGGAGACCGCCAGATCCAGCCAGCAGCCGGTTCTACAAAGAGAGATCAGAGCCCTGATGAAAAGACAACAGGTAGAACTGTCTGGTGGTGAAATTGGCAGTGTCAGGATGAGTGACCCATTTCCTATTGCCATGCCCCCAAGAAGTGAAATTATGATATGGTGCCGGGCAGCTATTGGTCTAAGGGGTAGAGATTACCAGGCCATGGTAGAGCCCGTCTACTCTGACAGTAGGCCCACCATTTTGACAGCCCAGAGGGTGGTTGATGTCCGCCATGGGAGGGTACCCGTTCGCATCCTAAACATTGGGGAGAGAGAAGTCCATTTGCCCCGGTATGCCACTCTAGCCAAACAGTTCACTGTCAACCAGAATTCTATAAAGACAGTGGAACCCTTGTCTCCATCCCAACAGGCAGAGGATAACGGCTCCAAGGAACAAATGGAGGACTGGTGCCAGAAGCTGCATGTGGGCACTGACTCCACCTCTCCACACCGAAAACAAGGAGTGTACCGGGTGGTACTGGAATACGAAAGGGTCTTCAGTAAACATCCACTTGACTTCGGGCAGGTAAAAGGGGTTCAACACCATATCCCCACGGGAGACCATCCATCCATTAAAGAAAGGTACTGGCCTGTACCCCCTGCACACTACCAAAATGCCAAAGGGATGTTGCGAGAAATGAAGGAGGCTGGGGTAATAAGAGACAGTTGTAGCCCCTGGGCAGCTCCATTAGTTCTTGTAAAGAAAAAGGATGGCACTATGAGAATGTGTGTAGACTACAGTAAAATCAACCGCATAATACACAAAGATGCATACCCGTTACCCAGAATAGAGGAATCACTAGCTGCATTAAAGTCTGCTAACTATTTCTCCACTTTGGATCTTACTAGTGGGTATTGGCAGGTTCCTGTAGTAGAGGCGGATAAGGAAAAGACCGCATTCACCTCCCTGATGGGCCTCAGCGAGTTCAACTGCATGCCATTCTGGCTCTGCAATGCCCCAGGAACCTTCCAGCGGTTGATGGAGTGCTGTCTGGGACATAAGAATTTCGAGACAGTCCTGCTGTACCTGGATGACGTCATTGTATACTCCCAGACGTATGAGGACCATCTGAAGCACCTGGCGGAAGTGTTTGACTCCCTGGCTGGCTTTGGTCTAAAGGTGAAGCCCTCAAAATGTCATCTGCTGAAGCCCAAGGTACAGTACCTGAGGCACGAGGTGAGCGCTGACGGTGTAGCTCCAGATCCCGATAAAATCACAGTAATCAAGGACTGGCCAAGACCCTCCACCGTAAAGGAAGTGCGGCAGTTCCTCGGGTTGGTAGGCTACTACCGAAGATTTATTCCAGGCCTCACCAAGATGGCGGCACCCATGCTGGACCTCCTGATAGGCCAGTCCAGGAAGGCCAAAAACCAGAAGCCGCCATTCAAATGGGACAAGCTGGAAGATGAGTCCTTCCACCAGCTGAAAATGGCCCTCACGGGGGACGAGATCCTGGCTTACCCTGATTATGGCCAGCCCTTCATCCTCCACACGGACGCGAGCAACGTGGGACTGGGAGCGGTGCTGTCCCAGATCCAGCAGGGCAAAGAACGGGTAATCACTTATGCCAGCAGGAAGCTCCGGCCCTCAGAAAGGAACCCTGAAAATTACAGCTCCTTCAAGCTAGAGTTCCTCGCAGTGGTATGGGCAGTGACAAAGCGCTTTAAACATTACCTCGCCTCTTCAAGTTCACTGTATTCACAGACAAAAACATTCTGACACACCTGGACACTGCGAAACTTGGTGCCCTGGAGCAGAGATGGATGGCCCGACTCTCCAATTATGAGTTCACCATCAAGTACCGGGCTGGGCGCAAGAATGCCAATGCAGATGTACTGTCCAGGATGCCTAACTTGCCAGATGGGGGAGAAGACCCAGAAGAACTGGAAGAGATAGAAATCCCCGCTTTCCACCGTCATGGGATAACTCAGTGCTCCCACTGTGTGAAAGACAGGTACTCTTCCACCAAATAGGCCACGTTCAATCCCTTGCCCCACCAAGGCTGGACAGAAACACAAGACAGTGACCCGGCCGTCCACCTAGTCAAAGAGTTGCTGACACGAGCTGACTCATACCCTGACCCAGATGCTCCAGAGGAGACCAAACAGCTGTGGAAAGAGAAGAGTAAGCTGTTCATCTATGAAGGGAAGCTGTGTCGAAGAACTGTCAACTCCCGGACGCATGAGCTGGTCTGGTAGGTGGTAGTCCCGAGGCGGGACGCGTCTATGGTCTTGGAAGCGTACCACGATGGAGCAGGACACTTCGGATGGAAAAAGCTGGAAGTCCTGCTGCGTGAACGGTTCTATTGGGTCGGCATGAGAGGAGCAATGGAGAGGTGGTGTCGAGACTGCGGACCGTGCAACCTGAGAAGGAAAGACCGTGACAGCCAGAGGGCTCCCCTGCAGCCCATTATCACCAAGCAGCCGCTCAAACTGGTAGCCCTAGACCATGTGAAGCTGTCCCCAAGCAGGTCAGGCTATGTCTACGCTCTCACCATCGTAGACCACTACTCCCGGTTTCTGGTAGTAGTGCCAGTCAAGGACCAAACAGCTCAGACAGCAGCCAGAGCTTTCCAACAGCACTTCTGCCACCCGCATGGTTACCCAGAACGTGTGCTAACTGACCAAGGTCCGGCCTTCGAAGCGGAGGTATTCCAGGAGTTCTGCAACCTGTACGGCAAGAAGATCAGGACAACGCCTTATCACCCCCAGACCAACAGGATGTGTGAAAAGATGAACCAGGTGGTGATAGACCTACTGAAGACATTTCCCCTGGAGGAACGCAGTCTGTGGCCAGAAAAGTTGCCAGACCTAGTGGACCTCTACAATCATATCCCAGTGAATTCCACCAACTGCACACCAGCTTACCTGATGAGAGCGAGACCTGGTAAGCTGCCCATCGATCTGGATATGGGAGTTCTGACACCAGAGGACGCCTCACCAGACACAGATTGGGACACTGAGCGGCAACAGCAATACCGCAAGGTACAGGAAAGTGTTGAAAGAAGTCTGTTCCAAGCAAGAGAAAGGCAAGAGAGGACTTACAATCAACATGCACCTGTTGCCCCCTTGTCACCTGGAGAGCAATTCCTAAAGAGGAAGAGGCGACTCCACAAGTTGGATGACCAGTGGGAAAAAGAGCCGTACACCATTCTACCATCAAGTCATGATAACACCAAGGTGTGCCTCATAAGTAAGGACGGAGGTGAGACAACAGCAACAGTTTCCAGAGACCACCTGAAGAAATGTCCCGAGCAGCTACAGCACGCTGAAGAAGGCCAAGATATCCCTCAACCCGCAGAGGAAGTGGAAGAATTGGTCAGCACGGTACTCGGAGAATTTCCCCGGTCATGGACACAAGTGAATAATGCCATTGTTGTGCCTGTCCTTACATTTCTCCAACCAGCCCCTCAAGCACCTACAGAAGTCTCAGTAGAGTTGGAAGAACCATTGGCCCCGGAGACAGAAGATTCCTCATCAGCAGACCAGGAGAATCTACCCTCTGCTAGTAGCGAGCCTGTCGTACCCACAGTAAGCCAAAGGATCCGTAGGAAGCTGCCCAACCTACCAGTGACACCTCAAAATACCAGTAGTGCAGGTCAAACAGTGCCCACCACACCAGGGGTAGGGAAAGGGGACCAGAGTGGAACACAGACAGACAGTGTGTTACGCAGGTCCACCAGAATCACCAGAGGTCAAATTCCTGCTCGTTGGAAAATTTAAATGTAACTATAACTATAACTGTAATGTTGAATTGTTTTGTGTGTGTAATGAATATGTTTTTCCAGTTACCCTACAGGGTCCAAAAAGACTTTCAGGTTATGGACAATGAATAACCAAAAACTCTGCCTGTAAGTAGTTGCACCTGTAAAGTGCCCCTTTTGTGCCAGACCACAGAACAAAAACCCGTGGAGGTGGCTGAAGATGTGGTCCAACTCCGGATCATCAATGCCCTGTAGCCACCCTAGGGCCTACGTTGAGGGTTTGGGACGGGTCCCTCAGATTGCACCTTGTTTCAGTGAAATGGACACCTGGTTGCGGATGATACCGTGACCTTTAAAGACTCTAATGGTTGTAAATATGTTAATGTATTGTTACTTGTTGTATTTTTGCAAAATATGTTCAGTCCCGGAGTACTGAAATTTACTAGGGTGGAATGTGGCACCCCAGAGGGTCTGGTTGCCACAGTGGTAGTAATACCATGTCTGGGATCAAAACAGGAATTTCCTGGTCAGGGAACACACTACAAGCAACACCTCCTGCTCCAGACCAGAAAAGGGGAGGATCCTGCCCTATATAACTGGATCTGGAGGCGGGGTTAGTCAGTCTAGTGAGAGTCTAGTTCAGTGTCAGGAGTCAGTTAGGACTAAGGAGCAAGGAGCTGAGGACTGGAGCTGTGCAGAGCTCGTCCTGGCCAGTGGATACAGAAGACCTGACACCGGAGTCCGAGGCTGTGAGGATTGTATATCCAGCAGCAGAAACCGCAAGGCAGGAGATTGCAGGTCTCCTGGCTCACAGAAGCCCGGAGGCTCAGCCACACGAAAGGACCAGTACCGCCACAGAGGAGCAAGGAATACACGGGATCCGAGTCGCCAGCCATACGGGTGAGCAGCACGTTACACTCAGGGACGTGGGCTACAACACGACTATAAGCGGGATAGCCAAAAGAGTACAGTTGGAACGGCAGGCCTACAACTCCACCTGGCCAGGGGATTCTAGGATTGCTCCCAGACTGACCAGGCCCTCATCCCTAGCAAGTACTCCCGTTGGGGCCTATATAATTACCACCAGTAAAGACCCTAGGACTGCACTGCAAAGACTCCGTGTTATTATTACTGATCCAGGCACTATTACCACCATCATCCATACACGCTGCCCTGAAGCTACACTCTTCCTGTGAGGAGTTACACTACCTTGCTGCGCATACCACCAGCTTCAGCGGACTGCCCTGCAGCGGCAGTTACCAATAACCGCAATCCACAGGTGGCATAGTCAGACTATCAATAACTGAGACACATAGACTACCCTGGTTTGACCGCCCTGGGTCACGGACCGGGTCGCTGCCACAGTGACTACAACCCCCAGCATCTACAGGCCCGGCTCCGGGTCTCCCCACGGCCCAGGGGGCGCGTCATTTATGTCACTTAATTGTGTGCCAGGCAGTGGAGCTGCTGAGGCCAAGCAGACATGCTGCACAGATCGGAGCAGTGGGGGAACGGGGAGAGGTGAGTATTGTATTTATTTTTTTACATCATTGAGAACATGGTGGTCACAAGGCTGGAGGGCTATGGGGGGTGCATTATAGTATATGTACTCTATGGGGCAGCATTATACTCTATGGGGGCTGCATTGTACTGTATTGAGGACTATGGGGAGTGCATTGTACTATATGAGGGCTGCATTATACAGTATTGAGAACTATGGAGAGTACATTATACTCTATGGAGGATTATGGGGCACATTATACTATATGGAGGACTATGGGGCATATTGTACTTAAGGAGCACAATGCTGCCTATTCATCGAGTGATTGGATTGTTTATGCCAAAACAAAGCTCATTGTTCTCAGCAGCACATCGCCCAGTGAAAACTGCAGATGTACTGCTAATAAAATGATACTGTAGGGCAGGGGTCTCAAACACGCGGCCCGTGGGCCGCATGCGGCCCCTGAGGCTGCTTTATGCGGCCCGCAGGCACAGACCCCTTGATGATCCCGACCTGGTCCAGGAGGAGCCGCCGACAGCAGCGCTGAATTGCCACACAGAGACTGTTTCCCAGCACTGCATTTCCAATGCCAGCCGCTGGCCAATCAGAGGCCAGCAGCTGATATCTGCGTGTCGGCGCAGCGAGTATGATGTCATTGCCATATGCAGATGTCAGCTGCTGGCCTCTGATTGGCCGGCGGCTGACATTGAAAATGCTGTGCTGGGAGACAGTCTCTGTGCGGCAATGCAGCGCTGCTGTCGGCGGCTCCTCCTGGACCAGGTCGGGATCGTCAAGGGGTCGGACTCTGTGGTGCCTGCGGGCCACATCTGCAGGAAGGCCGCCGAGGGAACGGAGGACAGGTGAGAATCATCTTTTTTTTTTTCTATTTTATATGTGTGAAGAACAGCACAGGGGGCACAGAGCCACAACATGGGGACCGGGATGGGGCACAGAGCCACAAGAGGGGACCTGGGTGGGGCACATAGCCACAAGAGGGGACCTGGATGGGGCACATAGCCACAGGATGGGGACCTGGATGGGGCACATAGCCTCAAGATGTGGACCTGGATGGGGCACATAATGGGGACCTGGATGGGGCACAGAGCCACAAGATGGGGACCAGAGCCACAAGATGGGGACCAGAGTCACAAGATGGGGACCTGGATGGGGAACATTGCCACAGGATGGGGACCTGGATGGGGCACATAGCCCCAAGATGGGGACCTGGATGAGGCACATTAGTACAAGATGGGCGCCAGGATGGGGAACGTTGCCACAGGATGGGGACCTGGATGGGGCACATAGCCACAAGATGGGGACCTGGATGGGGCACAGAGCCACAAGATGGGGACCTGGATGGGGCACAGAGCCACAAGATGGGGACCAGAGCCACAAGATGGGGACCTGGATGGGGAACATTGCCACAGGATGGGGACCTGGATGGGGCACATAGGCCTAAGATGGGGACCTGGATGAGGCACATTAGTACAAGATGGGCGCCAGGATGGGGAACGTTGCCACAGGATGGGGACCTGGATGGGGCACATAGCCACAGGATGGGGACCTGGATGGGGCACATAGCCCCAAGATGGGGACCTGGATGAGGCACATTAGTACAAGATGGGCGCCAGGATGGGGAACGTTGCCACAGGATGGGGACCTGGATGGGGCACATAGCCACAAGATGGGGACCTGGATGGGGCACAGAGCCACAAGATGGGGACCTGGATGGGGCACAGAGCCACAAGATGGGGACCAGAGCCACAAGATGGGGACCAGAGCCACAAGATGGGGACCTGGATGGGGAACATTGCCACAGGATGGGGACCTGGATGGGGCACATAGCCCCAAGATGGGGACCTGGATGAGGCACATTAGTACAAGATGGGCGCCAGGATGGGGAACGTTGCCACAGGATGGGGACCTGGATGGGGCACATAGCCACAGGATGGGGACCTGGATGGGGCACATTAGTACAAGATGGGGACTTGGATGGGGAACATTACTACAAGATGTTTTCCATTATTACTATATGATGCTAATTGTAAGACAATATTACTGTATGTGGCCAATTGGGGGAAATAAAATTGTAAAAAAATAAAAAATAAAATAAAGCATGAAAAAATATTGGGCACTAAAAATGCTATTTTATATGTAAACTAAAGTAAACACAAAAAAGTGCACGTTTATTATCGCCACATCCATAACGACCCAAGCCATAAAAAAATAAACACGGCAAAAATGTTCAAAAGGTGTATACAAAAAAATGGTATCACTAAAAATGTCACATTGAACAAAGAACGCAGCCCCCCAAATTCAAATTTTTTCCATGTGCGGCCCATATACCCAGCCGAGTTTGAGACCCCTGCTGTAGGGGGACAGATTGATCTACTAGTGACTGTTCTGTCCCCATCATTCTTCCTCAGCCGGTGTAAAGAAGCCGGGAAACAAGCGTCGAATGACTTCAATATTGTCGATCGCGGACGTTTAATGGCCTGAACTCAGCGCATGTAAATACAACCAAAATATTTCTGTGTGATGGTGCAATATGTTAGCATTTGGGGCCCCACTATCTCTAAAACAGGCCCTGAGTACAACCAAAGCTAGTCCATACATAGCCCATTCAAAAAGTGTGAAAATATATGTATATGTGGCACCCCAGGGGGTCTGGTTACTACAGTGGAAATACCATATCTGAGAGCGAGCATGGGTTTTCCTGGTCAGGAGCACATTTGCATGCAACGCTTCCTGCCCCAGTCCAGGGAGGGGAGGAACCTGCCATTTATAAACTGGAACTGGGGCGGGGTTAGTTAGTTAGTTCCAGAGAGAGGGACAGGAGCTGAGAGCCAGGGACTGGAACAGCAGAGCTCGTCCTGGCAGAAGACGCAGAGAACCGGACACCGGAGTCCGAGGCTGTGAGGATATTCACATCCAGCAGCAGAAATCACCTGGCAGGGGATTTCAGGTCCTCTGGCCATAGAAAGTCCGGAGGCTCAGTCACACGCAAGGGACCGGCACCGCCATCGAGGAGCGGAAGAAACCAAAGGCCCCAAGTCACCAGCCATACGGGTGAGCACCACACGGTACACTCAGGGACGTGGGCTACTACATGACTACAGCAAGGTAGCCAGGAAGAGTGCAGTCAGACGGGAAGGCCTACACCTCCAACTGGCCAGGGGGATTCTTGTTCGCTCACAGACTGACCAGGCCTCTAATGTTAGCCAGTACTCCCAGCAGGGTCTCCTTCATCACCAACAGTAAAGACGCTGAACTACACTGCACGGACTTTGAGTCATTTCTGCTGCGCCTATGCACCACAACCCTCACCATCTACACACGCTGCCCTGAGGCTATACTCCTCCCGTGGGGAGTTATACTACCCCCTGCTGCGCACACAACATCAGCCTCAGCGGTCTGCCCCGCAGCGGCGGTTCTCAGTGACCGCAATCCACGGGTGGCGTAGTCGGACATTTCAACATTAAAAACCAAGTAAACAGATCCACCACTGGTTTGACCACCCTGAGCCACGGTACCGGCTCGCCGCCACGGAGACTGCAACCCCTGACATCACACAGAAACCCGGCTCTGGGTATTCCCACACACACGGCCCAGGGGGCGCATCAACTTTGGCGTAGTCGGCAGGATCTCGTGCCCGCAACCACCGGGTACTGCGTGCCTGAAGAAAGACTGTGATACTTACCGTGGTGAAGTTTCCCGCCATCCGCAGATGTTTTCCCGCCATCCGCAGCCATTTTCCCGCTATTGGGCGCCATTTTTGGGACGCCGCGTGGGAAGAAGAGGGGCGTGGACGCCAAAAGCGCGAAAGAGCTGAAGCCCCGCCTTACGTCCTGACACTGCGCAAGGTCCTGGAAGGAGCCCAGCGGACGCCGACGTCACCAACGCGCGACGCAAGGTCCTCGACCCCGACGATCGCCTGCGGAGCCGCGGCCTATGAGAAGAAGCAATGGAAGGTAGGCCACGGTTAACTAGGGGGGAGGAAGACACCAGGAATGGAGGGAGCTCCCACCGCCAGCGCGGCTGCTGCCGCAGTGATGCCGTTCACGATGCCGTATATCCCTGGAGCGTCATGGTTACCCCAGTACTCAGGGGAGTCGCATACCCTGAGCAACTTTAAAGAAAGACTGTATAGCCTATTCAAAGTATACCCCCCTGTCCGAGGAACATAAAGTGAGCATCCTGATAGGTCAGTTAATTGGAGCAGCCCAAAGTGAAGTGAAGTCCTGGTCAGCCAGGGAAAAGGGGACTGTAAAGGAAATACTGGCCCGTCTAAAGGACACTTTTGATACCCGCACCTCAGCAGAGATCAAGCTAAAATTTTATGGATGCAAACAGCGGGCACAAGACAGTATACGGGACTATGCTTTGAATTTGCAGGAGGCCCTGAGAGCCATTAAGTAGGCAGACCCTGACAGCGTGCGCAATGAGGATAAGCTGTTCACTGAACAGTTCATTGAGGGTCTACTGTCCAGCGCCCACCGAACCCAGTTGCGTGTAATGGCCTTGCAGAACCTTGATTTGGACTTTGCGCTGTAACCCACAGGCGCCCTGCTATCACCTATCACCAGGAGGCGGCGCCCTTGCCTGCAGAGCCTGTGGGAGCTGATGCACAGGCTTTGGACAAAGCCCCGGCTGTAGACCTGCACCATTAGGTCCAAGAACTGACCAAAAGCGTTGCCGCGCTAACCAGAACTGTGCAGTCTTTACAGGTGTCTTCCCCAGGAAAGATCCAGCTGGCTTCCAGTCCGGAGGACGTCCCTTGGAGCCAACGGAGGAGGATCCCATCGTCCAGAGGAAGGCCCAGCGACCGCTATGACCAGGACTGACAACCCATCTGCCGGCACTGCAACCAACCAGGACATATGGCAAGGTACTGTCATTTAAATGGGCCCGACCTGGGGCAGAGGGCCGACCCCCAGGCATAAGATCATCAGGCCCATCGAGCTGGCATGATAAGTACATAGGGGGATGACCGGTCTTGCCTGTGGTGCTGGATGGCATTCCTATGAGTGCACTACTGGACACCGGGTCACAGGTAACCACCATCCCCTATGTGCTCTTTAAGCGGTACTGGAATGACTCAGATATTACCCGCTACCCAGATGACGATTTGAGCATCATCGCAAGCCATGGTCAGCCCGTGCCGCAGGTGGGATTCAAGGAGGTGACCATAAAGATTGGTAAAGTTGAACTGCCAGCGCAAGGACTGATTATTGTGGACATTGACCGTCGTGAAAGCCACCCTAAGATAACCTTGGGTACTAATGTTATTGAAAATTGTCTTGCAGAGATAATTCTCATATTACAGCAGGTTGCGGTGAACGCCAGCTCCAGCCAGTAGCGTGTCCCACAAAAAGAGATCAGAGCCCTGATGAAAAGGCAGCAGGTAGAACTGTCTGGTGGTGAGATTGGTAGTGTAAGGATGAGTGACCTGTTCCCTATCGCCATGCCCCCAAAGAGTGAGATGATGATCTGGTGCCGGACTGCAATCGGGTTAAGAGGAAGGGACTACCAAGCCATGGTAGAACCCGTCTACTCAGACAGTAGGCCCACCATTTTGACGGCACGGGGGGTGGTCGATGTACGCCATGGGAGGGTACCCATCCGCATCCTAAACATTGGGGAAAGAGAAGTATACTTGCCCCGGTATGCCACTCTAGCCAAATTGTTCACCGTTAACCAAAACTCCATAAAGGCCGTGAAACCCTTGCCTCCATCTCAACTAGAGGAGGGTAACGGCTCCAAGAAACGAATGGAGGACTGGTGTCAGAAGCTGCATGTGGGCACCGACTCCACTCCCTCACACCAAAAACAGGGAGTCTACCGGGTGGTGCAGGAGTACGAAAGAGTCTTTAGCAAACACCCGCTAGACTTTGGGCAAGTAAAGGGGGGTAGAACACCACATCCCCACAGGAGACCATCCACCCATAAAGGAAAGATACCGACCTGTACCCCCTGCACACTATCAGAATGCCAAGGGGATGTTGCGAGACATGAAGGAGGCTGGGGTAATCAGGGACAGCTGTAGCCCCTGGGCAGCTCCACTAGTTCTTGTGAAAAAGAAAGATGGCACCATGAGAATTTGTGTAGATTACAGAAAGGTCAACCGTATCACACACAAAGATGCGTACCCGTTACCTAGGATAGAGGAATCTTTAGCTGCATTAAAGTCTGCTAACTTCTTCTCCACTTTGGATCTTACTAGCGGGTACTGGCAGGTTCTTGTAGCAGAGGCAGACAAGGAGAAGACCGCGTTCACCACCCCGATGGTTCTCAGCGAATTCAACTGTATGCCGTTCGGGCTCTGCAACGCACCAGGAACCTTCCAGCGGTTGATGGAGTGCTGCCTGGGGCACAGGAATTTCGAGACGGTCCTGCTATACCTGGACGATTTCATTGTGTATTCCAAAACATATGAGGACCATCTGAAACACCTGGCAGAGGTGTTTGACGCCCTGGCAGGCTACGGCCTAAAGGTGAAACCCTCCATGTGTCATCTACTGAAACCAAAAGTACAGTACCTGGGACACGTGGTGAGTGCTGACGGAGTAGCTCCAGACCCTGATAAAATTACAGTGATTAAGGACTGGCCAAGACCCTCCAGCATAAAGGAAGTGCGGCAGTTCCTCGGGTTGGTAGGCTACTACCGAAGATTCATCCCCGGGTTCACCAAAATGGCAGCCCCTATGCAAAACCTCCTGTTGGGTCAGTCAAAGACCAAGAATCAGAAGCCACCCTTCAAATGGGACAAGCTGGAGGATGAGTCTTTCCGCCAGCTGAAGATGGCCCTCACGGGGGATGAGGTCCTGGCTTACCCTGATTACGGCCAGCCTTTCATCCTCCACACGGACACGAGCAACATCGGGCTAGGGGCGGTGCTGTCCCAGATCCAACAGGGCAGAGAACGGGTAATCGCTTATGCCAGCAGGAAACTCCGGCCAACAGAGAGAAACCCCGAAAATTATAGCTCCTTCAAGCTAGAGTTCCTGGCAGTGGTGTGGGCAGTTACAGAACGCTTTAAACATTACCTTGCCTCTTCCAAGTTCACCGTGTACACCGACAACAACCCGTTGACACACCTGGATACTGCGAAACTTGGTGCCCTGGAGCAGAGATGGATGGCCCGCCTATCCAACTATGAATTTACCATCAAATACCAGGCGGGACGCACAAATGCCAACGCAGACACCCTGTCCAAGATGCCGAACTTGCCGGACGGAGGGGAAGATCCAGAAGAACTGGAAGAGATTGAACTCCCTGCGTTCCACCGTCACGAGATTACCCAGTGTTCCCACTGTGTAAGGGACAAGCACTCTGTTCAATCCCTTACCCCACTACAGCTGGGCGGAGACGCAAGACAGTGACCCAGCCGTCCGCCTGGTAAAAGAGATGCTGACACAGGCTGATGCCCGCTTTGACCCAGACGCTCCGGAAGAGACCAAACAGCTGTGGAAGGAGAAGAGTAAACTGTTTCTCAACAAGGGGAAGCTGTGCCGGAGAATTGTTAACTCCCAGACACATGAGCTGACCTGGCAGGTAGGGGTCCCGAGACGAGACGCGGCTATGGTCCTGGAGGCATACCACGACGGAGCAGGGCACTTTGGATGGAAGAAGTTGGAGTTCCTGTTGCGTGAACGGTTCTTCTGGGTAGGCATGAGAGGGGCCATTGAGAGATGGTGCAGAGACTGCGGCCCGTGCAACCTGAGAAGAAAGGACCGTGCCAGCCAGAAGACTCCCCTGCAGCCCATCATCACCAAGCAGCCACTAGAACTGGTAGCCCTGGACCATGTGAAGCTGGCTCCAAGTAGGTCCGGGTACGTCTACGCCCTCACCATCGTAGACCACTACTCCCAGTTCCTGGTGGTGGTCCCTGTCAAGGACTTAACAGCTCAGACAGCAGCTAGAGCCTTCCAGCAGCACTTCTGCCATCCACACGGGTATCCGGAGCAAGTGTTGACTGACCAAGGTCCAGCCTTCGAAGCGTAGGTCTTCCAGGAGTTCTGCAACCTCTATGGCTGCAAGAAGATAAGGACAATGCCCTATCACCCCCAAACCAACGAATTGTGCGAGAAGATGAACCAGGTGGTGATAGACTTGCTGAAAATGTTGCCCCTGGAAGAACGCAGTCTGTGGCCTGAAAAACTGCCTGATCTGGTGGACTTGTATAACCACATCCCAGTAAATTCCACCAACTGCACCCCGGCTTACCTAATGAGAGCAAGACCTGGTAAGCTGCCTATTGACCTGGATATGGGAGTTCTGAGACCCGAGGACACCTCGCCAGAGGCAGACTGGGATACAGAATGGCAGCAGCAGTACCGGAAAGTGCAGGAGAGTGTTGAGAGAAGTTTGTCTCAAGCAAGAGAAAGGCAAGAGAGGACTTACAACCAGCATGCTCCCTCTGTTCCCCTGGCACCTGGAGAGCAGGTCTTGAAGAGGAAGAGGCGGCTCCATAAGTTGGATGACCAGTGGGAGAAAGACCCGTACACAGTACTGCCCTGAAGTCATGAAAACCCGAAAGTATGCGTTATCAGTAAGGATGGAGGAGAGAACACAGCCACTGTCTCTAGAGACCACCTGAAGAAGTGTCCCGAGCAGCTGCAAAGCACTGAATAAGACTAAGATAGCCCTCAACCCGCAGAGGAAAGGGAAGAAATGGTCAGTACAGTACTCGGAGAATTTCCCCGGTACTGGACACAAATTAACAACGCTATTGTGGTACCCGTCCTTACCTTTCTCCAGCCAGCCCCTCAAGGGCCTACAGAAGAGCAAGTAGTGTTGGAAGAGCAACCGGCCCCGGAGGCAGAGAATTCCATACCAGCAGCCCAGGAGAATCAACCCTCTGCTAGTAGTGAGCCTGCCGTGCCCGTGGTAAGCCAAAGAGTACGCAGAAAGCTGCCCAACCGACCCTAACATCTCCAAACACCTGTACTGCAGACACTAGCGAGCCCACTACATAAGGGGTGGAAACAGGAGACCCAGAAAGAACACCACCAGATAGTGTGTTACGTAGGTCCACAAGGAGCACTAGAGGTCAGAAGCCAGCTCGCTGGAGAATCTAGGAGAAATGATATATACCTGTATATTGCAAATGTTGTAATGTTTTATGTTTGTTACCTGAATACTGATTATGTTTCTCAAGTTACCCGACAGGGTCTATGGACGGACAGGTTATGGACAATGAATAACCGGAACTGTACCTTGTAAATAGTTGCACCTGTTAAGTGCCCCTTTTGTGCCAGACCACAGAACAAAAACCCGTGGAGGTGGCTGAAGACGTGGTCCAACACCGGATCATCGATGCCCTGTAGCCACCCCAGGGCCTACGTGGAGGGTTTAGGACGGGTCCCTCAAAATGCATCTTGGGTGACATGGACACCTGGTTACGGAAGCGCCGTGACCTATCAAGACTGAACTCCTTGTACATATATTGTTGTGTTATTGTTTATACCCTGTTATGTGTGTTTTCAAAAAAAAAAGGTGTTTAGTCCCGGAGTACTAAAGTTTACTAGGGGGGAATGTGGAACCCCAGGGGGTCTGGTTGCCACAGTGGTAGAAATACCATGTCTGAGAGCAATCATGGGTTTTCCTGGTCAGGAGCACATTTGCATGCAACGCCTCCTGCCCCAGTCCAGGGAGGGGAGGAACCTGCCCTTTATAAACTGGATCTGGGGCGAGGTTAGTTAGTTAGTTCCAGAGAGAGGGATAGAGCAGGAAGGAGCCCTGTAGGAGACAGGAGCTGAGAGCCAGGGACTGGAGCAGCAGAGCTCGTCCTGGCAGAAGACGCAAAGAACCTGACACCGGAGTCCGAGGCTGTGAGGATATTCACATCCAGCAGCAGTAACCACCTGGCAGGGGATTTCAGGTCCTCTGGCCGTAGAAAGCCCGGAGGCTCAGTCACATGCAAGGGACCGGCACCGCCATCGAGGAGCGGAAGGAACCAAAGGCCGCAAGTCACCAGCCATACGGGTGAGCACCACACGGTACACTCAGGGATGTGGGCTACTACACGACTACAGCAAGGTAGCCAGGAAGAGTGCAGTCAGATGGGAAAGCCTACACCTCCACCTGGCCAGGGGGATTCTTATTCGCTCACAGACTGACCAGACCTCTAATGTTAGCCAGTACTCCCAGCAGGGTCTCCTTCATCACCAACAGTAAAGACCCTGAACTGCACTGCACGGACTTTGAGTCATTTCTGCTGCGCCTATGCACCACAACCCTCACCATCTACACATGCTGCCCTGAGGCTATACTCCTCCCGTGGGGAGTTATACTACCCCCTGCTGCGCACACAACATCAGCCTCAGCGGTCTGCCCCGCAGCGGCGGTTCTCAGTGACCGCAATCCACGGGTGGCGTAGTCGGACATTTCAACATTAAAAACCAAGTAAACAGATCCGCCACTGGTTTGACCACCCTGAGCCACGGGACCGGGTCGCCGCCACGGAGACTACAACCCCTGACATCACACAGAGACCCGGCTCCGGGTATTCCCACACACACGGCCCAGGGGGCGCGTCATATATAAAGGCATATACGACTAGTAATGCTAACTGTAGAATACCATGCTACAAACATAACAAATGCTAATAAATGTACAGAAAAAGTAATGGATGATGCATCAAGCTCATGTGTAGAAATGAAGCCTACCTAGTGATGTCCGGAGCCTCTCCATAGACTTCAATAGGCAGCTTCTATTGTATTCCTCACTGAGTTATCAGTCTGTCTTGTCTTTAGCTTGATGGATTTTACCTATTCTTCAGAGGACGCTACATTCACAAATCCTTGTCTATTTCTATATCCTTGTAAAACAGAACCTTTTTCTCCCATGTGTCTCCGCATTGTCTCCATTTTATATCCGTGTTGTATAGATATATTTTTTCCTCATACATTTGTAAAAACTGAAGCAGGTAGACTGTCTGAACTTTTATTTATCCATTGACTATTAATGGATCTATTAAAAATGGATGAAACAACTGATGGAGCACTAAAGGAAAAGAAAAGTCTTCAGTGCTTCATCCGTTGTACATGGATTTCCTTAGACTTTAATGGCTGAGTCTGATCTGCAAAATGAATGAGAATAGAACCTGCTCTGAGTCTCACGGATTAGACACACGGAACTGTTATTAAAAAACAGACGGCACATGGACTAGTGCAATAAATGTCATGCCACGTTCACACATTCAGTATTTGGTCAGTATTTTACATCAGTATGTGTAAGGCAAAACCAGGAGTGGGTGATAACTGCAGAAATGGTGACGTGTTTCTATTATACTTTTCCTCTGATTGTTCCTCACCTGGTTTGGGCTTAGAAATACTGAGGTAAAATACTGACCAAATATTGAACGTGTGAATATGGCCTGAAAGTGGTGGTCTGATATTTCATTAAATTAACCTGGTGTCTACAGCTCTGACTAGTGATGTAGAGGTGAATGAATCTCACTTTGCATTCCTATGAGAGTCACATCAAGGCTCATTATATAGAGAAATTGTCTTCCACACCGCGTATAAGATCCTGTAGGATTCTGAGAGTCAGAAGTAACGTGGGACGACCGAAAGACCAGAATGGAGTGGACAGCTCCCCAACAAAGCGATTGATAAAACTGATTTCCCCTATGAGCAAAGGAACATTGCTTTAATCACATTTTTATTTTTTCTCTTCTGCACAAAAAAGCCTTTAAATTTGACAAGTCAATGATTTCCATTGTACTGACTGCAATAGTGTATGGCACTATTCCTGCAAGAGGATCCAAACTGAACCACCAGTGCAGGCCCGGGACAAGGGGTAGGCACCCGCCTAGGGCGCTACCTCTCTGAGGTGGGAGCAGTTTAAGAAAAAAAATTGTCATTATTGAACGCCTGCAGTCAACTGGCACCTTCCTCCTGCCGCAAACATTCAGCATGCTGACAGCCGGTACACAGGAACAAAGGTGAGCGGAGTCAGTGGGTCACTAACACCGCTCAACGCCTGCGCCCCTGTTCTCATTCCCTCTCTGCATTGAAATGCATTTGTGTCTTTAAGACAATGTGAACGCTGCCCCCAGGACAGGAGCAGAGGAGCTGTAATCAGGTTGATGTTCTGGCGGTAATTCCCGCAATACGCAGGGTATGGACAGTCTGCCCCCTGTTAGAGGATGGCGCCACACAGGAATACGGCAGTAGAACAACCATCGGTTTTGTTACAAGCTGCATCTATTGTATCTCATTAATTGAAACCAAACGGCCCCCATTATAATTAAGCTATATTAGTTTCCATGACTATTCTTGGGTCTGACATTGTAAAGGAAGTGGTCATCAGAGCTTGTTACCTGATGGATCAGACGAGGAAGTTAGAGGTCCAGTTACCATAGTTTCTCATCTATTCCTTTTCTTGGGGGGGGGAGCCATTTGCGTCATCTGCCTAAGGCAGCAAAATACCTTATCATGATATTAATAAAAATACCAAAAAGCATGTCAGTAATATAACCAAAAGCAACATAGATGTTTTATATATTTATTTTTATGCATAAAAGTTGTTAATATTATGCAAATATATAAAAAGAAAGTGTGTAGATATAGTCACTTTCTGTGGAAAGGAGCAGATGATGATGATTCCGCTCCTCAGGCCTCGGCTTACACTTCTGCCGCTTTTGGACATCCAGGTCTGGATCACACATGAGAGAGGAGAAGAGCAGGAATGTGTGACTTGTGATCTGTATAGTTGGAGTTTTCCTGGATTCCTTCAGCATCGCGATTAGCCATATGGCCTTCTGTCTGACCATGGTCAGGAAGGTGAAGGAGCAGCCGCTTCCTTCTGTCTGACCATGGCCTGGTAGAGGAAGGAGCAGCCGCTTCCTTCTGTCTGACCATGGCCTGGTAGAGGAAGGAGCAGCCGCTTCCTTCTGTCTGACCATGGCCTGGTAGATGAAGGAGCAGCCGCTTCCTTCTTTCTGCACAAGACCAAGTAGGAGAAGGAGCAGCCGCCTCCTTTGTCTGTACATGGCCAAGTAGGAGAAGGAGCAGCCGCTTCCTTCTGTCTGACCATGGCCTGGTAGAGGAAGGAGCAGCCGCTTCCTTCTGTCTGTACATGGCCAAGTAGGAGAAGGAGCAGCCGCTTCCTTCTTTATGTCCATATCTTGTAGTCGTCTCCTTACCACCACATTGTAGATGAGTCGTCCAGATGGTGACATAACAAGTATGACTGAAAGAAATCCTTCAATTTCAGCCTTTAATTACTTGCTATGTTGATCCAGAGGAAGGCGAAAAATAACCCTGAGGACTCGTTGTTGGATCATCCTCATATCAAGGGAAAAAATTCCTTCCTGACCCCAAATATGGCGATCGGAATAAATCCCTGGATGTGTGGTCTCAAATCTACTTGGATGTTATGTGGTGGAAGCTCGGTAGGTTTGTCACAGTCCGGTAAATAAGAAAGTCCAGTGTAATTGTCTCATCCGATTAATGTAAATCTTCATTCCTGGATGTTACTGGAATGGGGCTGATTTTTATCAGCCTAATACTCCTGCTGGAAGAAGAGAAATATACACGTCTGAGAATCAGCCCCTCACATACAGCATATACAGTACTAGGGGGATATAGCGATAAGGTGTATAGTGGGTAAGTGTGTTACTGGGTAGTGATAACACTTTGGATGTCTGTATGTGCTGTACTTACATAGTAATATGGGAATGGTGGGTCGGATCTGCGGGACTCCACATCGCTCCAGTCTATAGAATAGAAAAACGGATGTGATCTGATGGACGATGTAATGGCAGATCGGGCAGATGGAGTTTTGCAGAGAAGCTAGAAAATGAAAACAAAGCATTAGTCATTATATTATGTATTATTACTGATAAATTATTACACAATGTCTATGGACTGTACATATCTTATCTTCTATATCTTCTTGTAATCCCCTATTATCATTGTCCATCTGATCTTACTCACCCGTTTTATGATGTCCATGGTATGACAGCAGATCCCAGGTGGAAAAGAAGGGATGTCGTCATACAGAGACTGGTGGTATTCGTCCATTGTGCCTCTGGTATAGAATGGCCAGTCACCTACAGTCATCATATATAAGATGACGCCAAAGGAAAATGAGTCTGCCAGATGGTTGTATCCTTCACCGTCCATTACCTATGGGAACATGAGATTGGAGAGAATCTGAATATACCGGGAAGGGGATTTACACACAGAGACTATGAGGACCTGTCTGTGATTAGATATGAGCAGAATACATTGAGATCAGATTATCCCTCAATCCTACTATCGACATCAATCACACAGAGATGTTCCTTACCTCGGGCGCTATGTAACCCTTAGTGCCAGTAGTATATTCCACTATGTCACCCTCAAACACATTCGTGGCTGCTAAGCCAAAGTCTGAGATTTTGATGTGTCCGGTGTCTTGAAGGAGGATGTTCTCTGGCTTCAGGTCACTGCAGGGAGAAGGATCAGATACTGATTGTGAGGACAATTCATGGAAAGAACTTTCTACAATAGATATGTAAGGAGACAACAAAGAGTCACAGGTGACAGATTTATGAAGGTGAAATGATTACCTATGTATGACGCCGCATTCATGCAGGAACTGGAGTCCGCACACCATCTCTGCCGCAAAGAGTCTGTGGAGTAGAAAGGATGGATCAGTGGTTACATGCACAATCATACAGAGAACATGAGGAGATCACACACGTGTCCTTTTCACATCATTAGTTTCTCCTGTTGTCGTTGTCCATTGATCTAAGACTACAATGTGCCGGCAGCGGATTACTAACATTCAGTACAAGACATTTACCTTATTGTCTTTGTGTTAAACATCATTGAATCTTTCATGTGGCCAAACAGGTCTCCGCCGACCATATAGTCCATGGCTATTTCATACTCCGTAGGTGTTTCCCTAAACGCCCGCATAGTCATTAGGTAGGGGCATCCGGCAGCCATTCTCAGGACTTCTAGCTCTGTAGAGATTAAGTCCTCACAAGAACTTTTGTCCATGATTTTGATGGCCAGCAGTCCTTCACTGACTGGATCTGATGCCAAGACAACCTGGAGAAAAATCACAACAGATCAGACCAAACTCTCATCTACTACTGTGTAGTAGTTCACTAGTTTATCCCAATTATCATTACATATGAGCATCCTGTAATGAATATGTACATCTCTCCTGTGTATCTGGTGCAGGATACATTGGGGAACACGGACAATATAAATTGACACTTACTTTTCCATAGTTTCCTTTTCCAAGAACTTTCCAGAACTCGAGATTGGAAAAGTCTATAGGTTGGACTGTGTGGACCAGTTCTCTTTGGTCAGAAATCTGGAAACTGGCATCATCAAGGCCTTGTGCCGGCATGTCCGTTGTGTCGTAGGGCGCCTTATCGATTCCATCTGCTGAGATGATATAAAAAATTTGAACCCCTTAGTGAACACATTATTGGAAATGACTACCTGAGCCTGCAGAAAGCCCCTGTCTTTTCCTCCTCCTGTTAAGACCAGCCTGGCTTAATTTCATATGAGAATGTTAATTTAGCTATATACAGTTCTGTCACAGTGTCTAGTAGAAGCGATCAGAAAATCGCAGGTTCAAGTCCCCAAAGGAGACTAAAGAAATGGAGTAACAAAAAAAAGTTAAAAAAATAATAAAATGTAAAAAAAAGACTTCCCCATTAATAATAATAATAATAATAATAATAGTAATAATTTGAATATCTAGTATAACCACATCCGGAACATTAATTAACCCAAACAGTAAACACTGAAAGGAGAAAATAAATGTAAAGACCAGAATAGTGTTTTTGTGAGGGCGCAGTATACATCTAACAAATTGTAATAAAAGATATCACAATGTCTTGTCTACCCGAGAAAGTTATCTATAAAAGCTACAACTTGTCACGCAATAAAAAACAAATCAAGTCCTCGCACAGCTCCATCCAGCTATCAAAATCCAAAAGATATAATGTCTCAGAATATAGGGACACAAACCAATTTATTTTTTATAAAATTCCTAATTTTCTTCTACCAGTTCAGTGAATTATAACCCCTATGCCTGTTCAGCATTATCATAGTTGTAACTGACATGGAGAATCATTTTGTCAGGTCATTTTTACCACTCAATGAACACAGTAAAAAAAAACAATGGCGGAATCACTTTTTTTCCACAATTTTACCACATTTTGAATCTTTTTCCCCATTTTCCAGAACATTGAATAGTAAAATAAATAATGTTCAAAACTACAGCTCGTCCACTAAAAAATCAAGTCCACATACAGCTACATTGGGAGACAAATTAAAAAATAAATAGTTATGGGTTTTCGAAGGAGGAAGGAAAAAACAACGAAATGTTACCCGGTCAAGAAGGGGTTAACAAATATAGCTAAAAGAAAATATTATAATTTTAAATAGAATTATGTAAATGAGCAGGAAATGTCTAATATTTGGGGTCTCATTTATCAAAACTGTCCAATAATAAAACTGTCCCTGTTGCCCATAGCAACGAATCACAACATAGATTCCATCTCTTAACATTCTATGGAACAATGAAAGCTGCATTGTGATTGGTTGCTATGGGCAACAGGGACAGTTTTTCTGCACTTTTGATAATTGATGCCAGTACATAATATTAGGAGTATAATCCCCGTCACCTCCAGTCTTATTACACTGAGCAGATCCATCTTACCTGGTCCATCTGTATCCAGTGATGTGTTTGGTGGAGAAACACTCAGCTGTTTGTTCTCTGGGATGGAGATGTTTTCAGCTGATGACCTCGACCTCCGCAATGCACCATTCCCATTTATAATGGGGTTGGCATAGATGAGACGTCTTCTACATTGGACAACCCAGTCTCTGCTGTTCCTGATCCTCTTCTGGGCTGCCACTCTTTGTAGTTTCGGTGCCTCCAGACTTTCAGATCTGGAGGATGTCACTTGTCTCGGTGTCTCTTGGAGAACCTCTTCCAGCTCTAACTCTGCGCTGATGTTTCTCCTCTTATTGAGGATGGCTTCTTTGTTTCTCCTCCGTATTTCAGGGACCAGATCTCCGAGTTTTTTCAAGGAGATAAGAATGGCCTTCTGAAGCTCAGCGGAGGCTGCAGAGTGAGACTCCGTGAGGGTCTCCATTTTCCTTCTCTCTGTAAGGATCTCATGTCTTTTGGTCTTTCTCATTTTGTCTAGAATTTGACGTTTGGACGCCTTTTTTGAGGCGTCAGTGTCAATGTCCGGTAGTATAAAGTCTTTTCGCCCTAAAGCGAACAATAGTACCTGCTCTTCATTTATTCCTCTCTTCTCTCTGAGAACCCGATCTCTTTGGGCTCTTCTGTAATTATCCATTTTAAAATCAATTTTTGCTTCGTTTGTCACGAAAAACAAAAGGGGCTGCCTCACCCTTGGGAGTCTGTAAGGCAGTGGTTTCCCTTAGGACGGAACACTGGGATATAGAATGCGGTGATGTCATCACATCACTTGTGACATCATTTTTATTCTAATGTCACAATGATAGATAGATAGATAGATAGATAGATAGATAGATAGATAGATAGATAGATAGATAGATATCAAATTTGAAGGATGGGGAACCAAACTTTTGCAGATGTATACATACAATATACAGATATACACGGGGTGCACATTTTGTATTTTTAATGATTAATTTTATTATTGAACAACTACAGTGCTGCTGGTTAATCATAAAGGTTAATAAAATCCGAAACCTGAATATTTGCAAAAATAAAAGTGAGGTTTTGTCTTTCTTAGGCCACATTCACACATTCGGTATTTGGTCAGTATTTTGCATCAGTATCTGTAAGCCAAAACCAGGAGTGGAAGAATCAGAGTTAAAGTATAATAGAAACACGTGACTACTTCTGTATTTATCACCCACTCCTGGTTTTAACTTACAAATACTGATGTAAAATACTGACCAAATACTGAATGTGTGAATGTGGCCTTAGGGGAATATCTCTGTGTGCAGAACTGTTAATCAAAGAAATCAAAATGTTAAAAAATACATTTCTGACATTTAAGAAAATATATCTGTGATCATGACGGTGTATGGCACAAATCGTTCTCCTGAAACCATCCCTCATATTAATTATTTTCTTTCTCCCCAAGCAGTGTCTCATACCACTTAACTTATAATAAATGATACACAGGAGACTTTCTTTTTTGGATATAATTTGCCATGTCGGCCATTTATTGACAAACAACAATAACCAATGAAAGAATTGGCGGAGGTCCTTGGGGCTACAAGATCCGGCACATGTAGAACAAAGCATTTTTCCATAGAATTATTTTACCCTCAGCCGTAACCCCAAGCTCAAGGGCACCACACCACAATCAGTGGTAAAGGAAACACCACCACTGGCTCCAAGAGTACACCCCAGTCCAGAGCCCCACTAAGTGCCAGATCAGCCAATTAGTAATTCCATCCTGAAGGGAACCATCTCTGTAAATTCCCACCCATAAAAAATTCCACCAACCCCAAAGACACCCCCTACTGCCCCAGCCACTGTGACTCACAGTAAAAATTTATAACCTTCATCATAAGCCCGAGCCATAAAACATAACAATATACAGTACAGACCAAAAGTTTGGACACACCTTCTCATTTAAAGATTTTTCTGTATTTTCATGACTATGAAAATTGTACATTCACACTGAAGGCATCAAAACTATGAATTAACACATGTGGAATTATATACTTAACAAAAAAGTGTGGAACAACTGAAAATATGTCTTATATTCGAGGTTCTTCAAAGTAGCCACCTTTTGCTTTGATGACTGCTTTGCACACTCTTGGCATTCTCTTGATGAGCTTCAAGAGGTACTCACCGGAAATAGTCTTCCAACAATCTTGAAGGAGATCCCAGAGATGCTTAGCACTTGTTGGCCCTTTTGCCTTCACTCTGCGGTCCAGCTCACCCCAAATCATCTCGATTGGGTACAGGCCTGGTGACTGCGGAGGCCAGGTCATCTGGCGTAGCACCCCATCACTCTCCTTCTTGGTCAAATAGCCCTTACACAGCCTGGAGGTGTGTTTGGGGTCATTGTCCTGTTGAAAAATAAATGATGGTCCAACTAAACGCAAACCGGATGGAATAGCATGCCGCTGCAAGACGCTGTGGTAGCCATGCTGGTTCAGTATGCCTTCAATTTTGAATAAATCCCCAACAGTGTCACCAACAAAGCACCCCCACACCATCACACCTCCACCTCCATGCTTCACGGTGGGAACCAGACATGTAGAGTCCATCCGTTCACCTTTCCACTGGTCTAATGTCCATTCCTTGTGTTCTTTAGCCCAAACAAGTCTCTTCTGCTTGTTGCCTGTCCTTAGCAGTGGTTTCCTAGCAGCTATTTTACCATGAAGGCCTGCTGTACAAAGTCTCCTCTTAACAGTTGTTGTAGAGATGTGTCTGCTGCTAGAACTCTGTATGGCATTGACCTGGTCTCTAATCTGAGCTGCTGTTAACTTGAGATTTCTGAGGCTGGTGACTCAGATAAACTTATCCTCAGAAGCAGAGGTGACTCTTGGTCTTCCTTTTCTGGGGCGGTCCTCATGTGAGCCAGTTTCTTTGTAGCGCTTGATGGTTATTGCAACTGCACTTGAGGACACTTTCAAAGTTTTCCCAATTTTTCGCACTGACTGACCTTCATTTCTTAAAGTAATGATGGCCACTCGTTTTTCTTAACTTAGCTGCTTTTTTCTTGCCATAATACAAATTCTTACAGTCTATTCAGTAGGACTATCAGCTGTGTCTCCACCTGACTTCTGCACAACACAACTGATGGTCCCAACCCCATTTACAAGGCAAGAAATCCCACTTATTAAACCTGACAGGGGACATCTGTGAAGTGAAAACCATTTCCGGTGACTACCTCTTGAAGCTCATCAAGAGAATGCCAAGAGTATGCAAAGCAGTCATCAAAGCAAAAGGTGGCTACTTTGAAGAACCTAGAATATAAGACATATTTTCAGTTGTTTCACACTTTTTTGTTAAGTATATAATTCCACATGTGTTATTTTATAGTTTTGATGTCTTCAGTGTGAATGTACAATTTTCATCGTCATGAAAATACAGTAAAATCTTTAAATGAGAAGGTGTGTCCAAACTTTTGGTCTGTACTGTATATATTTCCATTAGACATCTCTAAATTCCCTGAAAAAAGAGGGTGTGCAGGTGAGACTTTTCCCATTGCTCTCCCCACAGGAATGGCCCCTTTTCCCACACTTTCCTTTTATACCCCCTTTTACTATCCCCTCCCACTCCCTATTGATCCAATCCCATAGACCCCATTCAAACTTTATTTTCCTCTCCTGGCCCAATCACCGTCATGTGGGCCTCTGCTTATAAGTACGGCTCTGGCCCCTTTAATATAGCCGCCCTTCTGTTCACTACCAGTCATAAGCCGCCCATCCATGAAGTCTGTTGCAATCATCCTTTTCGGTAACACCAACCACAGCCTCCCAGACCCCGGCATTGGATGCATTGATACATAATGATTTAAAGATTCACAATTGGATTCAGGTCTGGGCATGAGTGGACACAGACAATTCCACCTGTTTTGGAAGTGGTAGTGGCCACTCTTACCTTTTGGACCCCTGTGTAGCTACACAAGTTGTACCAGGTTTGCACCTGGGTCTGGGGAAAGTGAGCTCATCAATGTTTTCATCATCCAGGAACTGCCTTCCCAGTATGGCACATGAGGAAGGGTATTGTCCTGCACTAGGAGGAACCAAGGGTCCACTGCACCACGGTAAGTTCTGACATTGGCTCTAAGGATTTCATCCGTGTACCTAACAGCAGTCAGGTTGTCGTTGGCTATCACATGGTGCCCATCATGCTGGGTGGCGGTGCAGACTGAATAACATTCACCACGGCGTCTCCAGACTTTCACATCTATCACTTGCTCAATGTGAACCTGCTGTCACCTGTACAGAGAACGTAGGACCTGATAATTCTGGTGTTCTCAGGTGTATGCCAATTGAGATGCAAGGTGCTGAGCTGTGAGTAAGGCCCTATTACAGGACGTCGGGCCCTCATACCGCCATCATGGAGTCTGCTTCTGACAATTTTGGGTGTAACGTGCTTCTGGTTATGTTGTAGGGCCTTTGCAGTCCTCCTGTTCATCCTTACACAAAGGAGCAGATATTGGTCCTGATGTTCGGTTGATGCTCTTCTACAGTTCTGCTCCATAAATTTAGAAGCTGCTTAAGGAGTGCACGTGTGTGGGGTGCATGCGTGGCGCCCCTGAGGGTTCGGTCGCCACAGAGGTACTGCATCGTGCGCTGCAATACATGCTGCTGGCCAATCAGAGGCCAGCGGCGGCTGGATAATCAGAAGCCAGCGGCGGCCGGCCAATGAGAGGCCAGCGGCTGCCGGCCAATCAGAGGCGAGCTTGACTTCGGCCGGCCAATCAGCGGCTGCCGACCAATCAGAGGCGAACATGACGTCGGCCGGCCAATTAGAGGCCAGCGGCTGCCGGCCAATCAGAGGCCAGCGGCTTCCGGCCAATCAGAGACCAGCATGACGTCGGACGGCCAATCAGAGGCCAGCGGCTTCCAGCCAATCAGAACCCAGAATGACGTCGGCCAGCCAATCAGAGGCCTGGGGCTGCCGGCCAATCAGAGGCCAGCATGACATCAGCCGGTCAATCAGAGGCCAGCGGCTGCCTGGCAATCAGAGGCCAGCAAGACGTCGGCCGGCCAATCAGAGGCCAGTGGCTTCCGGCCAATTAGAGGCGAGCATGATGTCGGCCGGCCAATTAGAGGCCAGCGGTTGACGGTCAATCAGAGGCCAGCGGCTTCCGGCCAATCAGAAGCCAGCATGACGTCGGCTGGCCAACAGAGACCTGCGGCTTCTGGCCAATCAGAGACCAGCATGACGTTGGCCGGCCAATCAGAGGCTAGCGGCTTTCGGTCAATCAGAGGCCAGCATGACGTCGGCCGGCCTCAGAGGCCAGCAGCCGCTGGCCTCTGATTGACCGGCAGCGTGTATTGCAGCGCACGGGTCTGGCAAGTTCGTGCGCTGCAATACACTTCAGCTCGATGTGTTTCCGTCCGAGAGAGAACGCACATCTAGTTGCAGTAGCGGAGCTGGTGTCGGCACTCAGCGGGCTCAGAGTTCTCCCCCGCCGGGCCCGATCCAGTAGCGCTAATGCTGCGGCCATGGCGCGCGTGCCCACCAGGAGGGCTCTGCCTGCCCCCTCTGCATGCGTGCCATAGGTTCGCCAGCACTGGTTTAAAGCATTTCTTCTTGTACAGCTGACGACCCAAAATTGGTGATTTTCTGAAAAAAAAAAATGGCCAGTATGCATTATATATGGTGGAACTGAAAATCTATCATCTGGATAAGGGGGTGGTCTTCACAGAGGCGGTCTATGGAGAGATTTCACTTTATAAGAAGCACATACCATGGAATACCGGGGTGAAGCCTTTTGGCTACTTATGTTGTACCAATCCGGAATGATCCACTATAGTCTATCCTTCTATAGTTCTTCTTTTACAATTTCTGCTGGTCGATATATGGACGTATTAGCTCTATGCTAACAGGCACTCCCTTAGTATAGCTCATGTAATGCACAGCACCACAATTTTGCAGGTTCTGACTACTGTGTAAAAAAAAAAAAACACCCAGAGACAGGCCATAATCTTATAGTCTGGGTGTGAATACGCTGTAGGTATAGCTACACTTTTGTTGTGGAAATTTTGGTAATTTTATTTACCTTTTTGCATTTACCCGAATGAGGCTTGTGAGAAATCCTTAAATATGCTGCAGATTTCTCCTGTATGATGCTGACCAATCATAAGCAAGCAGCAACACAAAGAAAAGAAGAACACGCCCCCACCATAGCTCAAAGCGGGTTTCTTAGGGTATAAAGCTACGTTCTCACAATGAGTTTTTAGTGAGTTTTTACGCTGCATATTTTAGAAATAATGCAAGTAACCTATCTTAATGGGTGCAGAAATTCTGCAACATCAAAAACTCACCAAAAGCTCATCGTGGGAACCTAGCCTAAGATGTATAATGATGGCGAGTCCTGATCTCCTGGTCTAACCTTCTGCATGATTAGAAAGCAGAGATAACAGCTCTTAGACAAGGAAGGAGCCACACAGCTGAGTTTCTCTGTGTCACATTACAAACCCTTTTATTGACTCTCCTGATTATGGAGTGTGTCAGTATCACACTTATGTCTTCTGTACTCAAGCAACTTGTATTCTCTCTGCAGTGATATTAGGCTGTTATTACACCTCACACAGGAGCAGTGTGTTCTGGGTTACTTCTATGGTGAAATGTAATGACAGTCTCCTCTAATCTCACTGCAGAATCAGTACAAGTTGAGCACAACGGATCTAAGTGTGATACTGACGCTGTGCTCTCATTTATGGACAGGTAGTATGAGAGAGGCGCAGTACAGCAGAGGTGAGAGTGCCATAAGAGGAGGAGAGCTGTTAGAAAGGTTTGTAATGTTGCACAACTAAACTCTCTTGTGATGCCCCTTCACCCATAGAGACCTTAACTGAAAGGTATTAGTCAGTTGTGTGCTCTACTCATGCAGGAGGTTAGCCCAGAAGATCAGGTCTGTATCCTTACATCTCAGACACTGAGAAATCTGCTCTAAGCTATGGTGGGGATGTGATCATCTTTCTTTTCAGTGTTGTCGTCTGCTTATAATTGGTCAGCATCATGCAGGGAGAAGAATTTCGCACCCCCAGTGAAAACTCTGATAACATCTACTTGGACTTAATTTTTTTTAACTCATTAGGTGCCAAATACTTTCATTGCTAATATCTCCGCAAATGAAAGATAAAATAGAAAAAAAAAACATGAAAAATTTGGTGACAGGTCCTCTTTAGGATAAGACAACCCCTTTAAATGTAAGAATTGAATTTTAGTCGAAAAAATGTATGCAACAAAAATGCCACATGTGATTTGATCCAAAAACATGCTGCATTTCAGGATGAGAGAAGCAAGTATTTGCAAAAAAAAGTTAAAAGGGGTGTTCACTGTTATGATATTGATCACTTATACTTAGGATGGACCACCAAGATCAGATTGGTAGAGTTCCAACACTCTGCCACCCCATTGATTCCATGCTGGAGCTGGTAACAGCTGATTGGTGGTGTTAGGATTTGGACACCTATCAATCTGATACTACTGACTTATATTGATGCCTTCTCCTAATTGATAAGTGGTAGCATGCCCCCTTAAAACAATACGTAGTTTTTATTTAGTTGTAAGATGAAAGTGACTCTACACATTAAGGCGTGTCATGGTCTGAGCACAAAATGATTCTAAAATTAGTTGCTGGCCTCTTGACCCGAACTTAAGAGCTTAAGGCCATGTTCATACATTCAGTAATTTGGTCAGTATTTTACCTCAGTATTAGGAAGCCAAAACCAGGAGTGGAACAATTAGAGGAAAAGTATAATAGAAACACGTCACTGATGAAACTTACTGAACGTGTGAAGGTGCCTAATAGAGACGCTGTGGAGAAGGACAGGAGCGCACACAAAATAGGGCAATAGCGTCTGATAAGGGGTCGGGATAATTGATGGCAGCGCTCACCTAGAGGTGTTGTGTGCAGTCACCACAGCTATAATGGTGTAGAAAGCCGCTGCTGCCCTGTGGCTGGAGGAAAGGTTCTTCAAGAGGTGGAATGGCAAAAATGGAAGCTGGCACATTTAGGTGGGCCGTGCTGCGGGAGTGAAGAGCTTGTTTTTTTTTTATACCTTGAGAAAGGCCCTGGTCCATTGCAGAAACGCATTGATATTAATAAAAAACGTTTGGGAATCCCAAGGCTCTTCATTCCCACAGTGCAGCCCACCTAAACGTGCCAGCTTCCATTTCTGCCAATGTGGCCTAATAGACGTATATGAGGCTGTCAAAGTTCGGGGCAGGAGACTCGCAAACAGCTTGTGCATCACGATCTATGACACACAGATGTGTGAATACGCCATTACTCTCATATAAGATTACCTGCATCAAGTTTCAAAGGAGCAATTGTAACCCTCTTTCAATTATTTAAAGGCATTTTCCCACAAACAAAATTCATTTTAATCAATAGATCTTGGAATAATAATAAGTTCCACAATTGGATGTGTTTAAATAAAATGTTCCTGTGCTGAGATAATCTTAGAAATATGCCCCCGCTGTGTACTGTGTAATGTCTGACCATACAGGAACATGGTCTGAACATACCTCATCTCCTGGACGGAGAGGATGCAAGAGAGTATACAGACATTACAGCAGGGGATCACAGCCGATTCTTTATGTGAGGTAAAACAAGTTTTTAAACAGGCAGGGAAATGTTTTACCTCACAGAATCAGCTGCCATCCTGTGCTGTCCTGTCTGTATACTCTTTTGCTTCCTCCCATGGCCAGCTGTGTTCATGGGAGGTCCATTATGCATTCATTTGCTTTTCATGGCAAAAAAGGTGCAGCATGCAGCGCTATTCCTTACCATCCAAACAATGCAGACCTCGAAGACCACTCAGTGGCTTGCGTCAATGGGATCCAGGGGTGCCATATGGCAATGGATCCGCAGGGATCCAGCATTGAATTTTATTTCCCCTAATAGCTGACTTAATGATGCCCCTTCTAACACATCAGATGACTGTATGATGCCAAGAATACAAATAAAGTAAAGAGCATAATTGCTGTCCAGACACTGAACAAGCAGGCTATGCAGTAAAATTAAGAATGATCAATGGAGATATGGAAGAGAATAAGGTATAACTCAGGGCCAGTGCAAGACAAGCAATTCTATCTAGTAACAAAGTTGCTCAATTTATTATGTAGATTATAAATGGATGTAATATAAAATTGTTTTGCGGATGAATCGCTGCTCTGAGTGTTAGATTTTCAAAGTGGTAAAAAGGTTTATCTGCCAGTAATGATATTTACCTGGGGACATCCACCTATTGGAGACAGGCCATTAAAACTGGCCAAACTTTCTCCTTACTTTCTTGGCCACTGAGGGTCTTTTTGGACTGCAAATGGTTGATAAGTGTTGGTAAGAGTTTTTGAAGTATATATGTCATAAGTGTCTATGGTTGGAGAACCCCTTTAAAGAAAAACATTGGTCAACAATTTTAGGAATTGTAAGGAAGGTTAGAAGATGTTTGGCTACGGTCACAGTCTGGTGGTTTCACATTTTATATAATTTAGGCTTTGCATGTGTTAGTTCACTATATCGCACCTCTGATCTCTCTATTGGACCATGTAAAACATAAAAAACCTATCGACAGGAGAAAGGATCTGCAGGATCGGTGATGGTAGTTACTGGGAACCCCACCAATCACTAGAGTGGGGATCCCTATCCTCTCTTATGGAGGAAATAGTATGGAGCCGTTGCCAGGCATGCGCACTGCCACACTCCATTTAGTGTCTATGGGACTGATGGGGACAGCCGAGAACATCAGCAGCCGCGTATATATATATACAGTACAGACCAAAAGTTTGGACACACCTTCTCATTTAAAGATTTTTCTGTATTTTCATGACTATGAAAATTGTACATTCACACTGAAGGCATCAAAACTATGAATTAACACATGGAATTATATACTTAACAAAAAAGTGTGAAACAACTGAAATTGTGTCTTATATTATAGGTTCTTCAAAGTAACCACCTTTTGCTTTGATGACTGCTTTGCACACTCTTGGCATTCTCTTGATGAGCTTCAAGAGGTAGTCACCGGAAATGGTTTTCACTTCACAGGTGTGCCCTGTCAGGTTTAGTAAGTGGGATTTCTTGCCTTATAAATGGGGTTGGGACCATCAGTTGTGTTGTGCAGAAGTCTGCAGAAGTCTGGTGGATACACAGCTGATAGTCCTACTGAATAGACTGTTAGAATTTGTATTATGGCAAGAAAAAAGCAGCTAAGTAAAGAAAAACGAGTGGCCATCATTACTTTAAGAAATGAAGGTCAGTCAGTTTGAAAAATTGGGAAAACTTTGAAAGTGTCCCCAAGTGCAGTTGCAAAAACCATCAAGCGCTACAAAGAAACTGGCTCACATGAGGACCGCCCCAGGAAAGGAAGACCAAGAGTCACCTCTGTTTCTGAGGATAAGTTTATCCGAGTCACCAGCCACAGAAATTGCAGGTTAACAGCAGCTCAGATTAGAGACTAGGTCAATGCCACACAGAGTTCTAGCAGCAGACACATCTCTTCAACAACTGTTAAGAGGAGACTTTGTGCAGCAGGCCTTCATGGTAAAATAGCTGCTAGGAAACCACTGCTAAGGACAGGCAACAAGCAGAAGAGACTTGTTTGGGCTAAAGAACACAAGGAATGGACATTAGACCAGTGGAAATCTGTGCTTTGGTCTGATGAGTCCAAATTTGAGATCTTTGGTTCCAACCACCGTGTCTTTATGCGACGCAGAAAAAGTGAACGGATGGACTCTACATGCCTGGTTCCCACCGTGAAGCATGGAGGAGGAGATGTGATGGTGTGGGGGTGCTTTGCTGGTGACACTGTTGGGGATTTATTCAAAATTGAAGGCATACTGAACCAGCATGGCTTCATTAGGAGAATATTTCTGTGTGAGCACATATAAAGGAGCAGGTGAGATTAGGATCCCAGCACTATACACTCGCTCTCTTTCTTATTTGTGAGGTATGTACAAGGACCCTTCTTCACTGATAAAGCCATGTACAATAGTTTAGTTATTATATTCTGTAACGTTCATTAACTTGTAAATAACCTGCAGTCTATAATGAGCCGTGTTAATAATATGATCCCACCAATAGTGACAATAAACTGTGTTGGTATAGTACTTTTTTTTTTCATCACTAGATGGCAGTGCAGCAGTGTAAATGTGTGAGAGAATGGGATGATGGCGCCATTACTGATCACTGGCGGCATTTTCTCTGTATTGGGTAAACTGGAGATAAACCGCTCTTGTCAGCAGATAGAATATTTCAGACTTTTGCCATATTGATTAATTTGCACATAATTTTCCTGTTTACAGTTTAGGCACCTGGATGGTGGAGGCCTCCATTACACATGTGGACATCTCCGAATTCCAGGACTTAAACACATCATATATATCTTGTTTTTTTCACTTCAAAGTCCATTATTATCCGTAAATAAGCCGGAGCCTTCACAATTTTACTTACTTAATAATAATCTATTAATCTTGAATAAATGCTCCAGATCCTGGATTTTACAATTTGGCTATTATGTTCCATTATGTAAAATCTGGAGCTGACCTTCTTTATTGGTAAATCACGATGTAATTCAGGTTAATGATTCTTATGATTTTGCTAATAAAAACACTATTGCATTGTACACGTGTCGTTGTGTGATTGATCTAGATCCCAGCAGCCTCAATTGTCCGCTATTATTGAGAAGTCTTGGCTGCTAGATATGGCAGTGTCATCAATCTCAAGAAGCCTTTTATTCTCACATACATGATAGAATCCAATAGTAAACATCAGCATATCCCTTCCAGGAGCGGAACGACATCGGTCACAGAGGGTGCGACCGGGCCCGTGCAGGAGGGGGGTCGGCCGCCACCAGCACCTATTTCAGTTAGAGGTGCATGCAAGGACACACATTCAGCTGAAATGTATTGAGACGCAGAGACCCTCTGTGTCCCTGCACCGCAATACACCCTGCCAGCCAATCAGAGGCCGGCTGTTGACGTTGGTGTGCCAGTCACAGGCGGCACATGACCGTGACGTCATGCACCATGCCAGCAAGACGAAGTTAGATGCCAGTTCCTTCAAGTGCTATAGAAGAATACGCTGCGAGTTGTGGGAGTGGAGGAAGGGAAGAAGAATAATTTATTTATTTTTAAATGTATTGGAGAAGAACAGCAAACATTATTAATGGAAGGGGCACAGGATGGGGGACATTATACCAGGAAGGGTACAATAAGAAAGCACAGCAACACACTGCAAGGGACAATACATATGCAGACACTGAGAACATAAGAGCTAAACTGCATTATTGCTAAATAAAATGTACTTACAAAAAATGAAGGTTCTTAGCGCACAAATTGGCCAATTCATGTATGCCCATCAACCACGACAAGGTAGCCTCCGCATGATGGGTAACTAACCTCTTAAACATGCCTCTCTTGGGCTATAAGCCTACAATATAAATGGGCAAACATGCCTCTCTTAGGAGAGAAACCTACAAATTTAAGTGGGCAGGTAGAAACCAACACTAATTAAAAGCACCCGTGGGCTGATGGGTGCTTATACCAGGAAGGGTCCCAGGATGAAGTGCATTATACCAGGAAGGGTCCCAGGATGGGGAACATTATACCAGGAAAGGGCTCAGGATGGGGGACATTATACCAGGAATGTGCTCATGATGGGGGACATTATACCAGGAATGTGCTCAGAATGGGGTACATAATACCAGGAATGTGCTGAGAATTGGGTACATTATTCCAGGAAGATGCCCAGGATGGAGTGCATTATACCAGGAAGGTGCTCATGATGTAGTGCGTTATACCAGGAAGGTGCTCAGGATGGGGAACATTATACCAGGAAAGGGCGCAGAATAGAGCACATTATACAAGGAAGAGGCCCAAGATGTACAGTTGAAACCAGAAGTTTACATACAGTATATAAAAAGACACATATGCATGTTTTTCTCAATATCTGACATGAAATCAGAATAAACCTTTCCCGTTTTTTTAAATGCCTTAATACATTCTCTCTCTCCTTATTCTGGCATTTGGCAAATATTAAAAATTATGGTAATCCTAATTGACCTAAAACGGGAAAGGGCATCAGCGTTCCCATGTAACTTCCCAGGCCTATGCTCTACATGAAAGTTGAAGTCCTGAAGAGCTAGGAACCATCTAGTTACCCTGGCATTGTTACCCCTCTTTTCCCTCAACCATCTCAACGGGGCATGGTCTGACACCAACTTAAACTTCCGGCCTAGTAGGTAGTATCTTAATGTATCTACGGCCCACTTTATGGCTAAACACTCCTTTTCTACTATTGCGTAGTTTTTCTCGCAGGAGGACAGCTTCCGGCTCAGATAGAGAATGGGATGTTCTTCCCCATTTATCCATTTATCTCTTGAGAGAGTACAGCTCCTAGACCAAGCTCTGAAGCGTCTGTCTGGACCACAAACTCTTTCTTAACCCCTTTACCCCCGAGGGTGATTTGCACGTTAATGACCAGGCCAATTTTTACAATTCTGACCACTGTCACTTTATGAGGTAATTACTCTGGAAAACTTAAATGGATCCCCCTGATTCTGAGATTCTTTTTTCGTGACATATTGTACTTCATGATTGTGGTAAAATTTCTTCGATATCACTTGCGTTTATTTGTGAAAAAAATGGAAATTTGGCGAAAATTTTGAAAATTTTGCAATTTTCAAAATTTTTATTTTTATGCCCTTAAATCAGAGAGATGTGTCACACAAAATAGTTAATAAGTAACATTTCCCACATGTCTACTTTACATCAGCACAATTTTGGAACCAAATTTTTTTTTTGTTAGGGAGCTATAAGGGTTAAAAGTTGACCAGCGATTTCTCATTTTTCCAACAAAATTTACAAAACCATTTTTTTAGGGACCACATCACATTTGAAGTCACTTTGAGAGGTCTTTATGACAGAAAATACCCAAAAGTGACACCATTCTAAAAACTGCACCCCTCAAGGTGCTCAATACCACATTCAAGAACTTTATTAAGCCTTCAGGTGCTTCACAGGAATTTTTGGAATGTGGAAGAAAAAAATGAACATTTAACTTTTTTCACAAAAATGTTAGTTTAGACCCAATTTTTTTTATTTTTGCAGGGGTAACAAGAAAAAATGGACCCCAAAATTTGTTGTGCAATTTCCCCTGGGCACGCAGATACCCCATATGTGGGGGAAAACACTGTTTGGGCGCACGGCAGGGCTTGGATGGGAAGGAGCGCCATTTGACTTTTTGATTGGAATATTTGCTTGAATAATTAGCGGACGCAATGTCGCGTTTGGAGAGCCCCTGTGTGCCTAAACATTGGGGCTCCCCCATAAGTGAACCCATTTTGGAAACTAGACCCCACAAGGCACCTATCTAGATGCATAGTGAGCACTTGGAACCCCCAGGTGCTTCACAAATTGATTCGTAAAAATGAAAAAGTGGAAAAAAAAACACTTTTTTATTTTTACGGATTAATTTGTGAAGCACCTGGGGGTTCCAAGTGCTCAATATGCATCTATATAGGTGCCTTGGGGGGTCTAGTTTCCAAAATGGGGTCACTTGTGGGGGAACTCCAATGTTTAGGCACACAGGGGCTCTCCAAACGCGACATGGTTTCAACTTGTTAGCGGACACCATGTCGCGTTTGGAGAGCCCCTGTGTGCCTAAACATTGGATCTCCCCCACAAGTGACTCCATTTTGGAAACTAGACCCCTCAGGGAACTTATCTAGATGTGTGGTGAGCACTTTGAACCCCCAAGTGTTTTGCAAAGGTTTATGACGTAGAGCCGTGAAAAAAATATTTTTTTTTCCACAAAAATGCTCTTTTAGCCGCAATATTTTTATTTTCACAAGGGTACTAGGAGAGATTGGATCCCAAAAGTTGTTGTGCAATTTCTTCTGAGTACGCTGATACCCCATGTGTTGGAGAAAACTACTGTTTGTGCGCATGTCAGGGCTTGGAAGGGAAGGAGTGATGCTTTGGAATGCAGACTTTGATGGAATGGTCTGCGGGCGTCATGTCACGTTCTCAGAGCCCCTGATGTGCCTAAACAGTGGAAATGCCCAACAAGTGCCCCCTTTTTGGAACAGATACCTGATTTGTCAATTTTATAATGTAGTGTTATACGCCAGTTGTGTAGGACAACCTGACAAACACTACACAACTGAAGTATGACAATCTGACGAACATTACGTCAGCTGTGTAGTGTTCGTCAGGTTGTCATACATCAGAAATTAATTCAATAGTCCATGGAAGTATGGTACCTTTTGAAGCAGTCTTTCATGCAGAGGCCAGGTTTGTCGGGGCAGGTGTCACATTGGTAAATGGTGTCCTTGCGTATTCCCCTTCGGTAACACACTCGGCACTTCTTTTGTGACTTACCTTTTATTCCGCTGTGAGGGATCTGCCCCAGGAAATGCTGGTCAGGTACAATTCTAGGTCCTTCAGTTCCAGAAGTAGAGGGGCCCGCTCCACCACCACTGCCAAATATCAGGGCCTTGATAACTGTCTCCTGGAAGTGAAGGTACGACGTAGAAGTCTGGCCTGCACATTTTGACAGAAGGAAAGCGTTGTGCATTGCCATCTGAACAATGTGCACGGCCGGCTTCTTATACCATACCTTGGCCTTTCTCAAAGCACTGTACGGCTGGAGGACTTGATCAGAGAGATCAACTCCCCCCATGTACTTGTTGTACCCCACTACACAGTCTGGTTTGGCGACCTGTGTAGTGGAACCTCTTACAGTGCTGAGGGTGCTGCCATCACCATGTATGGTGGTCAAGAGAAGGACATCCCTCTTGTCCTTGTACTTGACCACCAACAGGTGGTCGCTACATTGGGCTCTGCTCTCACCCCTTCTGAGCAGCTGCCCAATTAGCGCCTTTGGGAGGCCTTTCTGATTTTTGCGGACAGTACCGCAAGCTGCGGTATGTCGCGCAGAGAGGGACTTGAAGAGCGGGTTACTTGTATAAAAGTTATCCACGTACAGGTGATAACCTTTATCCAGCAGTGGGTGCACCAAGTCCCACACAATTTTCCCACTCACTCCCAGAACAGGGGGGCATTCAGGGGGTTCAATCCAGGAGTCCTTCCCTTCATAAACTCTAAACTTGTGAGTGTACCCTGAGGTACTCCCCCAAAGTTTATACAGCTTGATCCTGTACCTGGACCTTTTACTGGGCAAGTACTGCCGGAATCCAAGCCGCCCCTTAAAAGAAATTAAGGACTCATCCACGCAGATGTCCCTTTGGGGCACGTGCACTTCACCAAACTTGTTGAAGTGCTCGATGACCGGCCGAACTTTGAAAAGACGATCAAAGTTTGGGTCATCGCATGCAGGACACATTGCATTATCTTGGTAATGCAAGAACTTGCGGATGGCCTCAAAACGTGTCTGGGTCATGACCATTCGGAACACTGGAGTGTTATACAAAACGTCAACACTCCAGTATTGCCGAACCTCTGTTTTTTTCAGGATCCCCATATGAAGGACCAGGCCCCAAAACTTCATCATTTCTTCTGCGTCTACAGGAGACCAGTTAGAAAATGATGAAGAGGGGTTTTGTTCCAAAAATTGATGAGCATACAAATTAGTTTGGCCCACCATGAGGTTTATAAAGTCCTCAGAGAAAAAGACTTTGAAAAAGTCTATTTCTGTCAGGCCGGTGGTGTCAAACTTGATTCCTGATTCCGCCACGAAATCAGGAATCAGTGGCTCAACATTTTCGGGGGGCGAGGTCCATATGGGGTCAATAGTGGGGGGCACTGGAACATCTTCTCTCCTGCGACGACTGCGGGGCGGTCCAGCAGCACCTGAGGAGGAAGAGGAGGAAGAAGAGGAGGAAGAGGAGGACGATGAGGCGTCGGAAAAGTAAAGAAATGTGGGATCCTCACCCTCGCTTTCAGTCTCAGTGTCGGAGGCAACAATAGCGTATGCCTCCTCCGCTGAATAGCAAGTTTGGGATGAGCCGGACATTTTTTTTTTCTCGTGTATGTGGTGCGTGTGTGTCAGTACTTTATTTAGAGTGTGTGTGTGTCAGTGTGCTTGGTGTGAATTTTTTTTTTCTGAAAAAAAAAAGAGAAAAAAAGGAACTACCGTAGGTGGTGCAAACGGATCGGTGAACTATGTCACCTATCAACTCTCGGCAGCTGCTGGGTGTGTGCGCGGATGTGGTGCAAAGGTGGGGGGGGAGAATTGACAGGGGCAAGAAAAAGTCCTGAAAAGCAGCGAGCACGGACGTTGATCAGTGACGTAGACACTGCTCAGCGCTCGGCCGCTGCAGGACGCACGTAAAAAAAAAAACTGGGGGGGAGGAGGATTGGGGGTAAAAGGAGGGGGGGAGAGGAGGAGGGGGGGGAGAGGGGTGGATGAGGGGAGAACAGAGATGGACTTACCAAAGTCTTCTCTGTTCTTCTTTCAGCAGGATCAGCAGCAGGTTCTGGAAGAGGCTCTGGAGCAGGATCCGCAGCAGCTGGATAAGGAGCTGGAGACCCAGGACCCTGGAGACAGCAGCAGGACGCTGAAGCTGGAGACCCAGCAACCTGGAGACAGCAGCAGGGTGCCGGAGCAGGAGATCCAGGACCCTGGAGACCGCAGCAGGATGCCGGAGCAGCAGCAGCGACTGGAGCAGGTAGGAGAAAGGTCTTGTAGTGTAACAGAAGATTCTGTGGCACTACAAGGCCCAGCACAGCGCAGATCAGACGTGACCGCTCTGTAGAAATCCTCACCAAGTGTGAGGATCTGCTGGGCGGTCACAGGGGGGTGACAGGGTGGTGACAGGCAGGTCACCGGCTGGTCACCACCCGGTCACCTCCCGGTCAGGTACTCTGATTGGTGCGATCGATGATGACATCGATCGCACCAATCAGAGATGGCAGGGGCCTGGGCAGCATCACAGGGGGTCACAAAGAGGTGACAGGCAGATCACAAGCCGGTCATCGCCCTGTGACCGCCCTGTCACCTGTGTTCAGGTACTCTGATTGGAGCGATCGATGTCATCATCGATCGCTCCAATCAGACCTGGCTGGGGCTTATTTGACATCACAGGGGGTCATGGGGAGGTGACAGGCAGGGTTACTAGGCAACAACCTAGGATCAGTGCTCTTAGGAGCACCGATCCTAGGCTGCACATCACTGTTTCTGGCAATCTGATTGCCGGAAACAGTGAGAAATGCTGTGATTGGCTGTTCAGAATTGAACAGCCAATCACAGCGATCGTGGGTGTGAAGGGGCGGCGACACCCCTAAGATGCTGGCGCCATCTACCCTAAGGTAAGATGGCACCGGAATTTTAATGCTATCACCGCGACTTCGGTCGCGGTGCCGCATTAAAGATAGGGCGTATTAATACGTATCTGGTCCATAAGGCCCAGGGCACAGATACGTACTAATACGCCCTATGTCATAAAGGGGTTAAAGTCTGGTGCGACCAGGACCGGTTGTTTACACAGTGCTGACTTCAACAGTTGGAACGTGGTCTCTGTTTTCTCCGTCCACTTCCCCATGGTTGACCTGGTGCTTTTTAGGAGATCCGTCAGTGGTGCAGCCATCATGGCAAAATTTGGGTTAAACTGCCGGTAATATCCCACCATTCCCAGGAATGCTCTCACTTGCTTCTTGGAGAGCAGTTGCGGGCAGGTCTGGATTGCCTCCACTTTATTAACTTGCGGCTTTATTTCGCCTCTCCCGACGACATAGCCCAAGTACTTGGCCTCCTCTTTTCCAAAGGTGCATTTTTTCAGATTTATTGCAAATCCCGCCTTCCTTAGAGCATCCAGAATGGGCTGTAGTTAAGGTCTAAAGTCTGGGCTAAAAACTACAATGTCGTCAAGGTAGGCTGCGGCATACTTCTTATGTGGGGCTATGATCCGATCCATAGCCCTCTGGAAGGTGGCTGAGGCCCCCTGTAACCCGAATGGCATCCAAGTGTATTGAAAGCACCCATCTGGGTGTAGAGAAAACCGTCTTCTCCTTGGCCACCTGGGACATGGGGATCTGCCGATAGCCCTTCGTCAGGTCGAGAGTGGTGATGTATCTCGCCTGTCCAAGCCTTTCGATGAGTTCGTCAACGCGGGGCATCGGGTACGCATCACACTTGGACACCTCATTCAGCCGGCGCTAGTCATTACAAAACCTCCACTCTCCGTTGGGTTTTGGTACGAGGACGATTGGGCTCGACCACCCACTCTTTGACTCCTCTATCACATCGAGGTCTAACCTCCTTTTCACCTCGGCCGAGATCATTTCCCGGCGTGCTTCCGGAACCCGATACGGCTTCAGATTCACTCTTACATGTGGTTCTGTTAACTCGTCATGCTCTACCACCTGAGTATGCTCCGGCAACTCTGAGAACAGCTCCCGATTCCACTGTAGTAGTTCTCGACACTCTTGCTTCTGGGCTGCCAATAGAGTCTCTGAAATAGTGACCTCTTCCACCTTGCCTTCGGGAGCGGCTCCCAGGCAAGGAGTTTCCACAGGCTCCCGGTTCCACCACAGCTTGAGCAAGTTCACATGGTATACTTGGTGCGGCTTTCTTCAGCCATGCTGGTGGACTCGGAGTTCACTTAACTGAGTTTCTCCACCACCTCATATGGGCCCTGCCACTTGGCCAGGAACTTACTTTCGACAGTGGAAATGAGAACCAGAACACTATCCCGGATCAAGGTCACCAGACTCCTGGAGTCCAACAGCCCATCACTCCATTAACGGACATGGCACACCCCTGCGGTCCCTCGCCGTGTCGACAGTCCACACTGCATGTTGGGTAAGCATAGTATGAACATCATCTGCCTAGGCTCAGCAGATGTATGACACTGGGCGGCTACGTGTCCCGGACTGCGACATCGCCAACAAATCACATCCTTCACAACAGACCTTGCAGTCTCTTCAGTGGAAATGGAATGCCATCAGTTGTAGCTCTGAATCCCTTCCATGGTGAACCCATCCCCTTTTGGGCACTCCAGTAAGGGTAGGTGGCTATGTCGGGTTTCCCCAGGGATTTTTCGACCACTTGGTATCTTTCTACCAGACCTACGAGATTGTCTGCGTCCGAGGGTCACCTTGGGCAAACCAGGTCTGCATCGGCCTGGTTAGGGAATGGATGAACCTGTCCATCACCACACGCTCAACCATCTGGGCAGGAGAGGAAGACACTGGCTGCAGCCATTTTTGTACAAGATGTAACAAGTCGAACATCTATGAGCGTGGAGATCTGTCGCCAGCATACGCCCAGTGGTGGACCCTTTGTGCTCTGACAGACATAGTCACTCCTGAGCGTGCCAATATTTTGGTTTTTAATTTGGCGTATTCCTTTGCGTCCTGTAAAGTCAGATCATAATAAGCCTTCTGCGGCTAGAATTGGGGGCTTTGTGGGCAGTACATAATGTTAGTACTAGTGACGCACCCTTGGACCTGTGTCGCACAGCGTTGCGCATGCAGGAGCTTACCCGGAGCCGGATCTGTTGAGGGTTGTAGTCTCGTGGCGGTGACCCGGTCCGTGCCCAGGGAGTCAGACTAAGTGGCGTTGTATTAGCAGTAGATGTTGGACGACTACGCCACCCGTTGAATGCAGCGAAGGAGCTGCCGCTGCAGGGCAGACCGCTGAGGCCGGTGGTAGGATTGTGCAGCGTGATAGTATCACCCCCAACGGGAGGGGTATGGCCTCAGGGCAGCCGACGTGGATGATGGGGGTAGCAGGAATCACTCAGAGACGATGCGGTGTAGTTCAGGGTCTTTACTGGTGATAAAGATAGACCCTCCCGGAGTACTGGCTAGCGATCGGGGCCTGGTCAGTCCTTGAGCAGATGGGATCTCCCCTGGCCAGGCGGAGTTGTAGGCCTCCCAAACTGACTGTACTCTTCTGGCTACCTTGCTAGAGGCGGGTATAAGTAGCCCACGTCCCTGAGTGTACCGTGTGGTGCTCACCCGTATGGCCGGTGACTCGGGGCCTTCTAGTGGCGTCCGCTCCACGACGGCGGTGCTGGTCCCACGCGTGTGACCGTGCCTTCGGGTTTCTTGGCCAGAGGACCTGAAATCCCCTGCCGGGCGGTTTCTGCTGCTGGGTAAAGATTAGTCCCCACAGCCTCGGACTCCGGGTCCGGTGATAGCTTCTCAGTCAGGGCGAGCTCTGCAGCTGCCAGCCCCTGACTCCTTATAGCACTGCTCCCACAGAGCTCCTGATGTTCTTTTCCTATATCTGCTTCTCTTCTCTGTCTCTACTTCTTCTCTACACACTAACCCTGCCTCAGCCCTAGGTTTATATAGGGGAAGTTCTTCCCCTCCCAGGACTGGGCAGGAGGTGTGGCATGCATAGGATCCCTGACCAAGAGACCTCCCACCTGCTCTCAGACGTAATATCTCTATCACTGTGGCAACCAGACCCCTGGGGTGTCACATTCCCCCTAGTGAAATTTAGTACTCCGGGACTAAACATATTTTTTAGAAAAACATAACAAGGTATAAACAATAATAATACAATAAGAAAAACACATAAAGATGGTTACGGCGTGTCCGCAACCGGGTGCAGTTTTGAAGAAAAGCAAGGTGTCCATTTCACCAAAACAGGGAGACGTAACCAGGTAGGGGTCTGTCCTGCCCCGAGTCCTTAACAGTCTTTAGTCCATTCCTAGGTTACGCTCCAACCAATTGTACAAGGATTCCCGGTAAATCCACCAAGGACTCCTAAAAATAACTAGAAACACATAATTATTTACAAGTAACAGACAGGTGACCACAAATAAAACAATTTAAACACTTCAAATCCTCCAACGTGCGGGTAACTGGCCTCTAGTGGCCCTAGTGGACCTACGGAGCTGACTGTCTGGCCCTGAACTACAGGGTGTAGGAGCTGTCAACGGTAAACTGGGCAGCTGTCTACGGGCTCTTTGGCTCACTAGGGGTACGGCAGGCTCACTATGAGCAGAGGGTTGATCCTCCTGTTCTGCTTGTGTGGAGTCTGCTGCCTCCTGGACCGGCTGCTCTTCCAGCTCTACCTGTTGCTCCGTAGGCACTTGGGATGCTGGTTGGAGGAACGTGAGGACGGGTACCACAACTGCACCATTGACTTGAGTCCAGGACCGAGGGAAGTCTCCGAGCACAGTACTAACCATATCTTCCCTTTCCTCTACGGGTCGAGGGTCTTCTTGCTCTCCTTCTGGGTTCCGTAGCTGTTCGGGACACTTCTTCAGGTGATCCCGGGATACAATGGCTGTGGTTTCCCCTCCGTCTTTACTGATGGTACAGACCTTTGGGTTGTCGTGGCTTGAGGGCAGTACGGTGTACGGGTCCTTCTCCCACTGGTCGTCCAACTTGTGGAGCCGTCTCTTCCTCTTCAAGACCTGCTCTCCGGGTACCAGGGGAACAGCGGGAGCATACTGGTTGTAAGTTTTCTCTTGTCTTTCCCTAGCGAGACAGAGACTTCGCTCCACGCTCTCCTCGGGTGTCAGGACTCCCATCTCCAGGTCAACAGGTAGCTTACCAGGCCTTGCCCTCATTAGGTAAGCCGGGGTACAGTTGGTGGAACCTACAGGGATGTAGTTGTATAGGTCCACCAGGTCGGGCAGCTTCTCAGGCCACAGACTGCGTTCTTCCAGGGGCAACGTTTTCAGAAGATCCATTACCACCTGGTTCATTTTCTCACAAAGTCCATTAGTTTGCGGATGATAGGGTGTCGTCCTTATCTTCCGGCAGCCATACAGATTGCAGAATTCCTGGAAGACCTCCGCTTCAAAGGCAGGTCCCTGGTCCGTCAGCACTTGGTCCGGGTACCCGTGTGGACGGCAGAAGTGCTGCTGGAAGGCTCTAGCTGCTGTTTGAGCTGTTAAGTCCTTAACGGGGACGACAACCAAGAACCGGGAGTAATGATCCACAATGGTTAACGCGTAGACGTAGCCACTTCTGCTTGGGGTCAGTTTTACATGATCCAAGGCTACCAGTTCCAACGGCTGCTTGGTGACGATGGACTGAAGGGGGGTCTTCTGGCTGGCACGGTCCTTCCTTCTTAGGTTGCACGGGCCACAGTCTCTGCACCACCTCTCGATGGTTCCCCTCATGCCTACCCAACTCCAGCTTCTTCCATCCGAAGTGTCCAGCCCCGTCGTGGTATGCCTCCATCACCATGGCTGCGTCTCTTCGTGGCACCACTACTTGCCAGATTAGTTCATGCGTCCGGGAGTTAACCATTCTGCGGCACAACTTCCCCTTGTAAAGGAACAGTCGACTCTTCTCAGCCCACAGTTGTTTGGCTTCCTCCGGAGCGTCTGGGTCAAGGCGAGCCTCTGGCCGAGTCAGCATCTCCTTCACCAGTCGGACGGCAGGGTCACTGTCTTGCGTTTCCTCCCAGTTGTAGTGAGGCAAGGGGTTAACCGTAGCGGCTTGCTTACTCCTTACCCGATGGGAATACTGGATAGTCCCATGACGGTGGAACGCGGGGAGTTCGACTTCTTCCAGTCCCTCTGGATCTTCTCCTACGTCCGGTAGGTTTGGCATCCTGGACAGGGCGTCCGCGTTGGTATTGGAGCGTCCTGCCCGGTATTTGATTGTGAACTCGTAGTTGGACAGACGGGCCATCCATCTCTGCTCTAGGGCACCGAGTCTTGCCGTGTCCAGGTGTGTCAACGGGTTGTTATCCGTGTACACGGTGAACCGGGAAGAAGCGAGGTAGTGCTTAAAGCGTTCGGTGACTGCCCACACCACTGCCAGGAACTCTAGCTTAAATGAGCTGTAATTCTCAGGGTTTCTTTCGGTGGGTCGCACTTTTCGACTGGCATAAGCGATTACTCGTTCTTTCCCCTGCTGGATCTGGGACAGTACGGCTCCTAGCCCGATGTTACTTGCGTCGGTGTAGAGGATAAAGGGCTGGCTGTAATCAGGGTACGCCAGGATTTCATCCCCCGTGAGGGCCATCTTCAGCTGGCGGAAGGACTCTTCTTCTAACTTCTCCCATTTGAAGGGCGGCTTCTGGTTCTTGGCCTTCCGGGACTGGCCTATCAGGAGGTCCTGCATAGGAGCTGCCTTTTTGGTGAAACCGGGGATGAATCTGCGGTAATAGCCTACCAACCCGAGGAACTGCCGCACTTCCTTTACACTGGAGGGACTTGGCCATTCCTTAATTGCGGTGATCTTATCAGGGTCGGGAGCCACTCCGTCAGCGCTCACCACGTGTCCCAGGTACTGCACCTTTGGTTTTAGGAGGTGACACTTGGAGGGTTTTACCTTTAGGCCGTAGTTTGCCAGAGCTTCGAACACTTCCGCCAGGTGTTTCAGGTGGTCCTCATAAGTCTTGGAATATACGATGACATCGTACAGGTACAACAGGACCGTCTCGAAGTTTTTGTGGCCCAGACAGCACTCCATTAATCTTTGAAAGGTGCCTGGTGCGTTACAGAGTCTGAACGGCATGCAGGTAAACTCGCTAAGTCCCATCGGGGTGGTGAATGCGGTCTTCTCCCGGTCCGCCTCTGCTACAGGAACCTGCCAGTACCCGCTAGTGAGATCCAAGGTAGAGAAGAAGTTAGCAGATCTTAAAGCAGCCAAAGACTCCTCTATCCTTGGTAAGGGGTACGCATCCTTGTGTGTGATACGGTTGATTTTCCGGTAATCTACACACATCCTCATGGTGTTGTCTTTCTTTTTGACTAAGACTAGTGGAGCTGCCCAGGGGCTACAGCTATCCCTGATCACCCCAGCCTCCTTCATGTCCCTAAGCATCCCCTTGGCGTGTTGGTAGTGTGCAGGGGGTACGGGTCGATACCTCTCTTTTATGGGAAGATGGTCTCCCGTGGGGATGTGGTGTTCTACCCCCTTTACTCGCCCGAAGTCTAACGGATGTTTACTAAACACTCTCTCGTACTCTTGAACCACCCGATAGACTCCCTGTCTCTGGTGTGAGGGAGTGGAGTCAGTACCCAAATGTAGTTGCTGACACCAGTCCTCCATTGTTTCCTTAGAGCCGTTACCTTCCTCCGGGGAAGATGGAGGCAAGGGTTCTACGGACTGTATGGAATTTTGATTGATGGTATACAATTTGGCTAGCGTGGCATACCGGGGCAGGTACACTTCCCTCTTCCCGATATTTATTATGCGAACGGGCACCCTCCCATGGCGTACATTGACCACCCCCCGTGCTGTCAAAATGGTGGGCCTACTGTCTGAGTAAACTGGTTCTACCATTGCCTGGTAATCTCTACCTCTCAGACCAATAGCTGCCCGGCACCAAATCATCATTTCACTTTTTGGGGGCATGGCAATAGGAAAAGGGTCACACATTCTTACGCTACCAATCTCACCACCGGAGAGTTCTATCTGTTGCCGTCGCATCAGTGCCCGGATCTCTTTCTGGAGCACTCGCTGCTGGCCGGAGCTGGCGTTCTTGGCAACCTGCTGTAAAAGGAAAATCACCTCTGCAAGACAATTTTCAATTACATTAGTTCCTAGAGTTATCTTTGGGTGACTCTCGTGCTTGTCAATGTCTACAATGATCAGTCCCTGTGCCGCCAATTCGACTCTACCGATTTTAATGGTCACCTCTTTAAATCCAATCTGTGGCACGGGCTGACCATTGCTGGCGATGATACTCAAGTCGTCGTCAGGGTAGCGGGTGATATCCGAGTCATTCCAGTACTGCTTGAAGAGCACGTACGGGATAGTGGTAACCTGTGACCCGGTGTCCAGTAGGGCACTCATGGGGATGCCGTCCAGTACCACAGGCAAGACTGGACGTCCTCCCACATATTTGTCGCGCCAGTTCGATGGGCCTGATGATCTTTTTCCTGGGGTTTGGCCCTCTACCCCAGGTTGTGCCAGTTTAAAGGACAGTACCTTGCCATATGTCCGGGTTGATTGCAGCGGCGGCAGATGGGTTGTCCGTCCTCGTTGTATCGGTCGCTGGGTCTTCCTCTGGCCGGTGGGGTCCTCCTTGGTCGACGCCACGGGATGTCCTCCGGTCCGGATGCCAGCTGGATCTTCCCTGGAGTGGAAACCTGTAAAGACTGCACAGTTCGGGTTAGCGCGGCAACGCTTTTAGCTAGCTCTTGGACCTGATGGTGCAGGTCTGGAGCCGGGTCATTGTTCAAAGCCTGCGCATCAGCTCCCACAGGCCCTGCCGACAAGGGTGCCGCCTCCTGGTGGTAAGTGGTAGTGGGGCGTCTGTGGGTCACAACGCCACCTGGTGCCGGTTCTCGGAGCACCCGGATGGCTCTGTCCTTGAACTGTGCAAATCCCAGATGAGGGTCCTGTAAGGCCATTGCCCGCAACTGGGTTCGGTGGGCATTGCAATATAAACCCTCTATAAATTGTTCAGTCAACAGCCTGTCCGCGTCTCCCACGCCGTCAGGGTCGGTCTGCTTAATGGCTCTCAGGGCCTCTTGTAGGTTCAGGGCATAGTCCCTTATACTCTCGTGTGCTCGCTGCTTGCACCCGTAGAATCTAAGCTTGATCTCGGCTGAGGTGCGGGTATCAAAGGTGTCCCTCAGCCGGGTTAGTATCCCTGCAACAGTCCTCCCCCCAGGTGGCCAGGACTTTACCTCCCTTTGGGCTGCCCCGGTTAATTGGGCCACCAGGATGCTCACTTTTTGCTCTTCTGTGAGGGGATACACCTGGAAGAGGCTATCCAGCTTTTCTCTAAAGTCATGCAGGGTATGTGACTCCCCTGAGTACTGGGGTAGCCAGGCCGCTCCCGGGATATAGGGCATGGTGAAAGGCATGACTGCAGCAGCGGTGGCGCTGGCGGGGGTTGAGGCAGTGAAGCTCTCCTCCGTATCCGACATCTTCCTCCCCCCTAGTGGACCGTGGCCTACCTTGCGATGATCCTCTTCCGTAGGCCGCGGCTCCGCAGTGGATCGTCAGGGTTGAGGACCTTCCGTCGCGCTCCTGTGACGTCGGCGTCTGCTGGGCTCCTTCCAGGACCTTACGCAACGTCCGGACGTGAGGCGGGGCTTCAGTTCTCGCGCGCTTTCGGAGTCCACGCCCCTCTTCTTCCCGCGCGGCGTCTTCAAGATGGCGTCCAACGGCGGGAAAACTCCACGGATGGCGGGAAGAAGGCAGAAGATGGCGCCGGATGGCGGGAAAACTTCGCGGATGGCGGGAAGAAGGTAGAAGATGGCGCCGGATGGCGGGAAACCTCCACGGATGGCGGGAATCTTCACCACTGGTAAGTTTGAACAGTCTTTTTCAGGCACGCAGTACCCGGTGGTTGCGGGCACGAGATCCTGCCGACTACGCCAAAAGTTGACGCACCCCTGGACCTGTGTCGCACAGCGTTGCGCATGCAGGAGCTTACCCGGAGCCGGATCTGTTGAGGGTTGTAGTCTCGTGGCGGTGACCCGGTCCGTGCCCAGGGAGTCAGACTAAGTGGCGTTGTATTAGCAGTAGATGTTGGACGACTACGCCACCCGTTGAATGCAGCGAAGGAGCTGCCGCTGCAGGGCAGACCGCTGAGGCCGGTGGTAGGATTGTGCAGCGTGATAGTATCACCCCCAGCGGGAGGGGTATGGCCTCAGGGCAGCCGACGTGGATGATGGGGGTAGCAGGAATCACTCAGAGACGATGCGGTGTAGTTCAGGGTCTTTACTGGTGATAAAGATAGACCCTCCCGAAGTACTGGCTAGCGATCGGGGCCTGGTCAGTCCTTGAGCAGATGGGATCTCCCCTGGCCAGGCGGAGTTGTAGGCCTCCCAAACTGACTGTACTCTTCTGGCTACCTTGCTAGAGGCGGGTATAAGTAGCCCACGTCCCTGAGTGTACCATGTGGTGCTCACCCGTATGGCCGGTGACTCGGGGCCTTCTAGTGGCGTCCGCTCCACGACGGCAGTGCTGGTCCCACGCGTGTGACCGTGCCTTCGGGTTTCTTGGCCAGAGGACCTGAAATCCCCTGCCGGGCGGTTTCTGCTGCTGGGTAAAGATTAGTCCCCACAGCCTCGGACTCCGGGTCCGGTGATAGCTTCTCAGTCAGGGCGAGCTCTGCAGCTGCCAGCCCCTGACTCCTTATAGCACTGCTCCCACAGAGCTCCTGATGTTCTTTTCCTATATCTGCTTCTCTTCTCTGTCTCTACTTCTTCTCTACACACTAACCCTGCCTCAGCCCTAGGTTTATATAGGGGAAGTTCTTCCCCTCCCAGGACTGGGCAGGAGGTGTGGCATGCATAGGATCCCTGACCAAGAGACCTCCCACCTGCTCTCAGACGTAATATCTCTATCACTGTGGCAACCAGACCCCTGGGGTGTCACACTAGTATAGTTGGCTATCATACAGTGTGAGGAGTATTATACTGTGTACACAGGAGATGTGGGCCATTATAGTGTATACTAGATGGTGGCCCGATTCTAATGCATCGGGTATTCTACAATAGGTATGCGACCGACCGGGCGCAATCAGCAGAGCTGTGTTTAAATTTGGGGCCAAAATCGCTGATTGGTCGCGTTCGGCAACCGCAACCAATCAGCAAAGCGGTGTTTAAATTTGGCGGCAATATCGATGATTGGTCGCGGGCGGCGGCCGCGACCAATCAGCGAACCATGTTAGTGAGGACTGGAGAGCGTGTTTAAATTTGGCACCAAAATCGCTGATTAGTCGAGACCAATCAGCAGAGCGGTGTTTAAATTTGGCGCCAATACTGCTGACTGGTCGCGGCCGCCGACCGCGACCAATCAGCAGAGCGATGCACAGCGGGGTTTAAATTTGGCTCCAAAATCGCTGATTGGTCGCCGGCCGCGACCAAACAGCAGAGTGTTGTTTAAATTTGGCGCCAAAATCGCTGATTGGTCGAGGCCAGCGACCGCGACCAATCAGCAGAGAGTTGTTTAAATTTGGCGCCAATCTCGCTGATTGGTCGCGGATGGCGGCCGTGACCAATCAGCAGTGCGGTGTTGAAATTTGGCACCAAAATCGCTGATTAGTCGCGACCGCGACCAATCAGCAAAGAGGTGTTTAAATTTGGCGACAATAGTGCTGATTGGTCGCGGCCGGCGACCGAGACCAATCAGCAGAGCGATGCAGAGCGGGATTTAAATTTGGCGCCAAAATCGCTGATTGGTCGCCGGCTGCGACCAATCAGCAGAGCGGTGTTTAAATTTGGCACAAAAAGCGCAGATTGGTCGCGGCCGGTGGTTGCTGACATCCAATTGGTCGTGGACGCTATTTAAAATTGCCGCACAAATCGGTGATTGGTCGCTGTCTTGGCCCGCGACCAATGACTGATCTTGGCGCCAAAGTTAAACACTATTGTGCTGATTGGTCGCGGACGCTGACCGCGACCAATCACCGATTTGGGCGCCAAATTTAAATATCGGCCGCGACCAATCACCGATCTTGGCTCCACATTTAAACACCGCTGTGGTGATTGGTCGCGGCCGATATTTAAATTTGGCGCCAAAATCGGTGATTGGTCGCGGCCAGCGTCGGCGACCAATCAGCACAGCGGTGTTTAAGTTTTGTGCTAAGATCAGTGATTGGTCGGGTCCGAAGACCGCGACCAATCATCGAATCATCTTGGTGAGGACCGGGGAGCGGCGCTGCCTGTGCGGCTACTTACGCTGCGAGAACCCGGGACATCGCGGGCGCTCGCAGCAGAAGTATCCCGACCCGCAGCGCCGCTCCCCGGTCCTCCCTTCCGCATGGAGGTCAGCGGCGCCGGCGGTCCTTCCGCTGATACCGGCCGGGAGATGAGCGCCTCGCGCCGCTCATCTCCCGGCTGCATCTCCGTCCCGCAGATGGGTCCGGCGGTCGGGTTCCTTCTGCTGTTGCCAGCCGGGAGATGAGCCGCTAACGGCCGCCATCTTTTTTTAGAAATCCCCCGGCGCTGATTGGCCGCTGCCGGACCAATGAGCGACGCGGGATTTCCTGGACAGACAGACAGACAGACGGGATAAGACGATTATATATATAGATATGGGAGCTATGCGGACATCCTGGTGTAGAGAGCATTATACTGAGTATTGGGGGCTTTGAGGATATTATACTGTATTAGAACTACAGTAGAGTTGTAGGAAACTATTAAAAGCTAGTTGCAAAAACAAAGAAAATATCCATCTATCTATTATCATCTATCTGTCTGTACTTCATGTCTGAGTGTCTATTTATCTCTCTACTAGAGATGCGTCAAACTGCTAAAATTCAATGAGACAAATTCACTTGAATTCGGCCAGAAAATGTGATTTGCGGCAAATGTATTCAACGCAAATTGAATTACTGGTAAACTTGTGATGGGTAGATGTTACATAAGATGTTGTTAAGCATCCAGCAACTAGGGGGGTTAACAGGGTGCAGCTAAAGTGAGTGGTCAGGCCTGCCCCAGTGAGACTGGGTAGTGTCAGTTCTGAGCTGGAGAGCCAGCTTAAGGCTGTGTGCCCACGATGCATTTTTTAAGCGTTTCCGCAGCGGCAAAAACGCTGCAAAAATGCATGGTAGAAAGCCTGCCATGTTCCCCAATGGTAATCCGCATGTGCTTTGCACATGCTGCGGAAATTTCCGCTGCGGGTTATCATTGTGGGAAAAAACGCAGCACTACCAAATATTTTGCGGAAGCACAGCGTTTTTGTCGCCACTGACTTTCATTGGAACGCATGGAATCCGCATCACTACATCTGTAGATGCGGAATCCAAACGTTTCAGTGTGCGGATGGTACCAGGGTCTGGAGGACAGGAGACTCTCCTCCAGACCCAGGTACCATAGAACCTGTAAAAGAAAGAATAAAATATATATTATACTTACCTTCTGATGGCCCCCGCTGCGATCGTCTTCACTTGCCGGCAGATCGCGGTGGACTGAAGGACCTGCGCTGACATCATAGTCATGTGACGGCAGGTCCTTCGGTGTAGTGTACCGCGAGCTGGGCATCGTGGGCACATATCCTTAAGGATGCCGACCTCTTCATCAGGCTGATGAGGATACTGGGACTCTCCCACTGTGACTGCCATTTAGTTGCTAGTGGTATCTATAGTAGAAAGTAGTGGAGAAAGGAGTAAACTGTTGTTTAGCAAAAGCAAGGATTGAACACCACATCTGAGGACTGGACTCATCCTTCCATTCTAATCGCCCCATCGTACCTCACAGCACTAGAAGGTAAAGCCTGTGACACTGTGGACCGTGGACTGCTGGTGGGAGCATTGCTGTTGTGGGAGTATAGAAGTGTGCTACTAAAAAGACTTGATCTGTGCTGTACTGTACTAGTAAGAAAGACTGTTTATTAATGTGCTTTTAAGAAGAAACTATTTGTTACTGGAGCCTGTTGCTCAAGGGACTTAAATTGCACTGGCCGTGCGGCTTCATTAAATGCGACTGTTCATGAGGACTCGTGTCAAATGTGTCTGGTCAGCAAGTGAATCCAGCTATATGTCTGTGCCTGAGGGTCAATGCCCCTGTATGACTGAGAGAAACTGCAGTATATGGTCACCCTGAGTAACGGTTCGCCCAGGATTCCAAAGAATTCATGAACCTGTCTCTCCGCTATCTAAACCTAGCGGTGTGCACGTAACATTGGTGGCCCGTACGGGGAGTCCTGAGCGGGAATTAGCGTATAGGAGGAAGAAGAGGCAAAGTGTCTGGAAAAACATAGCAGCAAAGCACCTCAATTCAACCCTGGTATACCGGTGAAAAGGGAAGACAGCCAGTGATGACTGGGAAGAAATAAGGAGATAAAATACAGAGAAACAGGCACCTGCAAAATGCAAGACTTGACACATGTTGTACAGTTAAAATGGTGTCTGTTTTTGTTAAAAGCACAGTGGGGAAGAAGAAGGACATCCCATCTTGCAGGAGTATATGATAAAAGAGTGCCAAACAGGGCCAAACCTCCTGCAGTGGAACAAGCTGGGGAAGGCTGGCCTCAGAGAAAAGACACCCCAACCACCAGCATGTTGGACCAATGGCCAGTGAGGTACTGTCCCAGAGGAGGAGGAGTAAGAGTGAGCTGGAGCTCTTCTGGCCAGAAGAACTCCATTCTGGTCAGGAGTGAAAAGGAGAGGAGAGTGCGAGTCATAGTGCCTGCCAGTATGTCGGAGCTAGGAAGGTGTGCTATGTCCCAGCAGTCTGCAGCAAGAAGAGAAGCAGGGGAGGACGCAGCCCTTCATCACCTCACCCACAACCGCGAGGTATCGGGCAATACCCAGCCAGGCCAGGGCACGGCCGCACCACCTCATCAGAATCCGGAGGCAGCCCGAAGGCAGGAGTTGGGACCCCGAGGTCTGCCGTTGGACCCTGTGCCCATCCCACCACCAACTGTGGACCGTGAGCCGATGTCCGGAGCCCCGGCTGTCATCCCGCCACAGGCCACCGCGTAATCCTGCCCAGCACCGGACCCACCTGAAGGACCGCTGCTCGTTCCAGAACCATTCCGACCAGTACCGGACTCACCGGAGGACCTGCTGCCCACAGGTACCCTGACCGTGACCCGGCCCACCGCACTGGAAGCCACCACTGGGGCCGTGACGTCCGCCCCGACCTCCGCTCTCGAGAGAGGGATGGGACTTCTGATCGGGACCAGCGTGCACAGCGGGACCGGAAGGAAGATGGCGGCGCTCTGTGTTCCTGCCGGTGAGTCACTAGCCCCCGCTCTCCAACTGATACCAGTAGTGATGATCCGCTCGGGGACTGCCACTCACCCAGCGCAAGGGTGAGGGAACCCCCGGCCTCATTCCATACCCATATGATGGTCACCACCAAGCAGGGACCGGTCGTAAAGCCGCCAGCGGAGGAAGAGGAGTTGGATTACTCTCTGTTAGCATTACCTGGAGAGCAGTTGATGACCAAACTGCCACCTCCACGGGGTCCATTCTCACCCCCTAGGGCCTACTGTGTGAATCCCAAGTATGGGGGAGTGAGGGGATGGATCCGGGAAATACATGAGATAGCCTGGATAGCCAGAGGAGGTGAAAGGATGGGGGCCTGGAGGAAACAGGAGTCATATGCGTTCCCCTTGCCTATCAACACCAGGAAACCAGTACCTACCCTACCACCTACTCCACCGGGGGCACCTATCCCACCACCTGCCGATGTTATTGCTCAGCCTGGCCAGGCTGAAAGGTCTGTTCCTGTGCCCATCATCTCCAAAGAAGAACAGGAAGAATACAACTTCCAACAACGCCTGGCTGCATGGAAAGAAAAGATCATCCAGGAGAAGGGACGGATGGAGGAGTGTGCCCAGGAGTGGAGAGAGTACCCGGGAAGGGACTGCCTGGAGGATCGGATGATCAGAGGTACGGTCATAAATTTTTATCAGCTAAAGGGATTTGGCTTCGCCTGGACATATTTGTCAACAGGAGGTCGGTGGAGAGGGATTATGCCCTAGGACGGACCCGGAGTCTCTGGCCAGGAGACAAGGTCAGATTCTTAAAGATGTGGGGACCTCGGGGCTGGTACACCATTTCAGTCTCCCGCATAGTTGAAATGGAGTAGTACCACCCCGAGGATTGGGCAGATGCAGAAGAACCAAGAGCTTCGTGTCAAATGAGAGGATTCTTACCCATCTCTACTGGGCCCCGCTTCAGGATTCGTCCCAACTGGGAGAGCAAACCTGTCCCACAGGCCACAACCAAGGAGGGGGCCACTTCTGCTGGGGTGGCAAGAGAGGAACCCCTCCCAGCATCAGTTCAACTCCCCACTATCAATGCAGCGCATTGTCCATTTACTGTGGACTGGTGCCAACCAAAGAATAAAAAGGACTAGGACAGTGTTGCTCTCTCTCAAAAAGAAAAAAAAATCACCGAGTTGTGTTGGTTGCACGCCGTGTTCCAGTGATAGTTCCTCATCTCTGCCTAGGTAATGTGACGTGTTCTTTCCTTGAAGGCTGGTAAAGCCACCAGAGACTGTGACCACAGTAGAAGGACCGCTACTGCTTTCCTGTTAAGGCCGGATAGGCCTATGGTATAATAAAAACTACGGTAGTAGCTGGACAAGTTGATATTTATTTTTGGTTTTGCCTTATTTTTTTTATTTGCACCTGTTGTGTCCTTTTCTGCTGGATATGCGGGCACCTCAAGCGAGTTGGGGAGTCTTCACTCTCAACTTATGGACTGTGCCGTATCCTGTCCAGGAACTGTTTTCCAAATTTCACTTTATGGACTGTGCCTTAGATGTTTACAAGAAACGGACATTGTTTCTGCCCCCGTTTTAAAGGACTGTCTCCCTTGCCTGTTCCAGGGTCCTTACCTAGAAGGACCGAGGACCCCGTGCCTTAAGAAACAAAGGACTGTGTTCTTAAAGTGGCACACTCTCTCAAGAAAATGGGTTGTGTTGAATATATGTGTTCTATTTCATGCCAAATATTTTACAAAGACTATGCTATATTTAACATTTTTGCACTTGAATTTGAAAAATGTTTAGTGGTAGTTAGGGAGAGCCAGTTGAAGACGAGCAAAAAGCTCCAGCTGAAGAATAGTTGTTGGTTAAAATTGTGGTTAAATCTGTGTATTTCTTGCAGGAGACCGATTGACAAGAGATGTAGATAGGGTAAGTGTGCTGTATGTGTAAATTGCTTAAAGGGGTCCATAGTGCCTAACTACCAACTCACCTTTAAGTAAAGAGGCAGTATTGGGGGAACACTATCTGAGGATAGTTAGGGGAGAACTACCACAACTCCAAGAGGCTGGTTAAGGTAATCAGGTAGAAGGCAAATGTCGAGGACGACATTCAAAAAGGAGGGAAGAGTGTGACAGGTAGATATTACATAAGGTGTTGATAAGCGTACCTGTCAGCAGAATTGTGCTTAGTAAACTACATACACTGTCAGGTGGGTGCCAATGATACCTTTGATTATGAAATCCGTCCAGTGGTTCTTTTATAATCTTTAGTTTCAGTTCTGCCATAATGATATGCATGTGCTCTGGTGCTCTGCTTCTGTATTCATGTATTCCTATCTCTGGCCTCTGACAAGTCTCTGTGCTTTCAATGACCTGCCTACTATTTTAAATACTGGCTGTGTAATTTCTCTGCCCATGTGAAATCTACATATCCCAAAATGTCCGCCCAACACCCACGCATTCGCTGTAGCAACTTTCGGTTGCCAAGAGATACTACTGCGCACGCACAAGCACCATTTTGCTTTTGGAAAAAGAGCGTGGGTGCAGAAATATGGCGCCGCATGTGCACAGTAGCATCTCTCGGCAACCGAAAGATGCTACTGCGCGGGCATCGGGCGGCCATTTTGGGATATGTAAATTTCACATGGGCAGGGAAATTACACAGTCAGTATTTAAAATAGTAGGCAGGTCACTGAAAGCACAGTGACCTGTCAGAGGCCAGAGATAGGAATACATGAATACATAATGAGAGCACTAGAGCACATGCATATCATTATGGCAGAACTGAAAATAAAGATTATAAAAGAACCGCTGGGCGGATTTCATCATGAAAGGTATCATTTTACTCAGTGTAACGGAGTCCACCTGTCAGTCTATGTAATTCACTAAGCACAATCCTGCTAGCAGGTGCGCTTTAAGCATCCAGCAACTAGGGGGGTTAACAGGGTGCAGCTAAGGGGAGTGGTCAGGCCTGCCCCAGTGAGACTGGGTAGTGTCAGTTCTGAGCTGGAGAGCGAGCTTAAAGAAGTTGTCCACTACTTTCACATTGATGCCCTATCCAAAAGATAGGTCATCAATGTATGATCGGCCGTGATGCCGTACCTGGCACCCCTGCTGATTAGCTGTCATCGGTGCCGCCGCCGGCCAGAAGTGCTTACCTGCGGTGCTTGGCCGTCCATCTGTAGTGGCCGCCGCGGGATACTGCACATCCACCTCCCATTGAATTGAATAGGAGGCAGATGTGCAGTAACAAGCACTGGCCACTGTAACTTGATGGCCAGGTAAGCACTTCCTGCCGGCGGCTGCCGCCACCAATAACAGCCGATCTGCAGGGGTGTCGGGTGCAGGACCCCAGACGATCATACATTGATGCCCTATTCTACAGATAAGGCATCAATATGAAAGTAGTGGACAAACCCTTTGAAAGATACAGACCTCTTCACCAGGCTGATGAGGGTTCTGGGACTCTCCCACTGTGACTGCCTTTTAATTGCTAGTGGTATCTACAAGAGAAAGTAGTGGAGAAAGGAGTTAACTGTTTAGCAGAAGCAAGGATTGAACACCACATCTGAGGACTGGACTCATCCTTGCGTTCTAACCATCCCTCGTACCTCACTGCACTAGAGGCTAAAGCCTATGACACAGTGGACCGGGGACTGCTGGTGGGATCATTACTGTTATGGGGCATAGAAGTGTGCTGCTAAAGAGACTTGATCTGTGATGTACTGTGCTAGTAAGAAAGACTGTTTGTTAATGTGCCTTTAAGATGAAACTGTTTGTTACTGGAGCCTGTTGCTCAAGAGACTTAAATTGCACTGGCCATGTGTGGCACCCCGGGGGTCCGGTTGCCACAGTGGCATTGCCTCCCTCACAAGAGATGATGCCATGCCTGGAAGTAAGTAGGGGTCCCCTAATCAGGTTTTGCTAAGCACGCAACACTTTCCTGGCTCCAGACCAGCAAGGGGAGCTCCTCCACTTGGCAACTGGGATCTGGAGGTGGGGTTAGTGAGACTTAGTGTGAGGAGTTGAAGTCAGGACATCGAAGAGAGAGGAGCTGGGGACTGGAGCTGCGCGGCAGCTCACCCCAGAAGGACCGGCACAGAAGAACCGGACACCAGAGTCCGAGGCTGTGGGGCACTGAAGGCCCAGCAGCAGAAACCGGAGGGCAGGAGATTGCAGGTCTCCTGGCCCCATCAGACACCCGGAGGCTCAGCAGCACTACAGGGCCCAGCACCGCCACATGGGAGCGACGCACCATCAAGGCCCGAGCTGCCTGCCATACGGGTGAGCACAGAACCGTTGCACTCAGGGACGAGGGCCACCGCACAGCTACAAGCAGCAGGGCCATAGAGTTTAGTGGAAAGGGAAGGCCTCCAACTTCACCTGGCAAGGAGGATTCTTTACTTGCTTCCAGGCTGCCCAGACTTCCACTTCTAGCCAGTACCCTAGTCCAGGCTTGTCTACTCACCACCAGTAAAGATAAGAGGAAACCGTCATTAAGTTGTGGACTGATTATTGCTGTGACATCAACCCCTGCACTACAATGCCCAGCACCACCTATAACATCCACACTGCCCTGGAGCTAAGCTCTACCCGTGGAGAGCCACACCATCCCTGCTGCACTAACATCAGCTCCAGAGGACCTGCTCCGCAGCGGCGGCTCCCTGTAGCCGCTTACCACAGGTGGCGTCACAAACTTTATACAAACACTATAAATCCCCTATAAATAAACCCCTTTTATTGACCACCCTGGGTCACGGACCGAGTCACCACCACTGTGACATCCCCCAGCATCTACCGGCCCGGCACCGGGTACCCCAAGGCCCAGAGGGCGCGTCACATGCGGCTTCATTAAATGCAACTGTTTAACTGTTCATGAGGACTCGTGTCAAATGTGTCTGGTCAGCAAGTGAATCCAGTTACATGTCTGTGCATGAAGGCAAGTACCCCTGTATGACTGAGAGAAGCTGCAGCACATGGTCTATGGTCGCCCTGAGTAAACAGTTCCCCAAGGATTCCAAAGAATTCATGAAACCTGTCTCGCCCCTATCTAAACCTAGCGGTGTGCATGTAACAAAATCTTTCTATTTCTCTCTGAGGTCTCTCCAGAATGCAGGGCACAATAAACAGACAGGTTATAAAAGAAGTACAATATACTTATGTTGCACCTCTCCTGTCTCTGCCCAGTCCTCCGCTGGCTCGCTTACTCCCTTTCTCCCATCTGACTTCACTCTTCAGAACCTCCAGTGCTCACTGGGACTTAAATGACGTCCTGTTGAGCGTCACCCAGTGATGTCATGATGTCTCTTGATGCCTAATGAGCATTGAATTGCAAAAATTTGGGTTCTGGAAAATCCAATTTTTTGTGAAATTTGAAGCAGAGAGACAAAAATAAGACAGCCCCCAAAAAGGGAATGGTATTATAGTATCTAGTTTTGCATTTTGCATGAGTTCTTGTAAATACTGCTATCATAAGGCGGTATCTGCAGCCCATTCAGGTTGCACAGGTTGTCCAGTGCCTAAAGGATAACAAAGAGGTTTGCCATGTCTTTCAGCACAGTCTCCAGAGCATGGAGGAGATTCCAGGACACTGTCTGTGGCACATTATTATTATTATTATTTGGCACTTTTCATGTGAAAAAGGGGGTATACATAGCAAACACAATTGCAAAAATCTTGAACAAAAATGCAATGGCAAACTGGTACTGGAGGAGAGAGGACCCTACCTGCGATGTCTCACAATCTTCAAGGGATGGGTGAGGATACAGTAGGTGAGGGTAGAGCTGGTCATGCAGCGGTGTGGTGGAGCAATGATTACTGCAATTTGTAGGCTTTTCGGAAGAGGTGGGTTTTCAGGTTCCTTTAGAAGGTTTCCTCAGTAGGCAAGAGTCTGATGCTTTGGGGTAGAGAGTTCCAGAGTAGGGGGGATACACGGGAGAAATCTTGTATGCGATTGTGAGAAGAAAAGATAAGAGGGGAGTAGAGAAGGAGATCTTGTGAGGATCGTAGGTTGCGTTGCGTGTAGGTGTGTACCGGGAGACTAGGTCACAGAAGTATGGAGGAGAAAGGTTGTGGATGACTTTGTATGCCACGGTTAGGGTTTTGAACTGGAGTCTCTGGGCAATGAGGAGTCAGTGAAGCATTTGACAGAGAGGAGAGGCTGGGGAGTAGGCGGGAGGCAGGTGGATTAGTCGGGCAGCAGAGTTTAGGATAGATTGGAGGGGTACGGGAGTGTTAGCGGGGAGGCCACAGAGCAGGATTTTGTAGTAGTCGAGGCAGGAGATGATGATGGCGTGCACTAGTGTTTTTGCAGATTCATGGTTGAGGAATATGCGGATCCGGGAGATGTTTTTGAGTTGGAGTCGGCAGGAAGAGGAAAGGGCTTTGATATGTGGATTGAAGGAGAGGTTAGAGTCCAGGGTTACCCTGAGGCAGCGAGCTTATGGGACTGGGGAAAGTGGACAGCCATTGATTTTGATGGATATGACTCGCCCCCAGGGCCATGGGGTACTCGGCAGCCGGGCCTTATGGCTGCTTGCAGGGGGGATATCACGGTGGCTGGCCCGGTACGTGACCCAGGGCGGTCAGTGCAAAAAGGGGATATAATTGTTAGGGACATTTTGTGACGCTGACTCGCCCCCGGGGGCCTGCAGCTGATCGCCAGGGTTATCACGGTGGCTGGCCCAGGGCGGTCAGTGCTCAAAGGGGTATCAATTATTAGTAGAAGTTCAGAGAGTTCGTGACGCCACCTGTGGTGTCTGGTGAAGGTCCTCTGAGACAGATGTCAAGGCAGCTAAAGATGGTACAGCTCCCCAGAGGCGGAGCGGGCCTCAGGGCAGTGTAAATAGATGAATGGTGCACTGGGCGTTGTAGTGCGGTGATGGAAAATGGCGCCGGTGAAGAAACAGACAGAGGATGTTCGATGCAGTCGTCCAAGGTCTTACTTACAGTTCTTAGGCAATTCACAAGTGAACTTTACAGGTGAAGGCCTCCTGCGTCGCGCTGCGTTCACCAGGCAGGGGTTCAGTCCTTCCTCAAGCAGCTTAGGAGTGCCTGGCAGAACCCAACTTTCTCGTGTTCCTACTTTGACCATCTTTACACTTGGTCCTTCTCACCGCTGCCCTACGCTGCCCACTCTCAACTCCAAATATGGCTTCCTATTATATACCTACTGTATAAGTGCTTCCTGTATCTGCTTCCTCCACCCACACCCACTACTGGTTCCCCCTACCTTTGGATTCCCCCCTACTCCAGCCAGGGTCGGGGCTCAGCAGAAACTACATTGCGTCTTGCTCCTCCTGCTGGCCTGGAGTGGTGTAGTGTTGGATGTGGGTGTTTGGGGTTCCGTGCAGCACACCTATCTTACCTGAGAGAAGGAAGACACCACACCTCTGGGTGAGGTGCAGTATCTCTGTGGCGACCGAACCCTCAGGGGCGCCACAATGCCACCTGTGGTACCTGGTGAGGATCACCAGCACTGCAACAGTCCTCTGAGGCAGATGTTAGGGCAGCTAGAGATGGAACGGCTCCCCACAGGTGGAGCAGGCCTCAGGGCAGTGTAAACGATGCAGGTTGCGCTGGGCGTTGTGGTGCAGGGGGAACGATGGCGCAGTAGGAGTAACGGACAGAGACAGGGAATTTGCTTCGTTACCTTTACTCATGCAATTTTTAGGTATGGTCCAGGGTACTCCATAAGATAGGTGCACTTCAGGACTTCGCCCCAGTGAGCGGGTATAAGGCGGCCTCCTGATCCGTGTTTGCCTCTGTGTATGCTCCTGGCCAGCCTGCAACTGGGCCTAGATTATGTGTTACTTCACCTGTTGCTCAGAAGTAGGACCTCCGGTTGGTAACCACTTTCCCTGGACGTCGGGGCCTTCGTGGTTACTGGTCCTGTGTGTGTCTAGCTTTCAAGTTTTGCCAGGGACTTGTAGTCCTCCTGGGATTCCGGTTGACCCTACTGGGTGTAAAGGGTCCCTGTAGGCACGGACCCGGAGTCCGGTATGTATAACGGGGTGAGCTTACTATGCTCCTCTGCCCCCTTGGTTCCACTCTCCTTTCCTCCTCGCCGTCGGCCACACTCGGGGACGTCACTACTCGGCAGCTGACGTGCTGCGTCTTCACCGCTCTCTGAGCATTGGCACGCTCTCAGACTCTCTCTGTCTGACTGCTCTGTTCTGCTCTGAGCACTGACTAAACTCAGACTGACTCTGACTAACTAACTCTGACTAACCAACTGAGCTGCCTGGCTCCACCTTCCCTTTATATGTCCCTATCAGGGCTCTCTCTGCTGGTATGAGGTGGAAGGTGGAGGTGTGTGAATGTAGTGAGGGCCTCTTGTGGAGAAGTCCATCCATGCACCCATATGGGTCTGTGGCACCAAAGTCAGATGGGGGGGGCTGAGTGAAATGGGGGAAAGATGATGAATTCTGTTTTATCCATGTTAAGTTTTAGAAATCTAGCAGAGAAGAAGGATGAGATAGCGAACAGACATTGTGGGGTTCTGGTTAGTAAGGAGGTGATACCAGGTCCAGAGAGGTACATCTGTGTGTCGTTAGCATAGAGATGATACTGAAAGCTGTGGGACTCTATGAGCTGTCCCAGGCCGAGGGTGTAGATGGAGAAGAGCAGGGGTCCTATGACTGAACCTTGGGGAACACCGACAGATAGGGTGCGAGATGAGGAGGTGGTGTGTGAGTGAGAAACACTGAAGGTTCTGTCTGTTAAGTATGACTAGATCCAAGATAGGGCCAAGTCTTTGATACCAAGAGATGAGAGAGTCTGTAGTAATAGGGAATGGTCCACTGTGTCAAGGGCAGATGACAGTTCCAGGAGGAGAAGGACAGAATAGTGTCGCTTGGATTTGGCGGTTAGTAGGTCGTTGGTGACTTTAGTCAGGGTAGTTTCAGTAGAATAGTGCGGTTGGAAGCCAGATTGTAAGCGGTCAAAGAGGGAGCAGGAGGAGAGGTGGGAGGACAGTTCAAAATGGACGTGTTGTTCCAGTAGTTTTGAGGCATAGGGGAGAAGTGATATGGGGCGATAGCTAGTCAGAGAGGATGGGTCAAGGGAGGGTTTTTTGAGGATGGGTGTGATGGAGGCATGTTTGAAACATGAGGGGAAGACACCAGTTGTTAGTGACAGGTTGAAGAGGTGGGTTAGAGTTGGGATGAAGACTGTAAGGTTAGGGATGAGGTGGAATGGGATAGGGTCAAGTTCACAGGTGGTGAGGTGTGACTTAGAGAGTAAGGAGGAAAGTTGATCTTCCGAACTGGCGGAGAAGCTGGTTTTGGAGGAGGAGGATTGAGTAGATATGAGGAGGGGCTGTGGGGACTTTAGGAAAAAGCTTTGTCTGATGGTATCAATCTTCTGCTTGAAGAATGAGGCAAAGTCCTCGGCTGAGATGAAAGTAGAGGGAGGAGGCGATGGGGGGCGGAGGAGAGAATTGAAAGTGTTGAATAGCTGTTTAGGGTTGTGTGACAGGGAAGTTATGAGACATGAGAAGTAGGTTTGTTTTGCTGCAGTGAGTGTGGACTTGAAAGTAGTGAAGGACTGTTTGAATGCGATAGAGTGCTCGTTGGAGTGGGACTTTTCCCATTTCTGCTCAGCAACCCTGGAGGTCAGTCTCAGTTCTTTTCAGGCTGGTGTGCCAGGGTTGCCTGATGATTGTGCGAGCTTTGTTATATGTAAGGGGGGTGACCGAATTTAGAGCTGTAGCTGTTGTGGTGCTATATGAAGCAGCAGCAGCATCTGCATTGTGTAAGGAACTTAAGTCTGTAAGAGGGAGAAGGGATTAAGAGAGTGAGTGTAGGTCAAGGTGTTTGAGATTTCTGCAAGGGTATGCAAGTTTGTCAAGTGGGGATTGTGCACCTGGAGAGGAGAGGGAAGAGAATGTTAGTAGGTTGTGGTCAGATAGAGGGAGAGGTGAGTTGGAGAGGTTAGATAAGGAACAGAGGCGGATGAAGATGAGGTTCAGTGTGTGGCCATCTTTTTGGGTGGCTGCGGAAGACCATTGAGGAGGAAGGAGGAAGTGAGGGATAGAAGCTTAGAGACAGATGAGTGGGAAGTGTCAATGGGGATGTTGAATTCACCCATGATGATAGTGGGGCTGTCAGCGGAAAGGAAGTGAAGCAGCCAGATGGTGAAGTGGTCGAAGAAATTGGTGTCTGGCCCTGGAAATGACAGCCAGTTGGAGGTTGGAGGGGGAGTAGATGTGTAAACAGTGCGCCTCGAAAGAGGGGAAAGTAACAGAGGGCGACAGTGGAATTGGGGAGAAGGAGCAGTTATCTGACAGGAGGATACCAATTCCTCCGCCATGCTTGCCGCTGGAGTGTGGGAAAGATGGGATCCACCATAGGAAAGTGCAGCTGGAGAACCTGTGTCAGAGGGGGTGAGCCAGGTTTCTGTGATGCCGAGGAAGGAGAGTTTGTTAGTAATGAAAAGATCATGGATGTAGGAAAGTTTGTAGCAGACAGAGCGAGCGTCCAGAGAGCTCCTGTTAGTGGTACTGGGGAAGCGGGGGCTGAACGGATGGGTATAAGGTTAGAGAGGTTATGGAAATTTGTAGTAGGTTGTGGGTAGGAGGTAGAAGTGACTGTGGGGATGTGGTGAGGAAAGCCAGGATTTGGAGAGATATCGCCAGCAGTGAAGAGGAGAAGAGAAAATGTTAGTAGGTGGGAGCATGAGAGAGCATGAAGTGGCTGTCTGTGTTTGGAGACAGAGGATTGAATATTAAAGAAGAATTCTGAAGAGGAGGTGAATTGAAGGGGTAGGATGGGGGGAGAGATGAACAGTTCATTACGAGGTGTAGGTATTAGGGGGGTTAGTAAAAAGTAGAGGACTATAGGGGAGAGAGTGAAAACACATAGAAACATTGCTTATTGTGAATGTGTACTATCTTTCAGTGCATAGTTAAAGAGGGTAAAAAGTGTGGTTACCTGACTCCTGCAATGACTAACTGCCAAATGTAATAACTGCCCACACTTGGCGCCGATGACATTCAGCGCAAGACACGTGCATGTGACGCGCCCCCTGGGTCGTGGGGTACCCGGTGCCGGGCCGGTAGATGCTGGGGGAATATCTCAGTGGCGGTGACCCGGTCCGTGACCCAGAGCGGTCAATAAAAGGGGTTATGTATAGGGGATTTATAGAGTTTTTATAGAGTTCATGATGCCACCTGTGGAATGCGTCTAACGGGAGCCGCCGCTGCAGAGCAGTCCTCTGAAGCTGATGTTACTGCAGCAGGGATGGTGTGGCTCTCCACAGGAAGAGCTAGCTCCAGGGCAGTGTAGATGATGTTGCAGGTTGTGCTGGGCGTTGAAGTGCAGGGGTTGATGGCGCAGCAAGAAACACAGAGACAAGATAGTGCAGTCCCATGGTCTTTACTCACAGTTGTTGCAGTCCAGATTACAGGCGCCAAAGCAATCTCCCTCGTCGTGCTGCGCTTACTCAGTGAGGGGCTCAGTCCACCCTCAGATAGCTCCGGAGTACACAGCAGGACCCCCTTCTGTGTCTTCTCTCTGGCTGTCTCCCTGAACCTCATACCAAGTGTTCCAGTCTAGTACCTGCAGGCCTTGGCGGGCAACGTCTGCTCCATCCCCTGGGTCCTATATAGCTACCTTCCTGGTGAGACTGGTATGGAATGTTGGCTACAGGACATAAAGTTCTGCAGCCTCCGGTTTCTAGCTGAGATGTGCAATCTTCTACTAGTTGAGGGACCGGTTCCCTGTGTGCAGCCTGACCCCTCCACCTCCCGGTAGATTCGGGCGCACGGGTGGCTTCTCGCATTGCCCGTACCCCTGGGGTCCTCTCTTCTGTTCCTGGAGCCTATCTGCTCCATCTACTCTCTTCTCTTCTTCTCCTCAACCTTGGGCCTCACTGTTTAGGCCCGTCTCTGGAGCAGAGCTCCTACAGAGCCCCTGCACCTTCCACTCTCCTCCTCTGACTGAACTGACTTTCTAAGATGGCTTCACTATTTTATATCTTTCTTCTATGTGCTCCCCTTAACTACGTCCTCCACCCACACCCACTACATGGTTCCCCCTTACTAGGCACCCCCCCCACTCCAGCCAGGGTCCAGGGATTGTGCTCTCCTGTAGGAGCAATCTCGCCCTGCCCTCTGAAGTGTGGTGTAATGAATGCAGGTGTTAGGGTCCTGAGCTGTACTCCTTCCTTGCCTGAGGGTGAGATACCACACTTCTGGGTGAGATGCAGTACCTCTGTGGCGACCGAACCCTGAGGGGCGCTACACATGCACCCCACACACGTGCACCCCTTAAGCAGCTTCTAAATTTATGGAGCAGAACTGTAGAAGAGCATCAACTGAACATCAGGACCAATATCTGCTCCTTTGTGTAAGGATGAACAGGAGGACTGCAAAGGCCCTACAACATAACCAGAAGCACGTTACACCCAAAATTGTCAGAAACAGACTCCATGAGGGCGGTATGAGGGCCCGACGTCCTGTAATAGGACCTTACTCACAGCTCAGCACCTTGCAACTCAATTGGCATACACCTGAGAACACCAGAATTGTCAGGCCCTACGTTCTCTGTACAGGTGATAGCAGGTTCACATTGAGCAAGTGATAGATGTGAAAGTCTGGAGACGCCGTGGTGAATGTTATTCAGTCTGCACCGTCACCCAGCATGATGGGCACCATGTGATAGCCAAAGGCAACCTGACTGCTGTTAGGTACACGGATGAAATCCTTAGAGCCAATGTCAGACCTTACCGTGGTGCAGTGGACCGTTGGTTCCTCCTAGTGCAGGACCATACCCTTCCTCATGTGCCATACTGGGAAGGCAGTTCCTGGATGATGAAAGCATTGATGAGCTCACTTTCCCCAGACCCAGGTGCAAACCTGGTACAACTTGTGTAGCTACACAGGGGTCCAAAAGGTAAGAGGGGCCACTACCACTTCCAAAACAGGTGGAATTGTCTGTGTCCACTCATGCCCAGACCTGAATCCAATTGTGAATCTTTAAATCATTATGTATCAATGCATCCAATGCCGGGGTCTGGGAGTCTGTGGTTGGTGTTACCGAAAAGGATGATTGCAACAGACTCCATGGATGGGCGGCTTATGACAGGTAGTGAACAGAAGGGCGGCTATATTAAAGGGGCCAGAGCCGTACTTATAAGCAGAGGCCCACATGACGGTGATTGGGCCAGGAGAGAAAAATAAAGTTTGAATGGGGTCTATGGGATTGGATCAATAGGGAGTGGGAGGGGATAGTAAAAGGGGTATAAAAGGAAAAGTGTGGGAAAAGGGGCCATTCCTGTGGGGACAGCAATGGGAAAAGTCTCACCTGCACACCCTCTTTTTTCAGGGAATTTAGAGATATCTAATGGAAATATATAGTACAGACCAAAAGTTTGGACACACCTTCTCATTTAAAGATTTTACTGTATTTTCATGACGATGAAAATTGTACATTCACACTGAAGACATCAAAACTATGAAATAACACATGTGGAATTATATACTTAACAAAAAAGTGTGAAACAACTGAAAATATGTCTTATATTCTAGGTTCTTCAAAGTAGCCACCTTTTGCTTTGATGACTGCTTTGCATACTCTTGGCATTCTCTTGATGAGCTTCAAGAGGTAGTCACTGGAAATGGTTTTCACTTCACAGATGTCCCCTGTCAGGTTTAATAAGTGGGATTTCTTGCCTTATAAATGGGATTGGGACCATCAGTTGTGTTGTGCAGAAATCAGGTGGAGACACAGCTGATAGTCCTACTGAATAGACTGTAAGAATTTGTATTATGGCAAGAAAAAAGCAGCTAAGTAAAGAAAAACGAGTGGCCATCATTACTTTAAAAAATGAAGGTCAGTCAGTGCGAAAAATTGGGAAAACTTAGAAAGTGTCCCCAAGTGCAGTTGCAGTAACCATCAAGCGCTACAAAGAAACTGGCTCACATGACGACCGCCCCAGGAAAGGAAGACCAAGAGTCACCTCTGCTTCTGAGGATAAGTTTATCCGAGTCACCAGCCTCAGAAATCTCCGGTTAACAGCAGCTCAGATTAGAGACCAGGTCAATGCCATACAGAGTTCTAGCAGCAGACACATCTCTACAACAACTGTTAAGAGGAGACTTTGTACAGCAGGCCTCCATGGTAAAATAGCTGCTAGGAAACCACTGCTAAGGACAGGCAACAAGCAGAAGAGACTTGTTTGGGCTAAAGAACACAAGGAATGGACATTAGACCAGTGGAAAGGTGAACGGATGGACTCTACATGCCTGGTTCCCACCGTGAAGCATGGAGGAGGATGTGTGATGGTGTGGGGGTGCTTTATTGGTGACACTGTTGGGGATTTATTCAAAATTGAAGGCATAGTGAACCAGCATGGCTACCACAGCGTCTTGCAGTGGCATGCTATTCCATCCGGTTTGCGTTTAGTTGGACCATCATTTATTTTTCAACAGGACAATGACCCCAAACACACCTCCATGCTGTGTAAGGGCTATTTGACCAAGAAGGAGAGTGATGGGGTGCTACGCCAGATGACCTGGCCTCCGCAGTCACCAGACCTGTACCCAATCGAGATGATTTGGGGTGAGCTGGACCGCAGAGTGAAGGCAAAAGGGCCAACAAGTGCTAAGCATCTCTGGGAACTCCTTCAAGATTGTTGGAAGACCATTTCCGGTGACTACCTCTTGAAGCTCATCAAGAGAATGCCAAGAGTGTGCAAAGCAGTCATCAAAGCAAAAGGTGGCTACTTTGAAGAACCTAGAATATAAGATATATTTTCAGTTGTTCCACACTTTTTTGTTAACTATTTAATTCCACATGTGTTAATTCATAGTTTTGATGCCTTCAGTGTGAATGTACAATTTTCACAGTCATGAAAATACAGAAAAATCTTTAAATGAGAAGGTGTGTCCAAACTTTTGGTCTGTACTGTATATTGTTATGTTTTATGGCTCGGGCTTATGATGAAGGTTATAAATTGTTACTGCGAGTCACAGTGGCTGGGGCAGTAGGGGGGGTCTTTGGGGTTGGTGGAATTTTTTATGGGTGGGAATTTACAGAGATGGTTCCCTTCAGGATGGAATTACTAATTGGCTGATCTGGCACTTAGTGGGGCTCTGGACAGGGGTGTACTCTTGGAGCCAGTGGTGGTGTTTCCTTTACCACTGATTGTGGTGTGGTGCCCTTGAGCTTGGGGTTACGGCTGAGAGTAAAATAATTCTATGGAAAAATGCCTTGTTCTACATGTGCTGGATCTTGTAGCCCCAAGGACCTCCGCCAATTCTTTCATTGGTTATTGTTGTTTGTTAATAAATGGCCGATATGGCAAATTATATCCAAAAAAAAAAGTCTCCTGTGTATCATTTATTATAAGTTAAGTGGTATGAGACACTGGTTGGGGAGAAAGAAAATAATTAATATGAGGGATGGTTTCAGGAGAACGATTTGTGCCATACACCGTCATGATCACAGATATATTTTTTTAAATGTCAGAAATGTATTTTTTAACATTTTGATTTCTTTGATTAACAGTTCTGCACACAGAGATATTCCCCTGAGGCCACATTCACACATTCAGTATTTGGTCAGTATTTTACATCAGTATTTGTAAGTTAAAACCAGGAGTGGGTGATAAATACAGAAGTAGTCACGTGTTTCTATTATACTTTAACTCTGATTCTTCCACTCCTGGTTTTGGCTTACAGATACTGATGCAAAATACTGACCAAATACCGAATGTGTGAATGTGGCCTAAGAAAGACAATATCTCACTTTTATTTTTGTAAATATTCAGGTTTTGGATTTTATTAACCTTTATGATTAACCAGCAGCACTGTAGTTGTTCAATACTAAAATTAATCATTAAAAATACAAATTGTGCACTCCGTGTATATCTGTATACTGTATGTATACATCTGCAAAAGTTTGGTTCCCCATCCTTCAAATTTGATATCTATCTATCTATCTATCTATCTATCTATCTATCTATCTATCTATCTATCTATCTATCTATCATTGTGACATTAGAATAAAAATGATGTCACAAGTGATGTGATGACATCACCACATTCTATATCCCAGTGTTCCGTCCTAAGGGAAACCACTGCCTTACAGACTCCCAAGGGTGAGGCAGCCCCTTTTGTTTTTCGTCACGAACGAAGCAAAAATTGATTATAAAATGGATAAAGAGAGAAGAAGAGCCCATAGAGATCGGGTTCTCAGTGAGAGGAGAGGATTAAATGAAGAGCAGGTACTATTGTTCGCTATTGGGCGAAAAGACTTTATACTACCGGACATTGACACTGACGCCTCAAAAATGGCGTCCAAACGTCAAATTCTAGACAAAATGAGAAAGACCAAAAGACATGAGATCCTTACAGAGAGAAGGAAAATGGAGACCCTCACGGAGTCTCACTCTGCAGCCTCCGCTGAGCTTCAGAAGGCCATTCTTATCTCCTTGAAAAAACTCGGAGATCTGGTCCCTGAAATACGGAGGAGAAACAAAGAAGCCATCCTCAATAAGAGGAGAAACATCAACGCAGAGTTAGAGCTGGAAGAGGTTCTCCAAGAGACACCGAGACAAGTGACATCCTCCAGATCTGAAAGTCTGGAGGCACCGAAACTACAAAGAGCGGCAGCCCAGAAGAGGATCAGGAACAGCAGAGACTGGGTTGTCCAATGTAGAAGACGTCTCATCTACGCTAAATCCATTATAAATGGGAATGGAGCATTACGGAGGTCGAGGTCATCAGCTGAAAACATCTCCATCCCAGAGAACAAACAGCTGAGTGTTTCTCCACCAAACACATCACTGGATACAGATGGACCAGGTAAGATGGATCTGCTCAGTGTAATAAGACTGGGGGTGAGGAGGATTATACTCCTAATATTATGTACTGGCATCAATTATCAAAAGTGCAGAAAAACTGTCCTTGTTGCCCATAGCAACCAATCACAATGCAGCTTTCATTGTTCCATAGAATGTTAAGAGATGGAATCTATGCTGTGATTCGTTGCTATGGACAATAGGGACATTTTTATTATTGGACAGTTTTGATAAATGAGAGCCCAAATATTAGACATTTCCTGCTCATTTATATAATTCTATTTAAAATTATAATATTTTCTTTTAGCTATATTTGTTAACCCCTTCTTGACCGGGTAACCTTTCGTTGTTTTTTCCTTCCTCCTTCGAAAACCCATAACTATTTATTTTTTAATTTGTCTCCCAATGTAGCTGTATGTGGACTTGATTTTTTAGTGGACGAGCTGTAGTTTTGAACATTATTTAATTTACTATTCAATGTTCTGGAAAATGGGGAAAAAGATTCAAAATGTGGTAAAATTGTGGAAAAAAAGTGATTCCGCCATTGTTTTTTTTACTGTGTTCATTCAGTGGTAAAAATGACCTGACAGAATGATTCTCCATGTCAGTTACAACTATGATAATGCTGAACAGGCATAGGGGTTATAATTCACTGAACTGGTAGAAGAAAATTAGGAATTTTATAAAAAATAAATTGGTTTGTGTCCCTATATTCTGAGACATTATATCTTTTGGATTTTGATCGCTGGATGGAGCTGTGCGAGGACTTGATTTGTTTTTTTTTGCGTGACAAGTTGTAGCTTTTATAGATAACTTTCTCGGGTAGACAAGACATTGTGATATCTTTTATTACAATTTATTAGATGTATACTGCGCCCTCACAAAAACACTATTCTGGTCTTTACATTTATTTTCTCATTTCAGTGTTTACTGTTTGGGTTAATTAATGTTCCGGATGTGGTTATACTAGATATTCAAATTATTACTATTATTATTATTATTATTAATGGGGAAGTATTTTTTTTACATTTTATTATTTTTTTTACTTTTTTTTGTTACTTCTTTTCTTTATTCTCCTTTGGGGACTTGAACCTGCGATATTCTGATCGCTTCTACTAGATACTGTGATAGAACTGTATATAGCTAAATTAAAAATCTCATATGAAAGCCAGGCTGGTCTTAACAGGAGGAGGAAAAGACAGGGGCTTTCAGCAGGCTGAGGTAGTCATTTCCAATAATGTGTTCACTAAGGGGTTCAAATTTTTTATATCATCTCAGCAGATGGAATCGATAAGACGCCCTACGACACAACGGACATACCGGCACAATGCCTTGATGATGCCAGTTTCCAGATTTCTGACCCAAGAGAACTGGTCCACACAGACCAACCTATAGACTTTTCCAATCTCGAGTTCTGGAAAGTTCTTGGAAAAGGAAACTATGGAAAAGTAAGTGTCAATTTATATTGTCCGTGTTCCCCAATGTATCCTGCACCAGATACACAGGAGAGATGTACATATTTATTACAGGATGCTCATATGTAATGATAATTGGGATTAACTAGTGAACTACTACACAGTAATAGATGAGAGTTTGGTCTGATCTGTTGTGATTTTTCTCCAGGTTGTCTTGGCATCAGATCCAGTCAGTGAAGGACTGCTGGCCATCAAAATCATGGACAAAAGTTCTTGTGAGGACTTAATCTCTACAGAGCTAGAAGTCCTGAGAATGGCTGCCGGGTGCCCCTACCTAATGACTATGCGGGCGTTTAGGGAAACACCTACGGAGTATGAAATAGCCATGGACTATATGGTCGGAGGAGACCTGTTTGGCCACATGAAAGATTCAATGATGTTTAACACAAAGACAATAAGGTAAATGTCCGGTACTGAATGTGAATAATCCTCTTCCGGCACATTGTAGTCTTAGATCAATGGACAACGACAACAGGAGAAACTAATGATGTGAAAAGGACACGTGTGTGATCTCCTCATGTTCTCTGTATGATTGTGCATGTAACCACTGATCCATCCTTTCTACTCCACAGACTCTTTGCGGCAGAGATGGTGTGCGGACTCCAGTTCCTGCATGAACGCGGCGTCATACATAGGTAATCATTTCACCTTCATAAATCTGTCACCTGTGACTCTCTGTTGTCTCCTTACATATCTATTGTAGAAAGTTCTTTCCATGAATTGTCCTCACAATCAGTGTCTGCTCCTTCTCCCTGCAGTGACCTGAAGCCAGAGAACATCCTCCTCCAAGACACCGGACACATCAAAATCTCAGACTTTGGCTTAGTAGCCATGAATGTATTTGAGGGTGACATAGTGGAATATACTGCTGGCACTAAGGGTTACATAGCGCCCGAGGTAAGGAACATCTCTGTGTGATTGATGTCGATAGTAGGATTGAGGGATAATCTGATCCCAATGTATTCTGCTCATATCTAATCACAGACCGGTCCTCATAGTCTCTGTGTGTAAATCCCCTTCCCGGTATATTCAGATTCTCTCCAATCTCATGTTCCCATAGGTAATGGACGGTGAAGGATACAACCATCTGGCAGACTCCTTTTCCTTTGGCGTCATCTTATATATGATGACTGTAGGTGACTGGCCATTCTATACCAGAGGCACAATGGACGAATACCACCAGTCTCTGTATGACGACATCCCTTCTTTTCCACCTGGGATCTGCTGTCATACCACTGATATCATAAAACGGGTGAGTAAGATCAGATGGACAATGATAATGGGGGATTACAAGAAGATATAGAAGATAAGATATGGACAGTCCATAGACATTGTGTAATAATTTATCAGTAATAATACATAATATAATGACTAATGCTTTGTTTTCATTTTCTAGCTCCTCTGCAAAACTCCATCTGCCCGATCTGCCATTACATCATCCATCAGATCGCATCCGTTTTTCTATTCTATAGACTGGAGCCATGTGGAGTCCGGCAGAGCCGACCCACCATTCCCATATTACTATGTAAGTACAGCACATACAGACATCCAAAGTGTTATCACTACCCAGTAACACACTTACCCACTATACACCTTATCGCTATATCCCCCTAGTACTGTATATACTGTATGTGAGGGGCTGATTCTCAGACGTGTATATTTCTCTTCTTCCAGCAGGAGTATTAGGCTGATAAAAATCAGCCCCATTCCAGTAACATCCAGGAATGAAGATTTACATTAATCGGATGAGACAATTACACTGGACTTTCTTATTTACCGGACTGTGACAAACCTACCAAGCTTCCACCACATAACATCCAAGTAGATTTGAGCACCAAACATCCAGGGATTTATTCCGATCGCCATATTTGGGGTCAGGAAGGAATTTTTTTCCCTTGATATGAGGATGATGCAACAACGAGTCCTCAGGGTTATTTTTCTCCTTCCTCTGGATCAACATAGCAAGTAATTAAAGGCTGAAATTGAAGGACTTCTTTCAGCCATACTTGTTATGTTACCATCTGGACGACTCATCTACAATGTGGTGGTAAGGAGACGACTACAAGATATGGACATAAAGAAGGAAGCGGCTGCTCCTTCTCCTACTTGGCCATGTACAGACAGAAGGAAGCGGCTGCTCCTTCTCCTACTTGGCCATGTACAGACAAAGGAAGCGGCTGCTTCTTCCTCTACCAGGCCATGGTCAGACAGAAGGAAGCGGCTGCTCCTTCCTCTACCAGGCCATGGTCAGACAGAAGGAAGCGGCTGCTCCTTCACCTTCCTGACCATGGTCAGACAGAAGGCCATTTGGCTGATCGCGATGCTGAAGGAATCCAGGAAAACTCCAACTACACAGATCACAAGTCACACATTCCTGCTCTTCTCCTCTCTCATGTGTGATCCAGACCTGGATGTCCAAAAGCGATAGAAGTGGCCGAGGCTTGAGGAGCGGAATCATCATCATCTGCTCCTTTCCACAGAAAGTGACTATATCTACACACTTTCTTTTTATATATTTGCATAATATTAACAACTTTTATGCATAAAAATAAATATATAAAACATCTATGTTGCTTTTGGTTATATTACAGATATGCTTTTTGGTATTTTTATTAATATCAGCAGCTCAGATTAGAGACCAGGTCAATGCCATACAGAGTTCTAGCAGCAGACACATCTCTACAACAACTGTTAAGAGGAGACTTTGTGCAGCAGGCCTTCATGGTAAAATAGCTGCTAGGAAACCACTGCTAAGGACAGGCAACAAGCAGAAGAGACTTGTTTGGGCTAAAGAACACAAGGAATGGACATTAGACCAGTGGAAAGGTGAACGGATGGACTCTACATGCCTGGTTCCCACCGTGAAGCATGGAGGAGGAGGTGTGATGGTGTGGGGGTGCTTTGCTGGTGACACTGTTGGTGATTTATTCAAAATTGAAGGCATACTGAACCAGCATGACTACCACAGCGTCTTGCAGCGGCATGCTATTCCATCCGGTTTGCGTTTAGTTGGACCATCATTTATTTTTCAACAGGACAATGACCCCAAACACACCTCCAGGCTGTGTAAGGGCTATTTGACCAAGAAGGAGAGTGATGGGGTGCTACGCCAGATGACCTGGCCTCCGCAGTCACCAGACCTTTTGGTTATATTACAGACATGCTTTTTGGTATTTTTATTAATATCATGATAAGGTATTTTGCTGCCTTAGGCAGATGACGCAAATGGCTTCCCCCCCAAGAAAAGGAATAGGTGAGAAACTATGGTAACTGGACCTCTAACTTCCTCGTCTGATCCATCAGGTAACAAGCTCTGATGACCACTTCCTTTACAATGTCAGACCCAAGAATAGTCATGGAAACTAATATAGCTTAATTATAATGGGGGCCGTTTGGTTTCAATTAATGAGATACAATAGATGCTGCTTGTAACAAAACCGATGGTTGTTCTACTGCCGTATTCCTGTGTGGCGCCATCCTCTAACAGGGGGCAGACTGTCCATACCCTGCGTATTACGGGAATTACCGCCAGAACATCGACCTGATTACAGCTCCTCTGCTCCTGTCCTGGGGGCAGCGTTCACATTGTCTTAAAGACACAAATGCATTTCAATGCAGAGAGGGAATGAGAACCAGGGCGCAGGCGTTGAGCGGTGTTAGTGACCCACTGACTCCGCTCACCTTTGTTCCTGTGTACCGGCTGTCAGCATGCTGAATGTTTGCGGCAGGAGGAAGGTGCCAGTTGACTGCAGGCGTTCAATAATGTCAATTTTTTTTCTTAAACTGCTCCCCCCTCAGAGAGGTAGCGTCCTAGGCGGGTGCCTACCCCTTCTCCCGGCCCTGCACTGGTGGTTCAGCTTGGATCCTCTTGCAGGAATAGTGCCATACACTATTGCAGTCAGTACAATGGAAATCATTGACTTGTCAAATTTAAAGGCTTTTTTGCGAAGAAGAGAAAAATGAAGACTGTTTACTGGGTTTTTTCAACCATAGCTGTGATTAAAGCACTGCTCCTTTGCTCATAGGGGAAATCAGTTTTATCAATCGCTTTGTTGGGGAGCTGTCCACTCCATTCTGGTCTTTTGGTCGTCCCACGTTACTTCTGACTCTCAGAATCCTACAGGATCTTATACGCGGTGTGGAAGACAATTTCTCTATATAATGAGCCTTGATGTGACTATCATAGGAATGCAAAGTGAGATTCATTCACCTCTACATCACTAGTCAGAGCTGTAGACACCAGGTTAATTTAATGAAATATCAGACCACCACTTTCAGGCCATATTCACACCTTCAGTGTTTGGTCAGTATTTTACCTCAGTATTTCTAAGCCCAAACCAGGTGAGGAACAATCAGAGGAAAAGTATAATAGAAACACGTCACCATTTCTGCATTTATCACCCACTCCTGGTTTTGCCTTACACATACTGATGTAAAATACTGACCAAATACTGAATGTGTGAATGTGGCATGACATTTATTGCACTAGTCCATGTGCCGTCTGTTTTTTAATAACAGTTCCGTGTCTAATCCGTGAGACTCAGAGCAGGTTCTATTCTCATTCATTTTGCAGATCAGACTCAGCCATTAAAGTCTAAGGAAATCCATGTACAACGGATGAAGCACTGAAGACTTTTCTTTTCCTTTAGTGCTCCATCAGTTGTTTCATCCATTTTTAATAGATCCATTAATAGTCAATGGATAAATAAAAGTTCAGACTGTCTACCTGCTTCAGTTTTTACAAATGTATGAGGAAAAAATATATCTATACAACACAGATATAAAATGGAGACAATGCGGAGACACATGGGAGAAAAAGGTTCTGTTTTACAAGGATATAGAAATAGACAAGGATTTGTGAATGTAGCGTCCTCTGAAGAATAGGTAAAATCCATCAAGCTTAAGACAAGACAGACTGATAACTCAGTGAGGAATACAATAGAAGCTGCCTATTGAAGTCTATGGAGAGGCTCCGGACATCACTAGGTAGGCTTCATTTCTACACATGAGCTTGATGTATCATCCATTACTTTTTCTGTACATTTATTAGCATTTGTTATGTTTGTAGCATGGTATTCTACAGTTAGCATTACTAGTCGTATATGCCTTTATATATGATGCGCCCCCTGGGCCTTGTGTGTGGGAATACCCGGAGCCGGGTCTCTGTGTGATGTCAGGGGTTGTAGTCTCCGTGGCGGCGACCCGGTCCCGTGGCTCAGGGTGGTCAAACCAGTGGCGGATCTGTTTACTAGGTTTTTAATGTTGAAATGTCCGACTATGCCACCCGTGGATTGCGGTCACTGAGAACCGCCGCTGCGGGGCAGACCGCTGAGGCTTATGTTGTGTGCGCAGCAGGGGGTAGTATAACTCCCCACGGGAGGAGTATAGCCTCAGGGCAGCATGTGTAGATGGTGAGGGTTGTGGTGCATAGGCGCAGCAGAAATGACTCAAAGTCCATGCAGTGCAGTTCAGGGTCTTTACTGTTGGTGATGAAGGAGACCCTGCTGGGAGTACTGGCTAACATTAGAGGCCTGGTCCCTTGCGTGTGACTGAGCCTCCGGGCTTTCTACGGCCAGAGGACCTGAAATCCCCTGCCAGGTGGTTTCTGCTGCTGGATGTGAATATCCTCACAGCCTCGGACTCCGGTGTCCGGTTCTCTGCGTCTTCTGCCAGGACGAGCTCTGCTGCTCCAGTCCCTGGCTCTCAGCTCCTGTCTCCTACAGGGCTCCTTGCTGCTCTATCCCTCTCTCTGGAACTAACTAGCTAACCTCGCCCCAGATCCAGTTTATAAAGGGTAGGTTCCTCCCCTCCCTGGACTGGGGCAGGAGGCGTTGCATGCAAATGTGCTCCTGACCAGGAAAACCCATGCTCGCTCTCAGACATGGTATTTCGACCACTGTGGCAACCAGACCCCCTGGGGTGCCACATTCCCCCCTAGTAAACTTTAGTACTCTGGGACTAAAAACTTTTTTTTTTTGAAAACACACATAACAGGGTATAAACAATAACACAACAATATATGTACAAGGAGTTCAGTCTTGATAGGTCACGGCGCTTCCGTAACCAGGTGTCCATGTCACCCAAGATGCATTTTGAGGGACCCGTCCCAACCCTCCACGTAGGCCCTGGGGTGGCTACAGGGCATCGATGATCCGGCGTTGGACCACGTCTTCAGCCACATCCACGGGTTTTTGTTCTGTGGTCTGGCCCAAAAGGGGCACTTAACAGGTGCAACTATTTACAAGGTACAGTTCCGGTTATTCATTGTCCATAACCTGTCCGTCCATAGACCCTGTCGGGTAACTTGAGAAACATAATCAGTATTGAGGTAACAAACATAAAACATTACAACATTTGCAATATACAGGTATATATCATTTCTCCTAGATTCTCCAGCGAGCGGGCTTCTGACCTCTAGTGCTCCTTGTTGACCTACGTAACACACTATCTGATGGTGTTCTTTCTGGGTCCCCTGTTTCCACCCCTTGTGTAGTGGGCTCGCTAGTGTCTGCACTACAGGTGTTTGGAGATGTTACGGGTCGTTTGGGCAGCTTTCTGCGTACTCTTTGGCTTACCACGGGCATGGCAGGCTCACTACTAGCAGAGGGTTGATTCTCCTGGGCTGCTGGTATGGAATCCTCTGCCTCCGGGGCCGGTTGCTCTTCCAATACTACTTGATCTTCTGTAGGCCCTTGAGGGGCTGGCTGGAGAAAGGTAAGGACGGGTACCACAATAGCGTTGTTAATTTGTGTCCAGGACCGGGGAAATTCTCCGAGTACTGTACTGACCATTTCTTCCCTTTCCTCTGCGGGTTGAGGGCTATCTTGGTCTTCATCAGTGCTTTGCAGCTGCTCGGGACACTTCTTCAGGTGGTCTCTAGAGACAGTGGCTGTGGTCTCTCCTCCATCCTTACTGATAACGCATACTTTCGGGTTTTCATGACTTGAGGGCAGTACTGTGTACGGGTCTTTCTCCCACTGGTCATCCAACTTATGGAGCCGCCTCTTCCTCTTCAAGACCTGCTCTCCAGGTGCCAGGGGAACAGCGGGAGCATGCTGGTTGTAAGTCCTCTCTTGCCTTTCTCTTGCTTGAGACAAACTTCTCTCAACACTCTCCTGCACTTTCCGGTACTGCTGCTGCCGTTCTGTATCCCAGTCTGCCTGTGGCGAGGTATCCTCGGGTGTCAGGACTCCCATATCCAGGTCAATAAGCAGCTTACCAGGTCTTGCTCTCATTAGGTAAGCCGGGGTGCAGTTGGTGGAATTTACTGGGATGTGGTTATACAAGTCCACCAGATCAGGCAGTTTTTCAGGACACAGACTGCGTTCTTCCAGGGGCAACGTTTTCAGCAAGTCTATCACCACCTGGTTCATCTTCTCACACAATTCGTTGATTTGGGGGTGATAGGGCATTGTCCTTATCTTCTTGCAGCCATAGAGGTTGCAGAACTCCTGGAAGACCTCCGCTTCGAAGGCTGGACCTTGGTCAGTCAACACTTGCTCTGGATACCCGTGTGGATGGCAGAAGTGCTGCTGGAAGGCTCTAGCTGCTGTCTGAGCTGTTAAGTCCTTGACAGGGACAACCACCAGGAACTGGGAGTAGTGGTCTACGATGGTGAGAGCGTAGACGTACCCGGACCTACTTGGAGCCAGCTTCACATGGTCCAAGGCTACCAGTTCTAGTGGCTCCTTGGTGATGATGGGTTGCAGGGCAGTCTTCTGGCTGGCACGGTCCTTTCTTCTCAGGTTGCACGGGCCGCAGTCTCTGCACCATCTCTCAATGGCCCCTCTCATGCCTACCCAGAAGAACCGTTCACGCAACAGGAACTCCAACTTCTTCCATGCAAAGTGTCCTGCTCCGCCGTGGTATGCCTCCAGGACCATAGCCGCGTCTCATCTCGGGACCACTACCTGCCAGGTCAGCTCATGTGTCCGGGAGTTAACAATTCTCCGGCACAGCTTCCCCTTGTAGAGAAGCAGTTTACTCTTCTCCTTCCACAGCTGTTTGGTCTCTTCCGGAGCGTCTGGGTCAAGGCGGGCATCATCCTGTGTCAGCATCTCTTTTACCAGGCGGACGGCTGGGTCACTGTCTTGCGTCTCCGCCCAGCTGTAGTGGGGTAAGGGATTGAACGTGGCAGAGAGCTTGTCCCTTACACAGTGGGAACACTGGGTAATCTCATGACGGTGGAACGCAGGGAGTTCAATCTCTTCCAGTTCTTCTGGATCTTCCCCTCCGTCCGGCAAGTTCGGCATCCTGGACAGGGCGTCTGCGTTGGCATTTGTGCGTCCCGCCTGGTATTTGATTGTAAATTCATAGTTGGATAGGCGTTACATCCATCTCTGCTCCAGGGCACCAAGTTTCGCAGTGTCCAGGTGTGTCAACGGGTTGTTGTCCGTGTACACGGTGAACTTGGAAGAGACAAGGTAATGTTTAAAGCGTTCTGTAACTGCCCACACCACTGCCAGGAACTCTAGCTTGAAGGAGCTATAATTTTCGGGGTTTCTCTCTGTAGCCCGGAGCTTCCTGCTGGCATAAGCAATTACCCGTTCTCTGCCCTGTTGAATCTGGGACAGCACCGCCCCTAGCCCAATGTTGCTCGCGTCCGTGTGGTGGATGAAAGGCTGGCCGTAATCTGGGTAAGCCAGGACCTCATCCCCCGTGAGGGCCATCTTCAGCTGGCGGAAAGACTCATCCTCCAGCTTGTCCCATTTGAAGGGTGGCTTCTGATTCTTGGTCTTTGACTGACCCAACAGGAGGTTTTGCATAGGGGCTGCCATTTTGGTGAACCCGGGGATGAATCTTCGGTAGTAGCCTACCAACCCGAGGAACTGCCGCACTTCCTTTATGCTGGAGGGTCTTGGCCAGTCCTTAATCACTGTAATTTTATCAGGGTCTGGAGCTACTCCATCAGCACTCACCATGTGTCCCAGGTACTGTACTTTTGGTTTCAGTAGATGACACTTGGAGGGTTTCACCTTTAGGCCGTAGCCTGCCAGGGCGTCAAACACCTCTGCCAGGTGTTTCAGATGGTCCTCATATGTTTTGGAATACACGATGACATCGTCCAGGTATAGCAGGACCGTCTCGAAATTCCTGTGCCCCAGGCAGCACTCCATCAACCGCTGGAAGGTTCCTGGTGCGTTGCAGAGCCCGAATGGCATACAGTTGAATTCGCTGAGAACCATCGGGGTGGTGAACGCGGTCTTCTCCTTGTCTGCCTCTGCTACAGGAACCTGCCAGTACCCGCTAGTAAGATCCAAAGTGGAGAAGAAGTTAGCAGACTTTAATGCAGCTAAAGATTCCTCTATCCTAGGTAACGGGTACGCATCTTTGTGTGTGATACGGTTGACCTTTCTGTAATCTACACACATTCTCATGGTGCCATCTTTCTTTTTCACAAGAACTAGTGGAGCTGCCCAGGGGCTACAGCTGTCCCTGATTACCCCAGCCTCCTTCATGTCTCGCAACATCCCCTTGGTATTCTGATAGTGTGCAGGGGGTACAGGTCGGTATCTTTCCTTTATGGGTGGATGGTCTCCTGTGGGGATGTGGTGTTCTACCCCCTTTACTTGCCCAAAGTCTAGCGGGTGTTTGCTAAAGACTCTTTCGTACTCCTGCACCACCAGGTAGACTCCCTGTTTTTGGTGTGAGGGAGTGGAGTCTGTGCCCACATGCAGCTTCTGACACCAGTCCTCCATTCGTTTCTTGGAGCTGTTACCCTCCTCTAGTTGAGATGGAGGCAAGGGTTCCACGGCCTTTATGGAGTTTTGGTTAACGGTGAACAATTTGGCTAGAGTGGCATACCGGGGCAAGTATACTTCTCTTTCCCCAATGTTTAGGATGCGGACGGGTACCCTCCCATGGCATACATCGACCACCCCCCGTGCCGTCAAAATGGTGGGCCTACTGTCTGAGTAGACGGGTTCTACCATGGCTTGGTAGTCCCTTCCTCTTAACCCGATTGCAGTCCGGCACCAGATCATCATCTCACTCTTTGGGGGCATGACGATAGGGAACGGGTCACTCATCCTTACACTACCAATCTCACCACCAGACAGTTCTACCTGCTGCCTTTTCATCAGGGCTCTGATCTCTTTTTGTGGGACATGCTACTGGCTGGAGCTGGCGTTCACCGCAACCTGCTGTAATATGACAATTATCTCTGCAAGACAATTTTCAATAACATTAGTACCCAAGGTTATCTTAGGGTGGCTTTCACGACGGTCAATGTCCACAATAATCAGTCCTTGCGCTGGCAGTTCAACTTTACCAATCTTTATGGTCACCTCCTTGAATCCCACCTGCGGCACGGGCTGACCATGGCTTGCGATGATGCTCAAATCGTCATCTGGGTAGCGGGTAATATCTGAGTCATTCCAGTACCGCTTAAAGAGCACATAGGGGATGGTGGTTACCTGTGACCCGGTGTTCAGTAGTGCACTCATAGGAATGCCATCCAGTACCACAGGCAAGACCGGTCGTCCCCCTACGTACTTATCATGCCAGCTCGATGGGCCTGATGATCTTATGCCTGGGGGTCGGTCCTCTGCCCCAGGTCGGGCCCATTTAAATGACAGTACCTTGCCATATGTCCTGGTTGGTTGCAGCGGCGGCAGATGGGTTGTCCGTCCTGGTCATAGCGGTCGCTGGGCCTTCCTCTGAACGATGGGATCCTCCTCCGTTGGCTCCAAGGGACGTCCTCCGGACTGGAAGCCAGCTGGATCTTTCCTGGGGAAGACACCTGTAAAGACTGCACAGTTCTTGCTAGCGCGGCAACGCTTTTGGTCAGATCTTGGACCTGATGGTGCAGGTCTACAGTCGGGGCTTTGTCCAAAGCCTGTGCATCAGCTCCCACAGGCTCTGCAGGCAAGGGTGCCGCCTCCTGGTGATAGGTGATAGCAGGGCGCCTGTGGGTTACAGCGCCACCTGGTGCCGGTTCTCGGAGCACCCGGATGGCCCTGTCATTAAACTGCGCAAAGTCCAAATCAAGGTTCTACAAGGACATTACACGCAACTGGGTTCGGTGGGCGCTGGACAGTAGACCCTCAATGAACTGTTCAGTCAACAGCTTATCCTCATTCCGCACGCTGTCAGGGTCTGCCTACTTAATGGCTCTCAGGGCCTCCTGCAAATTCAAAGCATAGTACCGTATACTGTCTTGTGCCCGCTGTTTGCATTCATAAAATTTTAGCTTGATCTCTGCTGAGGTGCGGGTATCAAAAGTGCCAGTATTTCCTTTACAGTCCCCTTTTCCCTGGCTGACCAGGACTTCACTTCTCTTTTGGCTGCTCCAATTAACTGACCTATCAGGATGCTCACTTTATGTTCCTTGGACAGGGGGTATACTTTGAATAGGCTATACAGTCTTTCTTTAAAGTTGCTCAGGGTATGCGACTCCCCTGAGTACTGGGGTAACCATGCCGCTCCAGGGACATATGGCATTGTGAACGGCATCACTGCGGCAGCAGCCGCGCTGGCGGTAGGAGCTCCCTCCATTCCTGGTGTCTTCCTCCCCCCTAATTAACCGTGGCCTACCTTCCATTGCTTCTTCTCGTAGGCCACGGCTCCGCAGGCGATCGTCGGGGTCGAGGACCTTGCGTCGCACGCTGGTGACGTCTGCGTCCGCTGGGCTCCTTCCAGGACCTTGCGCAGTGTCAGTACGTAAGGCGGGGCTTCAGCTCTTGCGCGCTTTTGGCGTCCACGCCCCTCTTCTTCCCGCGCGGTGTCCCAAAAATGGCGCCCAATAGCGGGAAAATGGCTGCGGATGGCGGAAAAACATCTGCGGATGGCGGGAAACTTCACCACGGTAAGTATCACAGTCTTTCTTCAGGCATGCAGTACCCGGTGGTTGCGGGCACGAGATCCTGCCGACTACGCCAAAGTTGATGCGCCCCCTGGGCCGTATGTGTGGGAATACCCGGAGCCGAGTCTCTGTGTGATGTCAGGGGTTGTAGTCTCCGCGGCGGCGACCCGGTCCCGTGGCTCAGGGTGGTCAAACCAGTGGCGGATCTGTTTACTAGGTTTTTAATGTTGAAATGTCCGACTATGCCACCCGTGGATTGCGGTCACTGAGAACCGCCGCTGCGGGGCAGACCGCTGAGGCTTATGTTGTGTGCGCAGCAGGGGGTAGTATAACTCCCCACGGGAGGAGTATAGCCTCAGGGCAGCGTGTGTAGATGGTGAGGATTGTGGTGCATAGGCGCAGCAGAAATGACTCAAAGTCCGTGCAGTGCAGTTCAGGGTCTTTACTGTTGGTGATGAAGGAGACCCTGCTGGGAGTACTGGCTAACATTAGAGGCCTGGTCAGTCTGTGAGCGAACAAGAATCCCCCTGGCCAGGTGGAGGTGTAGGCCTTCCCGTCTGACTGCACTCTTCCTGGCTACCTTGCTGTAGTCGTGTAGTAGCCCACGTCCCTGAGTGTACCATGTGGTGCTCACCCGTATGGCTGGTGACTTGGGGCCTTTGGTTCCTTCCGCTCCTCGATGGCGGTGCCGGTCTCTTGCGTGTGACTGAGCCTCTGGGCTTTCTACGGCCAGAGGTCCTGAAATCCCCTGCCAGGTGGTTTCTGCTGCTGGATGTGAATATCCTCACAGCCTCGGACTCCGGTGTCCGGTTCTCTGCGTCTTTTGCCAGGACGAGCTCTGCTGCTCCAGTCCCTGGCTCTCAGCTCCTGTCTCCTACAGGGCTCCTTGCTGCTCTGTCCCTCTCTCTGGAACTAACTAACTAACCCCGCCCCAGATCCAGTTTATAAATGGCAGGTTCCTCCCCTCCCTGGACTGGGGCAGGAAGCGTTGCATGCAAATGTGCTCCTGACCAGGAAAACCCATGCTCGCTCTCAGATATGGTATTTCTACCACTGTGGCAACCAGACCCCCTGGGGTGCCACATATACATATATTTTCACACTTTTTGAATGGGCTATGTATGGACTAGCTTTGGTTGTACTCAGGGCCTGTTTTAGAGATAGTGGGGCCCCAAATGCTCACAAATTGCACCATCACACAGAAATATTTTGGTTGTATTTACATGCGCTGAGTTCAGGCCATTAAACGAGCGCGATCGACAATATTGAAGTCATTCGACGCTTGTTTCCCGGGTTCTTTACACCGGCTGAGGAAGAATGATGGGGACAGAACAGTCACTAGTAGATCAATCTGTCCCCTTACAGTATCATTTTATTAGCAGTATATCTGCAGATTACACCAAACGATGTGCTGCTGAGAACAATGAGCTTTGTTTTGGCATAAACAATCCAATCACTCCATGAATAGGCAGCATTGTGCTCCTTAAGTACAATATGCCCCATAGTCCTCCATATAGTATAATGTGCCCCATAATCCTCCATACAGTATAATGTACTCTCCATAGTTCTCAATACTGTATAATGCAGCCCTCATATAGTACAATGCACTCCCCATAGTCCTCAATACAGTACAATGCAGCCCCCATAGAGTATAATGCTGCCCCATAGAGTACATATACTATAATGCACCCACCATAGCCCTCCAGCCTTGTGACCACCATGTTCTCAATGATGTAAAAAAATAAATACAATACTCACCTCTCCCCGTTCCCCCACTGCTCCGGTCTGTGCAGCATGTCTGCTTGGCCTCAGCAGCTCTACTGCCTGGCACACAATTAAGTGATATAAATGACGCGCCCCCTGGGCCGTGGGGAGACCCGGAGCCGGGCCTGTAGATGCTGGGGGTTGTAGTCACTGTGGCAGCGACCCGGTCCGTGACCCAGGGCGGTCAAACCAGGGTAATCTATGTGTCTCAGTTATTGATAGTCTGACTGTGCCACCTGTGGATTGCGGTTATTGGAAACCGCCGCTGCAGGGCAGTCCGTTGAAGCTAGTGGTATGCGCAGCAAGGTAGTGTAACTCCTCACAGGAAGAGTGTAGCTTCAGGGCAGCGTGTATGGATGATGGTGGTGATAGTGCTTGGATCAGTAATAATAACACGGAGTCTTTGCAGTGCAGTCCTAGGGTCTTTACTGGTGGTAATTATATAGGCCCCAACGGGAGTACTTGCTAGGGATGAGGACCTGGTCAGTCTGGGAGCAATCCTAGAATCCCCTGGCCAGGTGGAGTTGTAGGCCTGCCGTTCCGACTGTACTCTTTTGGCTATCCCGCTTATAGTCGTGTTGTAGCCCACGTCCCTGAGTGTAACCTGCTGCTCACCCGTATGGCTGTCGACTTTGATCCTGTGTATTCCTCGCTCCTCTGTGGTGGTACTGGTCCTTTCGTGTGGCTGAGCCTCCGGGCTTCTGTCAGCCAGGAGACCTGCAATCTCCTGCCTTGCGGTTTCTGCTGCTGGATATACAATCTTCACAGCCTCGGACTCCGGTGTCAGGTCTTCTGTATCCACTGGCCAGGACGAGCTCTGCACAGCTCCAGTCCTCAGCTCCTTGCTCCTTAGTCCTAACTGACTCCTGACACTGAACTAGACTCTCACTAGACTGACTAACCCCGCCTCCAGATCCAGTTATATAGGTCAGGATCCTCCCCTTTTCTGGTCTGGAGCAGGAGGTGTTGCTTGTAGTGTGTTCCCTGACCAGGAAACTCCTGTTTTGCTTCCAGACATGGTATTACTACCACTGTGGCAACCAGACCCTCTGGGGTGCCACATTCCACCCTAGTAAATTTCAGTACTCCGGGACTGAACATATTTTGCAAAAATACAACAGGTAACAATACATTAACATATTTACAACCATTAGAGTCTTTAAAGGTCACGGTATCATCCGCAACCAGGTGTCCATTTCACTGAAACAAGGTGCAATCTGAGGGACCCGTCCCAAACCCTCAACGTAGGCCCTAGGGTGGCTACAGGGCATTAATGATCCGGAGTTGGACCACATCTTCAGCCACCTCCACCGGTTTTTGTTCTGTGGTCTGGCACCAAAGGGGCACTTTACAGGTGCAACTATTTACAGGCAGAGTTTTTGGTTATTCATTGTCCATAACCTGAAAGTCTTTTTGGACCCTGTAGGGTAACTGGAAAAACATATTCAATACACACACAAAACAATTCAACATTACAGTTATAGTTACATTTAAATTTTCCAACGAGCAGGAATTTGACCTCTGGTGATTCTGGTGGACCTGCGTAGCACACTGTCTGTCTGTGTTCCACTCTGGTCCCCTTTCCCTACCCCTGGTGTGGTGGGCACTGTGTGACCTGCACTACTGGTATTTTGAGGTGTCACTGGTAGGTTGGGCAGCTTCATACGGATCCTTTGGCTTACCGTGGGTACGACAGGCTCGCTACTAGCAGAGGGTAGATTCTCCTGGTCTACTGATGAGGAATCTTCTGTCTCCGGGGCCAATGGTTCTTCCAACTCTACTGAGACTTCTGTAGGTGCTTGAGGTGCTGGTTGGAGAAATGTAAGGATAGGCACAACAATGGCATTATTCACTTGTGTCCATGACCGGGGAAATTCTCCGAGTACCGTGCTGACCATTTCTTACACTTCCTCTGCGGGTTGAGGGATATCTTGGCCTTCTTCAGCATGCTGTAGCTGCTCGGGACATTTCTTCAGGTGGTCTCTGGAAACTGTTGCTGTTGTCTCACCTCCGTCCTTACTTATGAGGCACACCTTGGTATTATCATGACTTGATGGTAGAATGGTGTACGGCTCTTTTTCCCACTGGTCATCCAACTTGTGGAGTCGCCTCTTCCTCTTTAGGACTTGCTCTCCAGGTGACAAGGGGGCAGCAGGTGCATGTTGATTGTAAGTCCTCTCTTGCCTTTCTCTTGCTTGGAACAGACTTCTTTCAACACTTTCCTGTACCTTGCGGTATTGCTGTTGCCGCTCAGTGTCCCAATCTGCGTCTGGTGAGGCGTCCTCTGGTGTCAGAACTCCCATATCCAGATCGATGGGCAGCTTACCAGGTCTCGCTCTCATCAGGTAAGCTGGTGTGCAGTAGGTGGAATTCACTGGGATATGATTGTAGAGGTCCACTAGGTCTAGCAACTTTTCTGGCCACAGACTGCGTTCTTCCAGGGGCAATGTCTTCAGTAGGTCTATCACCACCTGGTTCATCTTTTCACACATCCTGTTGGTCTGGGGGTGATAAGGCGTTGTCCTGATCTTCTTGCAGCCGTACAGGTTGCAGAACTCCTGGAATACCTCCGCTTCGAAGGCCGGACCTTGGTCAGTTAGCACACGTTCTGGGTAACCATGCGGGCGGCAGAAGTGCTGTTGGAAAGCTCTGGCTGCTGTCTGAGCTGTTTGGTCCTTGACTGGCACTACTACCAGAAACCGGGAGTAGTGGTCTACGATGGTGAGAGCGTAGACATAGCCTGACCTGCTTGGGGACAGCTTCAAATGGTCTAGGGCTACCAGTTCGAGCGGCTGCTTGGTGATGATGGGCTGCAGGGGAGCCCTCTGGCTGTCACGGTCTTTCCTTCTCAGGTTGCACGGTCCGCAGTCTCGACACCACCTCTCGATTGCTCCTCTCATGCCGACCCAATAGAACCGTTCACGCAGCAGGACTTCCAGCTTTTTCCATCCGAAGTGTCCTGCTCCATCGTGGTACACTTCCAAGACCATAGACGCGTCCCGCCTCGGGACTACCACCTGCCAGACCAGCTCATGCGTCTGGGAGTTGACAGTTCTTCGACACAGCTTCCCTTCATAAATGAACAGCTTACTCTTCTCTTTCCACAGCTGTTTGGTCTCCTCTGGAGCATCTGGGTCAGGGTATGAGTCGGCTCGTGTCAGCAACTCTTTGACTAGGTGGACGGCCGGGTCACTGTCTTGTGTTTCTGCCCAGCCGTGGTGGGGCAAGGGATTGAATGTGGCCTCTTTAGTGGAAGAGTACCTGTCTTTCACACAGTGGGAGCACTGAGTTATCCCATGACGGTGGAAAGCGGGGATTTCTATCTCTTCCAGTTCTTCTGGGTCTTCTCCCCCATCTGGCAAGTTAGGCATCCTGGACAGTGCATCTGCATTGGCATTCTTGCGCCCAGCCCGGTACTTGATGGTGAACTCATAATTGGAGAGTCGGGCCATCCATCTCTGCTCCAGGGCACCAAGTTTCGCAGTGTCCAGGTGTGTCAGCGGGTTTTTGTCTGTGAATACGGTGAACTTGGAAGAGGCGAGGTAATGTTTAAAGCGCTTTGTCACTGCCCATACCACTGCGAGGAACTCTAGCTTGAAGGAGCTGTAATTTTCAGGGTTCCTTTCTGAGGGCCGGAGCTTCCTGCTGGCATAAGTGATTACCCGTTCTCTGCCCTGCTGGATCTGGGACAGCACCGCTCCCAGTCCCACGTTGCTCGTGACGCGCCCCCTGGGCCTGTGTGGTGCAGGGGGATACCCGGAGCCGGATCGCTGGGGGTTGTAGTCCTCCATGGCGGTGACCCGGTCCGTGCCCAGGGCGGTCAAACCAGTGGCAGTCTATAGGTAAGAACAATGTCAGTGGGGACCGCCGCTGCGCTGCCGACCGCTGAGGCTGATGTTGTTTGCGCAGCCGAGTATGGGATAACTCCCCACGGGAGAAGTATTGCCTCAGGCCAGCTAAGGTGGATGATGGGAGTGATGGTGTGAGCGTCCCAGTAGTAATGGTGCTGGTGCAAGGAAGCACAGAGACGTGTGGTGCAGTTCAGGGCCTTTACTGATGGTATAAAGCAGACCCTCCCGGGAGTACTGGTTAGCAGTAGGGGCCTGGTCAGTCTGTGAGCAAGCAGGATCTCCCCTGGCCAGGTGGAGTTGTAGGCCTCCCCGACTATCTGCACTCTTTCCTGGCTACCTTGCTGTATGCGGGTAGAAGTAGTCCACGTCCCTGAGTATACCGTGTGGTGCTCACCCGTATGGCCGGTGACTTGGGGCCTTCCGTCAGCCTTCGCTTCACGATGGCGGTGCTGGTCCCTTGCTTGTGACCGTGCCTTCGGGTTTCTAAGGCCAGAGGACATGGAATCCCCTGCCGGTTGGATTCTGCTGCTGGACCTGGATGTCCCCACAGCCTCGGACTCCGTGTCCGGTATTAGTGTCTTCAGCCAAGGCGAGCTCTCTAGCTTCCAGCCTCTGGCACTCGCTCCTGCTCCTACAGAGCTCCTGTTGTCACTTTCCCTCTCCAGGCTCTGACTAACTTAATCCCGCCCCAGACCCAATTTATAAGGGCAGATTCCTCCCCTCCCAGGTCTGGGCGGGCAGTGTTGCATGCTTAGGGCTCCTGACCAGAGAAACCTCCCACTTGCTCTCAGACATAATATCTCTATTACTGTGGCAACCAGACCCCTGGGGTGTCACATTTCCCCCTAGTAAATTTTAGTACTCCGGGACTAAACATATTTTTAAAGAAACATAAATGCAGGGTATAACAATAATACAATAACATATTTACAAGAAGCTTTAGTTCTTTAAAGGTCACGGCGTGTCCGAAACCGGGTGTCCATATCACCCAAGGTGAACTTTTAAGCGAAGTAGGGGACCTGTCCAAAGCAAACCCCTTGCTTTGGCCCTGGGCGTGGCTGCAAGGCTGGAGCTAGCTACTTTGGGCCGCAAGTAGGCCACGCCAGACAGGTTTTCTCTTCCGCGGCCGTCTTCGCAAGAGGCACAAATGGTGCAACTATCTACAAGATTGTTCCGGTTATCCAGTGTCCATAACCTGTTAGTCCAAATAAATCTGCAGGGTAACTGAGAAACATAATTAGTAACAGGCAACAACACAAACCGTAAACATTTTCAAGAAACAGGTAAATTTACAGTGCATTAGTTTAGATTCTCCAGCGAGCGGGCATTTGACCTCTAGTGACTCTAGTGGACCTACGGAGCTCACTAACTGGTCCTGCACTACAGGGTGTAGGAGGTGTTATGGGTAAGCTGGGCAGCTGTCTGCGCACTCTTTGGCTCACTAGGGGCACGGCAGGCTCACTACTAGCAGAGGGTTGATTCTCCTGTACTGCTGGTGTGGACTCTTCTGCCTCCTGGGCCGGCTGCTCTTCCAGCTCTACCTGGTCTTCTGTAGGCACTTGAGGGGCTGGCTGGAGAAAGGTGAGGACGGGCACCACGATAGCGTTGTTTACTTGTGTCCAGGACCGGGGAAAGTCTCCGAGTACGGTGGTGATCATTTCCTCCTTTTCCTCTACAGGTTGAGGGTCTTCCTGATCTTCATCCGTGCTTTGCAACTTCTCGGGGCACTTTTTCAGGTGGTCTCTGGAGACAGTGGCTGTGGTCTCTCCTCCATCCTTGCTGATGACGTACACCTTTGGATTATGGTGGCTTGAGGGCAGTACGGTGTACGGGTCCTTTTCCCACTGATCGTCCAATTTATGGAGTCGCCTTTTTCTTTTCAAGACCTGCTCTCCAGGTACCAGGGGAACAACGGGAGCATGTTGGTTATAAGTCCTCTCCTGCCTTTCTCTTGATTGACAGAGACTTCGCTCGACGCTCTCTTGTACTTTCCGGTACTGCTGCTGCCATTCTGTATCCCAGTCTGTCTCTGGTGAGGTGTCCTCGGGTATCAGGACTCCCATATCCAGGTCAACAGGCAGCTTACCAGGTCTTGCTCGCATTAGGTAAGCCGGGGTACAGTTGGTGGAACCTACCGGGATGTGGCTATACAGGTCCACCAGATCGGGCAGTTTCTCAGGCCACAGACTGCGTTCTTCCAGGGGCAATGTTTTTAGCAGATCTATCACCACCTGGTTCATCTTCTCGCAGAGTCCATTGGTTTGGGGTGATAGGGCGTTGTTCTTATCTTCTTGCAGCCATACAGGTTGCAGAACTCCTGGAAGACCTCCGCTTCGAAGGCTGGTCCTTGGTCCGTCAGCACTTGGTCCGGGTACCCGTGTGGGCGTCAGAAGTGCAGCTGGAAGGCTCTAGCTGCTGTTTGTGCTGTTAAGTCTTTGACGGGGACCACCACTAGGAATCGGGAGTAGTGATCCACGATGGTTAGGGCGTAGACATACCCGCTTCTGCTTGGAGCCAGTTTAACATGGTCCAGAGCGACCAGTTCCAGCGGCTGCCTGGTGATGATGGGCTGCAGTGGAGTCCTCTGGCTGGCACGGTCCCTTCTTCTTAGATTGCACGGGCCACAGTCTCTACACCACCTCTCAATGGCTCCTCTCATGCCTATCCAGTAGAACCGTTCACGCAGCAGGAACTCCAGCTTCTTCCATCCAAAGTGCCCTGCCCCATTGTGGTAGGCCTCCAGCACCATAGCTGCGTCCCGTCTCGGTACCACCACCTGCCAGATCAGCTCATGTGTCCGGGAATTGACGATTCTGCGGCACAACTTCTCCTTGTAGAGGAACAGTCTGCTCTTCTCCGTCCACAGTTGCTTGGTCTCTTCCGGAGCATCTGGGTCTAGGCAGGCGTCAGCCTGGGTCAGCATCTCCTTCACCAGACTGACTGCGGGGTCACTGTCTTGCGTCTCCACCCAGTTGTAGTGGGATAAGGGGTAGAACGTAGCGGATCGCTGGCCCCTCACACGGTGGGAATACTGGGTAATCCTATGACGGTGAAATGCAGGGAGTTCGATCTCTTCCAATTCTTCCGGATCCTCCCCTTCGTCCAGTAAGTTTGGCATTCTGGACAGGGCGTCCGCGTTGGTATTGGAGCGTCCTGCCCGGTATTTCATTGTGAACTCAAAATTGGACAGGCGGGCCATCCATCTCTGCTCCAGGGCACCCAGTCTTGCAGTGTCCAGGTGTGTCAACGGGTTGTTGTCCGTGTACACGGTGAACCTGGAAGAGGCAAGGTAATGCTTGAAACGTTCTTTTACTGCCCACACCACTGCCAGGAACTTTAGCTTGAACGAGCTGTAATTCTCAGGGTTTCTTTCCGTGGGTCGCAGTTTTCGGCTGGTGTAAGCAATTACCCGTTCTCTCCCCTGCTGGATCTGGGACAGTACGGCTCCTAGCCCGATGTTGCTTGCGTCCGTGTAGAGGATAAAGGGCTGGCTGTAATCAGGGTACGCCAGGATTTCATCCCCCGTGAGGGCCATCTTCAGCTGGCGGAAGGACTCCTCTTCCAGCTTTTCCCATTTGAAGGGTGGCTTCTGGTTTTTGGCCTTCCTGGACTGGCCTATCAGGAGGTCCTGCATAGGAGCTGCCTTCTTGGTAAAACCGGGAATGAATCTTCGGTAGTAGCCTACCAACCCGAGGAACTGCCGCACTTCCTTTATGCTGGATGGTCATGCCAGTCCTTAATCACGGTGATCTTATCAGGGTCGGGAGCCACTCCGTCAGCACTCACCACGTGTCCCAGGTATTGTACCTTTGGCTTCAGGAGATGACACTTTGAGGGTTTTACCTTTAGGCCATAGTTCGCCAGGGCTTCAAACACTTCTGCCAGGTGTTCCAGATGATCCTCATAGGTCTTGGAATAGACGATGACGTCGTCCAGGTATAATAGGACCGTCTCGAAGTTCCGGTGTCCCAGACAGCATTCCATCAACCGTTGGAAGGTTCCTGGTGCGTTGCAGAGCCCGAATGGCATACAGTTAAATTCGCTGAGTCCCATCGGGGTGGTGAATGCGGTCTTCTCCCTGTCCGCCTCTGCTACAGGAACCTGCCAGTACCCGCTAGTGAGATCCAAAGTAGAGAAGAAGTTAGCAGATTTTAATGCAGCTAAGGACTCTTCTATCCTTGGTAACGGGTACGCATCTTTGTGTGTGATACGGTTGACCTTCCTGTAGTCTACACACATTCTCATGGTGTTGTCTTTCTTTTTCACTAAGACTAGTGGAGCTGCCCAGGGGCTACAGCTGTCCCTAATTACCCCAGCCCCCTTCATGTCTTTTAGCATCCCCTTGGCGTGTTGATAGTGTGCAGGGGGTACGGGTCGATATCTCTCCTTTATGGGAGGATGGTCACCCGTTGGGATGTGATGTTCTACCCCCATTACTCGCCCAAAGTCTAGCGGGTGTTTACTAAACACTCTCTCATACTCTTGAACCACCCGATAGACTCCCTGTTTTTGGTGTGAGGGAGTGGAGTCAGTACCCAAATGCAGTTGCTGACACCAGTCCTCCATTGGTTTCTTAGAGCCGTTACCTTCCTCTGGTTGAGATGGAGGCAAGGGTTCCACGGCCTGTACAGAGTTCTGGTTGATGGTGAACAATTTGGCTAGCGTGGCATACCGGGGCAGGTATACTTCTCTGTCTCCGATATTGATGATGCGGACGGGCACCCTCCCATGGCGTACATCGACCACCCCCCGTGCTGTCAAAATGGTGGGCCTACTGTCTGAGTAGACGGGTTCTACCATTGCTTGGTAGTCTCTACCTCGTAGACCAATAGCTGCCCGGCACCAAATCATCATCTCACTTTTTGGGGGAATGGCAATAGGGAACGGGTCACACATTCTCACGCTACCTATCTCACCACCAGATAGTTCCACCTGTTGCCGCTTCATCAGTGCCCGGATCTCTTTTTGGAGCACACGCTGCTGGCTGGAACTGGTGTTCTTGGCAACCTGTTGCAAAATAAGAATCACCTCTGCAAGACAGTTTTCGATTACATTAGTACCTAGGGTTATTTTTGGGTGACTCTCGCGACAGTCAATGTCCACAATGATAAGTCCTTGTGCCGGCAGTTCAACTTTACCGACCTTGATGGTCACCTCTTTAAATCCTATCTGTGGCACGGGCTGACTATTGCTGGCTATAATGCTCAGGTCGTCATCTGGGTAGCGGGTTATGTCCGAGTCATTCCAGTACTGCTTGAAGAGCACGTACGGGATGGTGGTGACCTGTGACCCGGTGTCTAGTAGGGCACTCATAGGAATGCCATCCAGTACCACAGGCAAGACTGGACGTCCCCCTATGTATTTGTCACGCCAGTTCGATGGGCCTGATGATCTTAAGCCTGGGGATTGGCCCTCTACCCCAGGTTGTGCCCGTTTAAATGACAGTACCTTGCCATATGTCCGGGTTGATTGTAGCGGCGGCAGATGGGTCGTCCGTCCTCGTTGTATCTGTTGCTGGGGACTTCCTCTGGCCGGTAGGGTCCTCCTCAGTCGGCGCCACGGGACGTCCTCCGGTCCGGATGCCAGCTGGATCTTTTCTGGAGAAGAGACCTGTAAATGTGTCACCCTGGCCTGGATGCCACAAGTGTAATTAAAGCTGTGTCTGAGAGCAAGGGGGAGGTTCTCTAGTCAGGGGAACATTAGCATGCAATGCCTCCTGTCTCAGGCCAGTAGGGGGAGCTGGCTGCCCCTATAAAAGCTGGTACTGGGAGCAGGGTTAGAGAGAACCAGATGACCTGTCTCAGGACTGAGACGTGTCTCAGCAGAGCAGGGACAGACAGTTGCATTGTAACCTAAGAGGAAGTGTGGCAGCAGTAGAGCCACAAACCAGAGACAAGAGGCGAAGAGAGCCTGTCTTGGCAGAGAAAAGACTTACTTTACCAGACTTTGGTGTCTGAGGCTGGGAGGATTCTACATCCCCCAGCAGAGAACCAGTCCGCAAGGGACTGTATATTCCTTGGCCTAAGAAGCCTGGAGGCTCTGCCACAACAGAAGGGACCAGCAGAGCCGTACAAGGCTGGGAGCAGAAAGGAACCCACGTCGCAGGCCATACAGGCGAGAATACACGGAAAGCTCAGAAACGTGGGCTGTTACCCTGTAACGAGGAGATAGACAGAAGGAGCGCAGAAAGCACGGTAGGCCTACACCCTCACGCTGACCAGGGCCAATTTCCCCGTTGCTCTCAGACATCCAGGTCCCCTTCTAGCTGGGACTGTTTATGGGTCAGTTTACCTGTTTCAGTAAAGACCCTGGACTGCAACCTATTGTCTGTGTGCTCCTTCGCGCCTCCAGCACTACCGGTACTGGGACTCTCACCACCATCACTCCTACCATCCACTACACTGCCCTGGGGCTGCACTCTTCCCGTGGGGAGTCACACCATCCCAGCTGCACACCTCATCAGCCCCAGCGGTCTGCCTTGCAGCGGCGGTACCTAATGACCGCAAATCCACGGGTGGCGTAGTCGGACATAAACAATAGCACATAACAGACTACCACTGGTCTGACCACCCTGAGCCACGGAATCGGGTTGCCACTACTACTCCCATCGTTCCCCCTATTGCCCGGATCCGAGTGCCCCACGGCCCAGGGGGCGAGTCAGCTTTGGCGTAGTCGGCAGGATTTCATGCCCGCAACCACCGGGTACTGCGTGCCTGAAAAAGACTTTTGTAACTTACCTGTGGCGAAGTTTCCCGGCGTCCGGAGTCGTTTCCCGCCATCCGGAGCCGATTCCCGCCATCAGACGCCATCTTGAACCGTTTCCCGCCGTCTTCCCGCCATCTGCAGCTGCTTCCCGCCATCGGACACCATCTTCAGGACGCCGCGCGGGAAGAAGAGGGGCGTGGACGTCAAAACCGCGCGAGATCCGAAGCTCCGCCCCACGCACCGACGCTGCGCAAGGTCCTGGAAGGGAGAGAGAGCGACGCTGACGTCATCAGGACGCGACGCAAGGTCCTCGTCCAGAGCAGCAGCAGCGGAGCCGCGGCCTACAGAAGAGGATCGTCGGAAGGTAGGCCACGCTTGACTAGGGGGGAGGAAGATGTCGGACACAGAGGCCCCCACTACCACCAACGCAGCTGCAGCAGCGGTGATGCCCTTTTCCCTGCCCTACATCCCTGGAGCGGCCTGGCTGCCCAAGTACTCAGGGGAGCCCCATGCCCTAACTGACTTTAAGGAAAGGCTGTACAGTTTGTTCCAGGTTTACCCCCTGACAGAGGAACAGAAGGTCAGCATATTAACAGGGCAGTTAACTGGCGCAGCCCAGAGGGAGGTAAAATCATGGCCCACTGAGGAGAAAAGGACTGTGAAGGGTATTCTGGCCCGGCTGCGGGGTACCTTTGACACACGTACCTCCGCTGAAATTAAAATGAGGTTCTATGGATGTAAGCAGCGGGCACAGGACAGCATCAGAGACTATGCCCTAAATCTGCAGGAAGCCCTGAGGGTTATTCAACAAACTGACTCTGGCAGTGTTCAGGAAACGAATAAGCTGCTAACAGAACAATTCATAGAAGGTCTGCTGTCTAGCGCCCACAGGGCCCAACTGCGCCTCATGTTCTTTCAGAACCCCGACCTGACCTTTGCCCAATTTAAGGACAGGGCCATAAGGGTGCTCCGTGAATCTGCAACCAGTGGCGCTATAAACCCCCGGCGCCCTGCTCTCACCAACCACCAGGAGGCGGCGCCCTCCTCTATGGATCCCGTGGGGGCTGATGCACAGGCCCTGAACCAAGCCCCGTCGAAAGACCTGCACCACCAAGTCCAGGAGCTGACCAGGAGCATCGCGGCGTTGACCAGGACCGTCCAGGCGTTGCAAGTGGACCCGTCAAGACCCATCGAGCTGGCTTCAAGTCCGGAGGATGTCCCGTGGCGTCGACAGAGGAGGATCCCGTCGTTCCGAGGGAGGCCCACAGACCGCTACGCAGAGGATGGACAGCCCATTTGCCGTCGATGCAACCAGCCCGGACACATTTCCAGGTACTGTAATTTAAACGGGTCCAACCTGGGGCAGAGGGCCAACCCCCAGGCATAAGATCACCAGGCCCTTACAATTGGCGTAATAAGTACGTTGGGGGGCGCCCGGTTTTACCCGTGGTGCTGGACGGTATCCCCATGAGCGCCTTGCTGGATACTGGGTCACAAGTAACCACTATCCCTTATGTACTTTTTAAGCAGTATTGGACTGATGCTGATATCACACGGTATCCAGACAGTAACTTGAGCATCATCGCCAGTAATGGCTTACCCGTGCCGCAAATGGGGTTCAAGGAGATGACCATTAAAATTGGTAAAGTTGAACTGCTGGCACAGGGAGTGATTATTGTGGACATCGACCGTCGTGAAAGTCACCCTAAAATAACTGTGGGTACTAACGTAATTGAAAATTGTCTTTCAGAGGTAATTGTAATCTTACAACAGGTGGCGGTGAATGCTAGTTCCAGCCAACAGAGAGTCCTCAACAAGGAGATAAAAGCCCTGATGAGACGGCAGCAGGTAGAACTGTCTGGTGGTGAGATCGGTAGCGTAAGACTGAGTGACCCGTTCCCCATTTCCATGCCTCCCAAAAGTGAAATGATGATCTGGTGTCGGACTGCAATCGGGTTGAGAGGTAGAGACTACCAAGCCATGGTAGAACCCGTGTACTCAGACAGCAGGCCCACCATTTTGACAGCCCGGGGGGTTGGTTGATGTCCGTCATGGGAGGGTGCCCGTCCGCATCCTCAACATTGGGGAGAGGGAAGTACACTTACCCAGGTATGCTACACTCGCCAAACTGTTGTCGAACACCAAGCTATCAGGGCCGTGGAACCCTTGCCTCCATCTCCACAGGCGGAGGGTAATGGCTCCCAGAAACAAAAGGAGGACTGGTGCCAGAAACTCCATGTGGGTGCTGACTCCACTCCCCTGCACCAAAAACAAGGAGTCTACCGGGTGGTACAGGAGTACGAGAGAGTCTTTAGTAAGCACCCGCTAGACTTCGGCAGAGTAAAGGGGATAGAACACCACATCCCCACAGGAAGCCACCCACCAATAAAAGAGAGACACAGGCCTGTACCCCCTGCACATTATCAGAACGCAAAGGGCATGCTAAGAGAGATGAAAGAAGCTGGAGTCATTAGAGACAGCTGTAGCCCCTGGGCAGCCCCCTTGGTTCTGGTCAAAAAGAAAGACGGCACCATGAGAATGTGCGTCGACTATAGACAAATCAACCATATCACTCACAAAGACGCATATCCGCTGCCTAGAATAGAGGAGTCTTTAGCCGCACTAAAATCAGCTAACTTCTTTTCTACTTTGGACCTTACTAGCGGGTACTGGCAGGTTCCTGTGGCAGAGGCTGACAAGGAGAAGACCGCCTTCACCACCCCGATGGGACTGAGTGAGTTCAACTGTATGCCTTTCGGGCTCTGCAACGCACCAGGGACCTTCCAGCGGCTGATGGAATGCTGTCTAGGGCACCGAAACTTCGAGACGGTCCTCCTTTACCTGGACGACGTGATCGTCTATTCGAAAACCTACGAGGACCATCTAAAGCACCTGGCCGAGGTGTTCGAAGCCCTGGCAGGCTACGGCCTGAAGGTGAAACCATCGAAGTGTCACCTGCTGAAACCAAAGGTCCAGTACCTAGGGCACGTGGTAAGCGCGGAAGGAGTGGCCCCCGACCCTGACAAGGTCACGGCAATCAAGAGCTGGCCAAGCCCCTCGAACATCAAAGAGGTGAGACAGTTTCTCTGGTTGGTAGGCTACTACCGAAGGTTCATCCCCGGGTTCACTAAGATGGCAGCTCCTATGCAGGACCTCCTGATCGAACAGTCTAAGTCCAGGAGCCAAAAGCCGCCCTTCAAGTGGGATAAACCGGAAGAGGAGTCCTTCCGCCAGCTAAAGATGGCCCTCACAGGGGACGAGATCCTGGCCTACCCTGATTATGGCCAGCCTTTCATTCTCCACACAGATGCCAGTAATGTGGGACTGGGAGCCGTACTGTCCCAAAACCAACAGGGCAGAGAAAGGGTGATCGCGTACGCCAGTCGGAAGCTGAGACCCACCGAGAGGAACCCGGAGAATTACAGCTCCTTCAAGCTAGAATTCTTGGCGGTGGTGTGGGCCGTGACAGAACGCTTCAAGCATTACCTGGCCTCCGCAAAGTTCACCGTGTACACGGACAACAACCCGTTGACACACCTGGACAATGCAAGACTGGGTGCCCTAGAACAGCGGTGGATGGCCCGTCTCTCCAACTATGACTTTGTGATCAAGTACCGGGCCGGCAAAACCAATGCCAACACTGACGCCCTATCGAGGATGCCTCACTTACCTGAAGGTGACGAAGACCCAGAAGAGCTGGAGGAGGTAGAACTCCCCGCGTTTCACCGGTATGGAGCCGCTCAATACTCTCACCGCGTGAAGGAGGAGGATCTAACAACTGTGATGATCAATACCCTACCTCACCACAGCTGGGCTGAGACCCAAGATAGTGACCCTGCAGTCCGCCTGGTGAAAGATCTGCTGACCCGGGAAGACGCCCGCTTAGATCCAGATGCCCCAGAGGAAGCCAAGCAGCTATGGAAGGAGAAGAGCAAGCTGTTCCTCTACGAAGGCAAGTTGTGCAGAAGGATTGTCAACCACCGGACGCACGAGCTGACCTGGCAAGTCGTGGTCCCAAGGCGGGATGCAGCTATGGTCCTGGGGGCTTACCATGACAGAGCGGGACACTTCGGTTGGAAGAAACTGGAGTTCCTACTAAGAGGAAGATTCTTTTGGGTCGGCATGAGAGGAGCTGTAGAAAAATGGTGCAGAGACTGTGGCCCTTGTCACCTAAGGAGGAAGGACCGTGCCAGCCAGAAGACACCCTTGAGGCCCATCGTCACCACGCAGCCTCTTGAGCTGGTAGCTCTGGACCACGTCAAATTGGCTCCAAGCCGGTCTGGATACATCTATGCCCTGACAATCGTGGACCACTATTCCCGTTTCCTAGTGGTGGTCCCGGTAAAGGACTTGACAGCCCAAACAGCGGCCAGAGCCTTCCAGCAATATTTCTGCCGTCCACACGGGTATCCGGAACAGGTCCTGACAGACCAGGGTCCAGCGTTCGAGGCTGAAATCTTCCAGGAGTTCTGCAACCTCTATGGCTGTAAGAAGATTCGGACAACGCCTTACCATCCACAAACCAACGGGATGTGTGAGAAGATGAACAATATAGTCATTGATCTCCTGAAGACGTTGCCCCTGGAGGAACGCAGCCTGTGGCCAGAAAAACTGCCGGACCTGATAGACCTATACAACAATATCCCGGTGAATGCTACAAACTGCACCCCGGCTTACCTGATGCGAGCTAGACCAGGTAAGCTGCCCGTAGACCTGGAGATGAGAGTCATAATACCTGAGGACACCTCCCCGGATGCGGACTGGGATACGGAAAGGCAACTGCAGTACAAGAAGGTACAGGAAAGTGTGGAGAAGAGCCTTGCCCAGGCGAGAGAGAGGCAAGAAAAACTCTTCAACCAACACGCCCCTGCTGGTCCCCTAGAACCTGGTGAGCAAGTCCTGAAGCGGAAAAGAAGGCTACATAAGTTGGACGACCAGTGGGAAAGGGAACCCTACACCGTACTGCAGTCTGATCACGACAACCCAAAGGTGTGCGTAATCACCAAGGACGGAGGAGAAACCACTAGTGTCGTCTCCAGAGAAAGGTGCCCCGAGCAACTCCGTAGTGCAGAAGAGGATCAGAGTGACCTTGAACCCGCAGAGGACAAGGAAGAAATGATCAGCACCGTTCTCGGAGAGTTCCCTCAGTCCTGGACTCGCATAAATGATGCCATAGTGGTACCCGTCCTGCATTTCCTGCAACCGGCACAGCAACAACCAACACCAGAGCCGGAAGGTGAAGAGGAGCAAGCGGTTCCAGAGGCAGAAGAGCCTGTACCAGCAGCCCAGGAGAGTCAACCCTCTGCTGACAGTGAGCCTGCCATGCCTGCGGTAAGCCAAAGGACCCGCAGACAGCTGCCTGCCCTACCTGTACACCCAGCTGGTAGCTGTACCCCTAACGCTAGTGGGGAAAGCCAGGTTGGTCCACCACCAGACAGTGGGCTACGCAGATCAACCAGGAGCACAAAGGGGCAGATACCCGCTCGCTGGAAAATATAGAGTGTACTAAAATTGTAAATAATCCTGTTGCTAAATGTTGAATTGTTTGCCAAGTTACATGCATGTTTGGTAATTCTGTGTTTCAGTTTCTTGCAGCTACCGTAAGGACTCAAAGGTTAAGGACTTTTTATAACCGGGACCTTGTATGGACTGCGTTCAGAGCCTAACCCGGGAATGAACTAAGACTGTGAAGGACTTGGGGTAGGACAGACCCCCACCTGGTTAAGGCTCCCCGTTGTATTGGTGATATGGACACCCGGTCACAGGCCGCACTGTGACCTTAAGAACTCAATTTGTGCGTCGTCTGTCTATTAATGTTTTATTGTTATGCATATTGTCTTTGTTTATTGTTTAGTCCCGGAGTACTAAATTTCACTAGGGGGGAATGTGTCACCCTGGCCTGGATGCCACAAGTGTAATTAAAGCTGTGTCTGAGAGCAAGGGGGAGGTTCTCTAGTCAGGGGAACATTAGCATGCAATGCCTCCTGTCTCAGGCCAGTAGGGGGAGCTGGCTGCCCCTATAAAAGCTGGTACTGGGAGCAGGGTTAGAGAGAACCAGATGACCTGTCTCAGGACTGAGACGTGTCTCAGCAGAGCAGGGACAGACAGTTGCATTGTAACCTAAGAGGAAGTGTGGCAGCAGGAGAGCCACAAACAAGAGACAAGAGGCGAAGAGAGCCTGTCTTGGCAGAGAAAAGACTTACTTTACCAGACTTTGGTGTCTGAGGCTGGGAGGATTCTACATCCCCCAGCAGAGAACCAGTCTGCAAGGGACTGTATATTCCTTGGCCTAAGAAGCCTGGAGGCTCTGCCACAACAGAAGGGACCAGCAGAGCCGTACAAGGCTGGGAGCAGAAAGGAACCCACGTCGCAGGCCATACAGGCGAGAATACACGGAAAGCTCGGAAACGTGGGCTGTTACCCTATAACGAGGAGATAGCCAGAAGAAGCGCAGAAAGCACGGTAGGCCTACACCCTCACCCTGACCAGGGCCAATTTCCCGTTGCTCTCAGACATCCAGGTCCCCTCCTAGCTGGGACTGTTTATGGGTCAGTTTACCTGTTTCAGTAAAGACCCTGGACTGCAACCTATTGTCTGTGTGCTCCTTCGCGCCTCCAGCACTACTGGTACTGGGACTCTCACCACCATCACTCCCACCATCCACTACACTGCCCTGGGGCTGCACTCTTCCCGTGGGGAGTCACACCATCCCAGCTGCACACCTCATCAGCCCCAGCGGTCTGCCTTGCAGCGGCGGTACCTAATGACCGCAAATCCACGGGTGGCGTAGTCGGACATAATCAATAGCACATAACAGACTACCACTAGTCTGACCACCCTGAGCCACGGAATCGGGTTGCCACTACTACTCCCATCGTTCCCCCTATTGCCCGGATCCGAGTGCCCCACGGCCCAGGGGGCGAGTCATAAAGACTGCACAGTTCTGGTTAGCGCGGCAACGCTCTTAGTCAGCTCTTGGACCTGATGGTGCAGGTCTGTAGCCGGGTCATTGTTCAAAGCCTGCGCATCAGCTCCCACAGGCCCTGCAGACAAGGACGCCGCGTCCTGGTGATAAGTGATAGCAGGGCGCCTGTGGGTCACAGCTCCACCTGGTGCCGGTTCTTGGAGCACCCGGATGGCTGTGTCCTTGAACTGTGCAAAGTCCAGGTCAGGGTCCTGTAAGGCCTTTGCTCGCAACTGGGTTCGGTGGGCATTGCACAGTAGACCCTCAATAAATTGTTCAGTCAATAGCTTGTCTTCATTTCCCACGCTGTCAGGGTCTGCCTGCTTAATGGCTCTCAGGGCCTCTTGTAGGTTTAGAGCATAGTCTCTTATACTTTCATGTGCCCGTTGTTTGCACCCATAAAATCTTAGTTTTATCTCGGCTGAGGTACGGGTGTCAAACGTGTCTTTCAGCCGGGCTAGTATCTCTCTGACAGTCCTCGTCTTCCCAGGTGACCAGGACTTTACCTCCCTTTGGGCTGCCCCGATTAACTGGGCCACCAGAATGCTCACTTTTTGCTCTTCTGTGAGGGGGTATACCTGGAAGAGGCTATCAAGTCTTTCCCTAAAGTCACTCAGGGTATGTGACTCTCCTGAGTACTGGGGCAGCCAGGTTGCCCCCGGGATATAGGGCATGGTGAATGGCATGACTGCTGCAGCGGTTGCGCTGGCGGTGGCTGTGGCAGTGGAGCTCCCCTCGGTGTCCGACATCCTCCTTCCCCCCTAGTGGACCGTGGCCTACCTTGCGATGCTCTTCTTCCGTAGGCCGCGGCTCCGCAGTCGATCGTCGGGGTTGAGGACCTGGCGTCGCGCTCCGATGACGTCAGCGTCGCTCTTCCTTCCTTCCAGGACCTTACGCAGCGTCAGAGCGTGGGGCGGAGCTTCGGATCTTGCGCGCTTTCGGCGTCCACGCCCCTCTTCTTCCCGTGCGGCGTCCCGAAGATGGCGTCCGAAGGCGGGAAGCAGCTGCGGATGGCGGGAAGAAGGCAGAAGACGGCGGGAAACGGTCCAAGATGGCGTCTGATGGCGGGAATCGGCTCCGGATGGCGGGAAACGACTCCGGACGGCGGGAAACTTCACCACAGGTAAGTTTAAAAGTCTCTTTTTCAGGCACGCAGTACCTGGTGGTTGTGGGCACAAAATCCTGCCGACTACGCCAAAATTGACGCGCCCCCTGGGCCTGTGTCGTCCAGGGGGATACCCGGAGCCGGATCGCTGGGGGTTGTAGTCCTCCGTGGCGGTGACCCGGTCCGTGCCCAGGGCGGTCAAACCAGTGGTAGTCTATAGGTAAGAACAATGTCTGACTACGCCACCCGTGGATTGCGGTCAGTGAGGACCGCCGCTGCGCTGCCGACCGCTGAGGCTGATGTTGTTTGCGCAGCCGAGTATGGGATAACTCCCCACGGGAGAAGTATTGCCTCAGGGCAGCTAAGGTGGATGATGGGAGTGATGGTGTGAGCGTTCCAGTAGTAATGGTGCTGGTGCGGCAAGGAATAACAGAGACGTGTGGTGCAGTACAGGGCCTTTACTGATGGTATAAAGCAGACCCTCCCGGGAGTACTGGTTAGCAGTAGGGGCCTGGTCAGTCTGTGAGCAAGCAGGATCTCCCCTAGCCAGGTGGAGTTGTAGGCCTCCCCGACTATCTGCACTCTTTCCTGGCTACCTTGCTCTATGCGGGTAGAAGTAGCCCACGTCCCTGAGTATACCGTGTGGTGCTCACCCGTATGGCCGGTGACTTGGGGCCTTCCGTCAGCCTTCGCTTCACGATGGCGGTGCTGGTCCCTTGCTTGTGACCGTGCCTTCGGGTTTCTAAGGCCAGAGGACATGGAATCCCCTGCCGGTTGGATTCTGCTGCTGGACCTGGATGTCCCCACAGCCTCGGACTCCGTGTCCGGTATTAGTGTCTTCAGCCAAGGCGAGCTCTCTAGCTTCCAGCCTCTGGCACTCGCTCCTGCTCCTACAGAGCTCCTGTTGTCACTTTCCCTCTCCAGGCTCTGACTAACTTAATCCCGCCTCAGACCCAGTTTATAAGGGCAGATTCCTCCCCTCCCAGGTCTGGGCGGGCAGTGTTGCATGCTTAGGGCTCCTGACCAGAGAAACCTCCCACTTGCTCTCAGACATAATATCTCTATTACTGTGGCAACCAGACCCCTGGGGTGTCACATTCCCCCCTAGTAAATTTTAGTACTCCGGGACTAAACATATTTTTAAAGAAACATAAATGCAGGGTATAACAATAATACAATAACATATTTACAAGAAGCTTTAGTTCTTTAAAGATCACGGCGTGTCCGCAACCGGGTGTCCATATCACCCAAGGTGAAGTTTTAAGCGAAGTAGGGGACCTGTCCAAAGCAAACCCCTTGCGTTGGCCCTGGGCGTGGCTGCAAGGCTGGAGCTAGCTACTTTGGGCCGCAAGTAGGCCACGCCAGACAGGTTTTCTCTTCCGCGGCCGTCTTCGCAAGAGGCACAAATGGTGCAACTATCTACAAGATTGTTCCGGTTATCCAGTGTCCATAACCTGTTAGTCCAAATAAATCTGCAGGGTAACTGAGAAACATAATTAGTAGCACTTTCCCTCTCCAGGCTCTGACTAACTTAATCCCGCCCCAGACCCAGTTTATAAGGGCAGATTCCTCCCCTCCCAGGTCTGGGCGGGCAGTGTTGCATGCTTAGGGCTCCTGACCAGAGAAACCTCCCACTTGCTCTCAGACATAATATCTCTATTACTGTGGCAACCAGACCCCTGGGGTGTCACACTCGCGTCCGTGTGGAGGATGAAGGGCTGGCCATAATCAGGGTAAGCCAGGATCTCGTCCCCCGTGAGGGCCATTTTCAGCTGGTGGAAGGACTCATCTTCCAGCTTGTCCCATTTGAATGGCGGCTTCTGGTTTTTGGCCTTCCTGGACTGGCCTATCAGGAGGTCCAGCATGGGTGCTGCCATCTTGGTGAGGCCTGGAATAAATCTTCGGTAGTAGCCTACCAATCCGAGGAACTGCCGCACTTCCTATACGGTGGAGGGTCTTGGCCAGTCCTTGATTACTGTGATTTTATCGGGATCTGGAGCTACACCGTCAGCGCTCACCCCGTGCCTCAGGTACTGTACCTTGGGCTTCAGCAGATGACATTTTGAGGGCTTCACCTTTAGACCAAAGCCAGCCAGTGAGTCAAACACTTCCGCCAGGTGCTTCAGATGGTTCTCATACGTCTGGGAGTATACAATGACGTCATCTAGGTACAGCAGGACTGTCTCGAAATTCTTATGTCCCAGATAGCACTCCATCAACCGCTGGAAGGTTCCTGGGGCGCTACAGAGCCAGAATGGCATGCAGTTGAACTCGCTGAGGCCCATCAGGGAGGTGAATGCGGTCTTTTCCTTATCCACCTCTGCTACAGGAACCTGCCAATACCCACTAGTAAGAGCCAAAGTGGAGAAATAGTTAGCAGACTTTAATGCAGCTAGTGATTCCTCTATTCTGGGTAATGGGTATGCATCTTTGTGTGTTATGCGGTTGATTTTCCTGTAGTCTACACACATTCTCATAGCGCCATCCTTTTTCTTTACAAGAACTAATGGAGCTGCCCAGGGGCTACAACTGTCTCTTATTACCCCAGCCTCCTTCATTTCTCGCAACATCCCTTTGGCATTTTGGTAGTGTGCAGGGGGTACAGGCCGGTGCCTTTCTTTAATGGGAGGATGGTCTCCCGTGGGGATATGGTGTTGAACCCCTTTTACCTGCCCGAAGTCAAGTGGATGTTTACGGAAGACCCTTTTGTATTCCTGTACCACCCGGTACACTCCTTGTTTTCAGTGTGGAGAGGTGGAGTCAGTGCCCACATGCAGCTTCTGGCACCAGTCCTCCATTTGTTCCTTGTAGCTGTTATCCTCTGCCTGTTGGGATGGAGGCAAGGGTTCCACTGTCTTTATAGAATTCTGGTTGACAGTGAACTGTTTGGCTAGAGTGGCATACCGGGGCAAATGGACTTCTCTCTCCCCAATGATGCGGACGGGTACCCTCCAATGGCGGACATCAACCACCCCCCGGGCTGTCAAAATTGTGGGCCTACTGTCAGAGTAGACGGGCTCTACCATGGCCTGGTAATCTCTACCCCTTAGACCAATAGCTGCCCGGCACCATATCATAATTTCACTTCTTAGGGGCATGGCAATAGGGAATGGGTCACACATCCTGACACTGCCAATTTCACCACCAGACAGTTCTACCTGTTGTCTTTTCATCAGGGCTCTGATCTCTCTTTGTAGAACCGGCTGCTGGCTGGATCTGGCGGTCTCCGCAACCTGCTGTAACAAGACAATTATCTCTGCAAGACAATTTTCAATGACATAAGTGCCCATGGTTATCATGGGATGACTTTCTCAGCGATCAATGTCGACAATAATCAGTCCTTGTGCTGGCAGTTCCACTTTGCCAACTTTATGGTCACTTCTTTGAACCCCACCTGAGGTACGGGTTGACCATTGCTGGCATAAATGCTCAAATGTTCATCTGGATGGCGGGTAATATCAGAGTCAGTACAGTAAAGAATGTAGGGGATGGTGGTCACTTGGGATCCAGTGTCCAGCAACGCGCTCATTGGAAAGCCGTCCAGCACGACAGGTAGGACCGGTCGTCCTCCCACATATTTGTGACGCGCCCCCTGGGCCAGTGCTGTTTGGGGGATACCCGGAGCCGGATCAGATGGGGGTTGTAGTCTCCGAGTGGCGGTGACCCGGTCCGTGCCCAGGGTGTCAAGCTCAGTGTGTGGCAGTCCTATGATGTTACTGGATGTTCTTTATGTCGACTACGCCACCCGTTGAATTGCGGTCACTACGGCCGCCGCTGCAGCAGGGTCCGCTGAGGCTGATGGTGTTTGTGCAGCTTCGGTAGTATAACCCCCAACGGGAGGGGTATGGCCTCAGGGGGTCAGGTGCAGAGGATGGTGGTTGTGGAAGTGCAGTGAAGATGGTAATGAGAGTCAGAGTCGGGTGGTTGCAGTTCAGGGTTTTTACTTACTGCTGTTTTTGTACCGGTCACTCCGGCCTTGAGTGACCACCCGAGCCGTGCTGCGTCCACCAGGTCCTGGACTCGGCCAACCCCCAAGTAGTTCCGGAGCGTGGTTCTGAGCTCCCTTTCTGTCCTGTCCTCTTCTCTGGCCTTCCCCACCAGGGATCCACCTATGTCCGGCTCCCTCGGGCCTCTTTGTGGTAAACCCTTGTCTCTGGGTTCCCTGACCCTATTCCTGGTCTGCCTTCCGGGTGGATTTGGTGGGTGGTCGTGGCAGATCCTGCCCACGACCTCCGGTCTCTGGCTAAGGTGTGCTGTAGCCTCTGCCAGCTTGGGATCCGGTACCCTGTTGCCAACTCTTCACCCTCTGGTCTAATTTGGGCTCTTGGAGTTCCTTCTTTCTCCCCCTCTGGGTCTTTCTTTCTCCTCTCTCTCTCTCTTGGCCTTGGAGCTGCTCTTCTCCTCTGCTCAACTCTGACAGACTGACCTCACTCTGCAAAAGACTGACGTCTCACTGACTGACCCTGATCTAAGATGGTTCCCACCTTATATACTCCCTCTATGCGTGAGCTCAGGTGACCAGCACCCAATGAGCTCCTAGCTTTACCCAGGCTGCTCCCCCTATCTGCCCCTACACTACTGGGATGTTCCACCCCCCTCCCACTCCAGCCAGGAACAGACACTGTCGTACCTGCACATTTCTCTAGTGGGAGTACCATCGGTCTGTCCTCCGGAAATGGGATGTATGTAGTGCATGCAGCTAACTGAGCTCAGTTCCACACTCCATCCTTACCCGGGAGTGGAATATCACACCTCTGGCTTGAGGTGCAATACCCCTGTAGCAGCCGAATCCTCAGGGTGCTACATTTGTCTCGCCAGCTTGATGGGCCTGGTGGTCTTATGCCTAGGGGTTGGCCCTCTGCCCCAGGTTTTGCTCGTTTAAATGACAGTACCTTGCATAATGTCCTGGCTGGTTGCAGCGGCGGCAGATGGGTTGGCCGTCCTGGTCGTAGCGGTCGCTGTTCCTTCCTCTGGATGGTGGAATCCTCTTCTGTTGGCGCCACGGGATGTCCTCCGGACTGGAAGCCAACTGGCTCTTTCCTTTGGGATACACCTGCAAGGACTGTACAGTTTTGGTTAGTTCTGCTACACTTTTAGTTAGCTCTTGGACCTGATGGTGCACTGTCCAGAGTTTGCGCATCAGCTCCTACAGGCTTCGGGGAAAAGGGTGCCACCTCCTGGTGGTAGGTGATATCTGGGCGGCGGTGAGCTGTAGCGCCACCTGGTGCTGGTTCTCGTAGCACCCAGATGGCCCTGTCCTTAAACTTAGCAAAGTCTAAGTCAGGGTTTTGCAGAGCCACTATGCGCAGCTGGGTTCGGTGGGCGCTGGACAGTAAACCCTCAATAAACTGCTCAGTTAACAGTCTGTTTTCATCACGCACACTGTCAGGGTCTACCTGTTTGATGGCCCTCAGCGCCTCCTGCAGGTTTAAAGCATAGTTCCATACACTGTCCTGTGCCCGTTGTCAGACCATGCCCCGTTGAGATGGTTGAGGGAAAAGAGGGGTAACAATGCCAGGGTAACTAGATGGTTCCTAGCTCTTCAGGACTTCAACTTTCACGTAGAGCATAGGCCTGGGAAGTTACATGGGAACGCTGATGCCCTTTCCCGTTTTAGGTCAATTAGGATTACCATAATTTTTAATATTTGCCAAATGCCAGAATAAGGAGAGAGAGAATGTATTAAGGCATTTAAAAAAACGGGAAAGGTTTATTCTGATTTCATGTCAGATATTGAGAAAAACATGCATATGTGTCTTTTTATATAGTGTATGTAAACTTCTGGTTTCAACTGTACATCTTGGGCCTCTTCCTTGTATAATGTGCTCTATTCTGCGCCCTTTCCTGGTATTATGTTCCCCATCCTGAGCACCTTCCTGGTATAATGCACTACATCATGAGCACCTTCCTGGTATAATGCACTACATCCTTGGCACCTTACTGGTATAATGTTACCCTTCCTGAGCACCTCCTGGTATAATGCACTCCATCCTGGGCATCTTCCTGGTATAATGTACCCCATTCTGAGAACATTCCTGGTATAATGTCCCCCATCCTGAGCACATTCCTGGTATAATGTCCCCCATCCTGGGCCCTTTCCTGGTATAATGTTCCCCATCCTGGGACCCTTCTTGGTATAAGGCACTCCATCCTGGGACCCTTCTTGGTATAATGCACTCCATCCTGGGACCCTTCCTGGTATAAGCACCCATCAGCCCAAGGGTGCTTTTAATTAGTGTTGGATTCTACCTGCCCACTTAAATTTGTAGGTTTCTATCCCAAGAGAGGCATGTTTGCCCATTTATATTGTAGGCTTATAGCCCAAGAGAGGCATGTTTAAGAGGTTAGTTAACCATCATGCGGAGGCTACCTTGTCGTGGTTGATGGGCATACATGAATTGGCCAATTTGTGCGCTAAGAGCCTTCATTTTTTGTAAGTACATTTTATTTAGCAATAATGCAGTTTAGCTCTTATGTTCTCAGTGTCTGCATATGTATTGTCCCTTGCAGTGTGTTGCTGTGCTTTCTTATTGTACCCTTCCTGGTATAATGTCCCCCATCCTGTGCCCCTTCCATTAATAATGTTTCCTGTTCTTCTCCAATACATTTAAAAATAAATAAATTATTCTTCTTCCCTTCCTCCACTCCCACAACTCGCAGCATATTCGTCTATAGCAATTGAAGGAACTGGCATCTAGCTTCGTCTTGCTGGCATGGTGCATGACGTCACGGTCATGTGCCGCCTGCGACTGGCACACCAACGTCAACAGCCGGCCTCTGATTGGCTGGCAGGGTGTATTGCGGTGCAGGGACACAGATGGTCTCTGCGTCTCAATACATTTCAGCTGAATGTGTGTCCTTGCATGCACCTCTAACTGAAATAGGTGCTGGTGGCGGCCGACCCCCCTCCTGCACGGGCCCGGTCGCACCCTCTGTGACCGATGTCGTTCCGCTCCTGGAAGGGATATGCTGATGTTTACTATTGGATTCTATCATGTATGTGAGAATAAAAGGCTTCTTGAGATTGATGACACTGCCATATCTAGCAGCCAAGACTTCTCAATAATAGCGGACAATTGAGGCTGCTGGGATCTAGATCAATCACACAACGACACGTGTACAATGCAATAGTGTTTTTATTAGCAAAATCATAAGAATCATTAACCTGAATTACATCGTAATTTACTAATAAAGAAGGTCAGCTCCTGATTTTACATAATGATCAGTAATGGCGCCATCATCCCATTCTCTCACACATTTACACTGCTGCACTGCCATCTAGTGATGAAAGATAAAAAGTACAATACCAACACTGTTTATTGTCAAATTGGCCATACAGAGTCACTATTGGTGGGATCATATTATTAACATGGCTCATTATAGACTGCAGGTTATTAACAAGTTAATGACACGGTGGTTGGAACAAAAGATCTCAAATTTCGACTCATCAGACCAAAGCACAGATTTCCACTGATCTAATGTCCATTCCTTGTGTTCTTTAGCCCAAACAAGTCTCTTCTGCTTGTTGCCTGTCCTTAGCAATGGTTTCCTAGCAGCTATTTTACCATGAAGGCCTGCTGCACAAAGTCTCCTCTTAACAGTTGTTGTAGAGATGTGTCTGCTGCTAGAACTCTGTGTGGCATTGACCTGGTCTCTAATCTGAGTTGATGTTAACCTGCGATTTCTGAGGCTGGTGACTCGGATAAACTTATCCTCAGAAGCAGAGGTGACTCTTGGTCTTCCTTTCCTGGGGCGGTCCTCATGTGAGCCAGTTTCTTTGTAGCACTTGATGGTTTTTGCAACTGCACTTGGGGACACTTTCAAAGTTTTCCCAATTTTTCGCACTGTCTGACCTTCATTTCTTAAAGTAATGATGGCCACTTGTTTTTCTTTACTTAGCTGCTTTTTTCTTGCCATAATACAAATTCTAACAGTCTATTCAGTAGGACTATCAGCTATGTATCCACCAGACTTCTGCACAACACAACTGATGGTCCCACATTTATAAGGCAAGAAATCCCGCTTATTAAACCTGACAGGGCACACCTGTGAAGTGAAAACCATTTCCGGTGACTACCTCTTGAAGCTCATCAAGAGAATGCCAAGAGTGTGCAAAGCAGTCATCAAAGCAAAAGGTGGTTACTTTGAAAAACCTATAATATAAGACATAATTTCAGTTGTTTCACCATTTTTGTTAAGTGTTAATTCATAGTTTTGATGCCTTCAGTGTGAATGTACAATTTTCATAGTCATTAAAATACAGAAAAATCTTTAAATGAGAAGATGTGTCCAAACTTTTGGTCTGTACTGTGTATATATATATATATATATATATATATATATACGCGGCTGCTGATGTTCTCGGCTGTCCCCATCAGTCCCATAGACACTGAATGGAGTGTGGCAGTGCGCATGCCTGGCAACGGCTCCATACTATTTCATCCATAAGAGAGGATAGGGATCCCCACTCTAGTGATTGGTGGGGTTCCCAGTAACTACCATCACCGATCCTGCAGATCCTTTCTTCTGTCATTAGGTTTTTTATGTTTTGGGCGCCAAATTTAAATATCGGCCGCGACCAATCACCGATATTGGCTCCACATTTAAACACCGCTGTACTGATTGGTCGCGGACGCTATTTAAATGTGCGCCAAAATCGGTGATTGGTCGCGCCCAGCATCGGCGACCAATCAGCACAGTGGTGTTTAAATGTGGAGCCAAGATCGGTGATTGGTCGCGGCCGATATTTAAATTTGGTGCCCAAATCGGTGATTGGTCGCGGGCACCGCCCGCGAACAATCAGCGATTTTTAACACAAATGTCCGGATCTTTGTAACACCATGCGGATACTGTGGGGACATCAGCGGCTAGGGTGTGAAGGGAGGACCGGGGAGCGGCGCTGCGCGTCGGGATACTTCTGCTGCGAGCAGTCGCTCATCTCCAGGCTTCTCGCAGTGGAAGTATCCGCACGGGCAGCGGCGCTCCCCGGTGCTCACTAATACGATTCCGCTCCCCGCTCCTCACCAATACGATTCGCTGATTGGTCGCGCTCTCCTCACGCGACCAATCAGTGATCTTGGCGCTAAAGTTAAACACCGCTCTGCTGATTGGTCGCGGCCGCTGCCCGCGACCAATCACCGATTTGGGCGCCACATTTAAATAGTGGCTGCGACCAATCAGTACAGTGGTGTTTAAATGTGGAGCCAAGATCGGTGATTGGTCGCGGCCGATATTTAAATTTGGCGCCCAAATCGGTGATTGGTCGCGGGCACCGCCCGCGAACAATCAGCGATTTTTAACACAAATGTCCGGATCTTTGTAACACCATGCGGATACTGTGGGGACATCAGCGGCTAGGGTGTGAAGGGAGGACCGGGGAGCGGCGCTGCGCGTCGGGATACTTCTGCTGCGAGCGCCCGCTCATGTCCCGGGTTCTCGCAGCGGAAGTATCCGCACAGGCAGCGCCGCTGACATCCATGCGGCAAGGGTGTGAAGGGAGGACCGGGGAGCGGCGCTGACATCCAATTGGTCGCGGCCGCTATTTAAATGTGCCGCACAAATCGGTGATTGGTCGCGGTCTTGGCCCGCGACCAATCACTGATCTTGCGGCTAAAGTTAACTACTACTGTGCTGATTGGTCGCGGCCGATATTTAAATTTGGCGCCCAAATCGGTGATTGGTCGCGGGCAGCGTCCGCGACCAATCAGCACAGCGGTATTTAACTTTTGCGCTAAGATCAGTGATTGGTCGGGTCCGAAGACCGCGACCAATCATTGAATCGTCTTGGTGAGGACCGGGCAGCGGCGCTGCCTGTGCGACTACTTCTGCTGCGAGAACCCGGGACATGAGCGGGCGCTCGCAGCAGAAGTATCCCGACCCGCAGCGCCGCTCCCCGGTCCTCCCTTCCGCATGGATGTCAGCGACGCCGGCGGTCCTTCCGCTGCTGCCGGCCGGGACATGAGCGCCTCGCGCCGCTCATCTCCCGGCTGCATCTCTGTCCTGCAGATGGGTCCGGCGGTCGGGGTCCTCCTGCTGATACCGGCCTGGAGATGAGCGCCTCGCGGCGCTCATCTCCCGGCTGCAACGCCGCTGAGCTCCGTCCCGCAGAGGAGCCGCTAACGGCCGTCATGTTTTGTCGGAAATCCCGCGGCGCTGATTGGCCGCTGCCGGACCAATGAGCGACGCGGGATTTCCTGGACAGACAGACAGACAGACAGACAGACAGACAGACAGACAGACAGACAGACAGACGGGATAAGACAATTATATAGTAGATACTTCGAAAACTCTTACCAACACTTATCAACCATTTGCAGTCCAAAAAGCCCCTCAGTGGCCAAGAAAGTAAGGAGAAAGTTTGGCCAGTTTTAATGGCCTGTCTCCAATAGGTGGATGTCCCCAGGTAAATATCATTACTGGCAGATAAACCTTTTTACCACTTTGAAAATCTAACACTCAGAGCAGCGATTCATCCGCAAAACAATTTTATATTACATCCATTTATAAATTACATAATAAATTGAGCAACTTTGTTACTAGATAGAATTGCTTGTCTTGCACTGGCCCTGAGTTATACCTTATTCTCTTCCATATCTCCATTGATCATTCTTAATTTTACGGCATAGCCTGCTTGTTCAGTGTCTGGACAGCAATTATGCTCTTTATTTTATTTGTATTCTTGGCATCATACAGTCATCTGATGTGTTAGAAGGGGCATCATTAAGTCAGTTATTCGGGGAAATAAAATTCAATGCTGGATCCCTGCGGATCCATTGCCATATGGCACCCCTGGATCCCATTGCCGCAAGCCGCTGAGTGGTCTTCGAGGTCTGCATTGTTTGGATGGTAGGAATAGCGCTGCATGCTGCACCTTTTTTGCCATGAAAAGCAAATGAATGCATAATGGAGCTACAGACGGAGGGCCGGAGCACAGGACAGGACCCTACAAAAAGCAGTACAGCAGAACTAAGCTGTAGCTAATCATGTGTCATCCCACACCTTTACATTCAGTAGTAATTCAGTGTGAATGCAGCTTTGAGCTATGATACAAGTACAGAATCATTTTTTACAAACTTATGCTACATTTGAAGACGTTCTGAAGATTGATGATCTGGGTAAACGGGTGAAATGGTGTATAAAGGTGAACCTATGCGTTACATGGATCAACAGCTGCAGCTCAATAACTAGCATCTATCTCTAGGCGGACATCTTCAGTGTCACATTGGACCTCCACACTACACTGGGCCTTACTATAATAGCTTTGTACCTGACATCATTACTGATGACTGCACTTTTACTGTGTCGTGTCATAAACAGACTCCCAGTGGAGCGAACATGGTCTGCACATAACACAGCTGGCCATGGGAGGAAGCGAAAGAGTATACAGACAGGACAGCACAGGATGGCAGCTGATTCTGTGAGGTAAAACATTTCCCTGCCTGTTTAAAAACTTGTTTTCCCTCACATAAAGAATCGGCTGTGATCCCCGGCTGTAATGTCTGTATACTCTTTTGCATCCTCCCCGTCCAGGAGATGAGGTATGTTCAGACCATGTTCCTGTATGGTCAGACATTACACAGTACACAGCAGGGGCATATTTCTAAGATTATCTCAGCACAGGAACATTTTATTTAAACTCATCCAATTGTGGAACTTATTATTATTCCAAGATCTATTGATTAAAATGAATTTTGTTTGTGGGAAAATCCCTTTAAATAATTGAAAGAGGGTTACAATTGCTCCTTTGAAACTTGATGCAGGTAATCTTATATGAGAGTAATGGCGTATTCACACATCTGTGTGTCATAGATCGTGATGCACAAGCTGTTTGCGAGTCTCCTGCCCCGATCTTTGACAGCCTCATATACGTCTATTAGGCCACATTGGCAGAAATGGAAGCTGGCACGTTTAGGTGGGCTGCACTGTGGGAATGAAGAGCCTTGGGATTCCCAAACGTATTTTATTAATATCAATGCGTTTCTGCAATGGACCAGGGCCTTTCTCAAGGTATAAAAAAAACAAGCTCTTCACTCCCGCAGCACGGCCCACCTAAATGTGCCAGCTTCCATTTTTGCCATTCCACCTCTTGAAGAACCTTTCCTCCAGCCACAGGGCAGCAGCGGCTTTCTACACCATTATAGCTGTGGTGACTGCACACAACACCTCTAGGTGAGCGCTGCCATCAATTATCCCGACCCCTTATCAGACGCTATTGCCCTATTTTGTGTGCGCTCCTGTCCTTCTCCACAGCGTCTCTATTAGGCACCTTCACACGTTCAGTAAGTTTCATCAGTGACGTGTTTCTATTATACTTTTCCTCTAATTGTTCCACTCCTGGTTTTGGCTTCCTAATACTGAGGTAAAATACTGACCAAATTACTGAATGTATGAACATGGCCTTAAGCTCTTAAGTTCGGGTCAAGAGGCCAGCAACTAATCTTAGAATCATTTTGTGCTCAGACCATGACACGCCTTAATGTGTAGAGTCACTTTCATCTTACAACTAAATAAAAACTACGTATTGTTTTAAAGGGGTATGCTACCACTTATCAATTAGGAGAAGGCATCAATATAAGTCAGTAGTATCAGATTGATAGGTGTCCAAATCCTAACACCACCAATCAGCTGTTACCAGCTCCAGCATGGAATCAATGGGGTGGCAGAGTGTTGGAACTCTACCAATCTGATCTTGGTGGTCCATCCTAAGTATAAGTGATCAATATCATAACAGTGAACACCCTTTTTAACTTTTTTTTGCAAATACTTGCTTCTCTCATCCTGAAATGCAGCACGTTTTTGGATCAAATCACATGTGGCATTTTTGTTGCATACATTTTTTCGACTAAAATTCAATTCTTACATTTAAAGGGGTTGTCTTATCCTAAAGAGGACCTGTAATCAAATTTATTTGGCGCCTAATGAGTTAAAAAAATTAAGTCCAAGTAGATGTTATCAGAGTTTTCACTGGGGGTGCGAAATTCTTCTCCCTGCATGATGCTGACCAATTATAAGCAGACGACAACACTGAAAAGAAAGATGATCACATCCCCACCATAGCTTAGAGCAGATTTCTCAGTGTCTAAGATGTAAGGATACAGACCTGGTCTCCTGGGCTAACCTCCTGCATGATTAGAGCACACAACTGACTAATACCTTTCAGTTAAGGTCTCTGTGGGTGAAGGGGCAGCACAAGAGAGTTTAGTTGTGCAACATTACAAACCTTTCTAACAGCTTTCCTCCTCTTATGGCACTCTCACCTCTGCTGTTCTGCGCCTATCCCAAACTGCCTGTCCAGAAATGAGAGCACAGTGTCAGTATCACACTTAGATCCGTTGTGCTCAACTTGTACTCATTCTGCAGTGAGATTAGAGCAGACTGTCATTGCATTTCACCATAGAAGTAACCCAGAACACACTGCTCCTGTGTGAGGTGTAATAACAGCCTAATATCACTGCAGAAAGAATACAAGTTGCTTGAGCACAGAAGACATGTGTGATACTGGCACACTCCATAATCAGGAGAGTCAATAAAAGGGTTTGCAATGTGACACAGAGAAACTCAGCTGTGCGGCTCCTTCCTTGTCTTAGAGCTGTTATCTCTGCTTTCTAATCATGCAGAAGGTTAGACCAGGAGATCAGGACTCTCCATCATTATACATCTTAGGCTAGGTTCCCACGATGAGCTTTTGGTGAGTTTTTGATGTTGCAGAATTTCTGCACCCATTAAGATAGGTTACTTACATTATTTCTAAAATATGCAGCGTAAAAACTCACTAAAAACTCATTGTGAGAACGTAGCTTTATACCCTAAGAAACCCGCTTTGAGCTATGGTGGGGGCGTGTTCTTCTTTTCTTTGAGTGTTGCTGCTTGCTTATGATTGGTCAGCATCATACAGGAGAAATCTGCAGCATATTTAAGGATTTCTCACAAGCCTCATTCGGGTAAATGCAAAAAGGTAAATAAAATGACCAAAATTTCCACAACAAAAGTGTAGCTCTACCTACAGCGTATTCCCACCCAGACTATAAGATTATGGCCGGTCTCTGGGTGGTGTTTTTTTACACAGTAGTCAGAACCTACAACATTGTGGTGCCGTGCATTACATGAGCTATACTAAGGGAGCGCCTGTCAGCATAGAGCGAATACGTCCATATACCGACCAGCAGAAAGTGTAAGAGAAGAACTATAGAAGGATGGACCATAGTGGAGCATTCTGGACTGGAGCAACATAAGGAGCCAAAAGGCTTCCCCCCGGTATTCCATGCTATGTGCTCCTTATAAAGTGACATCTCTCCATAGACCCCTCTGTGAAGACCACCCCCTTATCCAGATGATACATTCTCACTTCCACCATATATAATGCAGACTGGCCATTTTTTTTTTTTTCAGAATATCCCCAATTTTGGGTCGTCAGCTGTAAAAGAAGAAATGCTTTACACCAGTGCTGGGAACCTATGGCAGCGTGCAGAGGGGGCAGCAGAGCCCTCCTGGGGGGCACCATGGCCGCAGCACTAGCGCTACTGGATCGGGCCGGCGGGGAGAACTCTGAGCCGCCGAGTGCCGGCACCAGCTCCGCTACTGCAGCTAGATGTGCGATCTCTCTCGGACGGAAACACATCGAGATGAAGTGTATTGCAGCGCACGAACTAGCCAGGCCCGAGCGCTGCAATACACGCTGCCGGCCAATCAGAGGCCAGCGCCGGCCAATCAGAGGCCAGCATGACGTCTGCCGACCAATCAGAGGCCAGCGGCTTCCGGCCAATCAGAGGCCAGCATGACGTTGGCCGGCCAATCAGAGGCCAGCGGCTGACGGCCAATCAGAGGCCAGCATGACGTCGGCCGGCCAACAGAGGGCAGTGGCTGCCGTCCAATGAAAGGCCAGCATGACATCGGCCGGCCTATCAGAGGCCAGCGGCTTCCGGCCAATCAGAGGCCAGCATGACGTCGGCGGGCCAACAGAGGCCAGCGGCTGCCGTCCAATCAGAAGCCAGCATGAATTCGGCCGGACAATCAGAGGCCTGCGGCTTCTGGCCAATCAGAGACCAGCATGACGTTGGCCGGCCAATCACAGGCTAGCGGCTTCCGGACAATCTGAAGCGGCTGTCGGCCAATCAGAGGCCAGCATGACGTCGGCTGGCCAATCAGAGGCCAGTGTTCGCTGGCCTCTGATTGGCCCGCAGCGTGTACTGCAGCGCGCACGGGCCTGGCTAGTACGTGCGCTGCAATACACTTCAGCTAGATGTGCCGACTACAGGAGAGGACGCTGCGCGGGAGAAGAAGGAAGGTGAGGAGGAGGGTTTATTATGTGTGTTTTTTTGTTTTTTTTTAATATGCGATGCACAGTGGCTGGAGGGGAGAGGGAGCATGTATACCAGGATTGAGGGGAGGGCCAGCATATATTCCAGGATTGAGGGGAGGGCCAGCATATATACCAGGATTGAGGGGAGGGCCAGCATATATACCAGGATTGAGGGGAGGACCAGCATTTATACCAGGATTGAGGGGAGGGCCAACATATATACCAGGATTGAGGGGAGGGCCAGCATATATACCAGGATTGAGGGGAGGGCCAGCATATATACCAGGATTGAGGGGAGGGCCAGCATATATACCAGGATTGAAGGGAGGGACAGCATATATACCAGGATTGAGGGGAGGGTCAGCATATATACCAGGATTGAGGGGAGGGCCAGCATATATACCAGGATTGAGGGGAGGGACAGCATATATACCAGGATTGAGGGGAGGGCCAGCATATATACCAGGATTGAGGGGAGGGCCAGCATATATACCAGGATTGAGGGGAGGGCCAGCATATATACCAGGATTGAGGGGGGGGGCAGCATATATACCAGGATTGAGGGGAGGGCCAGCATATATACCAGGATTGAGGGGAGGGCCAGCATATATACCAGGATTGAGGGGAGGGCCAGCATATATACCAGGATTGAGGGGGGGGCAGCATATATACCAGGATTGAGGGGAGGGCCAGCATATATACCAGGATTGAGGGGAGGGCCAGCATATATACCAGGATTGAGGGGAGGAACAGCATATATACCAGGATTGAGGGGAGGGCCTGCATATATACCAGGATTGAGGGGAGGGCCAGCATATATACCAGGATTGAGGGGGGGCCTGCATATATACCAGGATTGAGGGGAGGGCCAGCATATATACCAGGATTGAGGGGAGGGCCAGCATATATACCAGGATTGAAGGGAGGTCCAGCATATATACCAGGATTGAGGGGAGGGCCAGCATACAGTACAGACCAAAAGTTTGGACACACCTTCTCATTTAAAGATTTTTCTGTATTTTCATGACTATGAAAATTGTACATTCACACTGAAGGCATCAAAACTATGAATTAACACATGTGGAATTATATACTTAACAAAAAATTGTGAAACAACTGAAAATATGTCTTATATTCTAGGTTCTTCAAAGTAGCCACCTTTTGCTTTGATGACTGCTTTGCACACTCTTGGCATTCTCTTGATGAGCTTCAAGAGGTAGTCACCGGAAATGGTCTTCCAACAATCTTGAAGGAGTTCCCAGAGATGCTTAGCACTTGTTGGCCCTTTTGCCTTCACTCTGCGGTCCAGCTCACCCCAAACCATCTCGATTGGGTTCAGGTCTGGTGACTGTGGAGGCCAGGTCATCTGGCGTAGCACCCCATCACTCTCCTTCTTGGTCAAATAGCCCTTACACAGCCTGGAGGTGTGTTTGGGATCATTGTCCTGTTGAAAAATAAATGATGGTCCAACTAAATGCAAACCGGATGGAATAGCATGCCGCTGCAAGATGCTGTGGTAGCCATGCTGGTTCAGTATGCCCTCAAATTTGAATACATCCCCAACAGTGTCACCAGCAAAGCACCCCCACACCATCACACCTCCTCCTCTATGCTTCACTGTGGGAACCAGGCATGTAGAGTCCATCCGTTCACCTTTTCTGCATCGCACAAAGACACGGTGGTTGGAACCAAAGATCTCAAATTTGGACTCATCAGACCAAAGTACAGATTTCCACTGGTCTAATGTCCATTCCTTGTGTTCTTTAGCCAAAAAAAGTCTCTTCTGCTTGTTGCCTGTCCTTAGCAGTGGTTTCCTAGCAGCTATTTTACCATGAAGGCCTGCTGCACAAAGTCTCCTCTTAACAGTTGTTGTAGAGATGTGTCTGCTGCTAGAACTCTGTATGGCATTGACCTGGTCTCTAATCTGAGCTGCTGTTAACCTGCGATTTCTGAGGCTGATGACTCGGATACACTTGTCCTCAGAAGCAGAGGTGACTCTTGGTCTTCCTTTCCTGGGGCGGTCCTCATGTGAGCCAGTTTCTTTGTAGTGCTTGATGGTTTTTGCAACTGCACTTGGGGACAATTTCAAAGTTTACCGAATTCTTCGGACTGACTGACCTTCATTTCTTAAAGTAATGATGGCCACTCATTTTTCTTTACTTAGAATTTGTATTATGGCAAGAAAAAAGCAGGTAACAGTCTATTCAGTAGGACTATCAGCTGTGTATCCACCAGACTTCTGCACAACACAACTGATGGTCCCAACCCCATTTATAAGGCAAGAAATCCCACTTATTAAACCTCACAGGGCACACCTATGAAGTGAAAACCATTTCCGGTGACTACCTCTTGAAGCTCATCAAGAGAATGCCAAGAGTGTGCAAAGCAGTCATCAAAGCCAAAGGTGGCTACTTTGAAGAACCTAGAATTTAAGATATATTTTCAGTTGTTTCACACTTTTTTGTTAAGTATATAATTCCACATGTTAATTCATAGTTTTGATGCCTTCAGTGTGAATGTACAATTTTCATAGTCATGAAAATACAGAAAAATCTTTAAATTAGAAGGTGTGTCCAAACTTTTGGTCTGTACTGTATATACCAGGATTGAGGGGAGGGCCAGCATATATACCAGGATTGAGGGGAGGGCCAGCATATATACCAGGATTGAGGGGATGGCCAGCATATATACCAGGATTGAGGGGAAGGCCAGCATATATACCATAATTGAGGGGAGGGCCAGCATATATACCAGGATTGAGGGGAGAACCAGCATATATACCAGGATTGAGGGGAGGCCCAGCATATATACCAGGATTGAGGGGAGGGCCAGCATATATACCAGGATTGAGGGGAGGGCCAGCATATATACCAGGATTGAGGGGAGGGCCAGCATATATACCAGGATTGAGGGGAGGGCCAGCATACATACCAGGATTGAGGAGAGGGCCAGCATATATACCAGGATTGAGGGGAGGGCCAGCATATATACCTGGATTGAGGGGAGGGCCAGCGAATATACCAGGATTGAGGGGAGGGCCAGCATATATACCAGGATTGAGGGGAGGGCCAGCATATATACCAGGATTGAGGGGACGGCCAGCATATATACCAGGATTGAGGGGAGGGCCAGCATATATACCAGGATTGAGGGGAGGGCCAGCATATATATCAGGATTGAGGGGAGGGCCAGCATATATATCAGGATTGAGGGGAGGGCCAGCATATATACCAGGATTGAGAGGAGGGCTAGCATATATACCAGGATTGAGGGGAGGGCCAGCATATATACCAGGATTGAGAGGAGGGCTAGCATATATACCAGGATTGAGGGGAGGGCCAGCATATATACCAGGATTGAGAGGAGGGCTAGCATATATCCCAGGATTGAGGGGAGGGCCAGCATATATACCAGGATTGAGGGGAGGGCCAGCATATATACCAAGATTGAGGGGAGGGCCAGCATATATACCAGGATTGAGGGGAGGGCCAGCATATATACCAGGATTGAGGGGGGGGGGTCAGCATATATACCAGGATTTTGGGGAGGGCCTGCATATATACCAGGATTAAGGGGAGGGCCTGCATATATACCAGGATTGAGGGGAGGGCTAGCATATATACCAGGATGAGGGGAGGGCCAGCATATATACCAGGATTGAGAGGAGGGCTAGCATATATACCAGGATTGAGGGGAGGGCCAGCATATATACCAGGATTGAGAGGAGGGCTAGCATATATACCAGGATTGAGGGGAGGGCCAGCATATATACCAGGATTGAGGGGAGGGCCAGCCTATATACCAGGATTGAGGGGAGGGCCAGCCTGTATACCAGGATTGAGGGGAGGGCCAGCATATATACCAGGATTGAGGGGAGGGCCAGCATATATACCAGGATTGAGGGGAGGGCCAGCATATATACCAGGATTGAGGGGAGGGCCAGCATATATTCCAGGATTGAGAGGAGGGCCTGCATATATACCAGGATTGAGGAGAGGGCTAGCATATATCCCAGGATTGAGGTGAGGGCCAGCATATATACCAGGATTGAGGGGAGGGCCAGCATATATACCAGGATTGAGGGGAGGGCCAGCATATATACCAGGATTGAGGGGAGGGCCAGCATATATACCAGGATTGAGGGGAGGGCCAGCATATATACCAGGATTGAGGGGAGGGCCAGCATATATACTAGGATGTGGGTGAGCACATTCTTTATTTCTGCAGTCTCTTACCCCTGCTCCTGTCTGTGGCTGCTCTATGCTGCCCTCGTCTGCTCTTTGTATCAGTTGTTTGTATCAGTAAAACCTCAATATTTAGGATAAATTGCCGTGTTGGCACTTGGCGATAATTAAGTGGGTTTTGGATTGCAGTTTGGGCACTCGGTCTCTAAAAGATTCGCCATCACTGCTTTAAACCAATCAATGTGCAAATATCAACATTTTTTGAGAAAATACAATACATTTGATCAGATGTCAAAAAATATTCCATAAAAAAAAATTGTGATCCGAAATCATAAAGAAAAATTAACTCTTTAATACCATTTTTACCAAAAATACATTGTAAAAAAAAAGAAGTGTAATTTTCTACAGTACAATATTTATTTCTATTTTTCTCAAAAGAATTTTCATTTTAGGCCCCCAAAAATTGAAAATCAATGTAAAAAGTGTATTTTAATACAATAAAAAAAATCAGGGTAATTGTTCAGTTGTATTGCCAGTTTTACAGCACGACCCGTAGCGATTTACGATCCCACAGGCCGATGAGCTACAATCTTCCTGAGAAAGGATTCATCAATGTATCAGATGCTTTCTTGCATGTTTCTACATGGAGCAATACACACATGTCCCTTCCTCTAAGAAACCTTCAATGAACCCTAATAGGATCTACAGAGAATAGACAAGACGTCCTTTACAGTGTTACACACTTACTCGCTACTCAGTCTAATTTCATCATTCATTTTACTTTCTGCTTATAAATGCATTCATTAAAATAATGAATATCTGCATTGAGGACAGTAGAAGAACTAGTTTGTGTTTGTTCATCAAGATGCATTATCTTGGTCTCGTCTTGGCACTGTAACTGTTGGTAGGTAGGCAGAGTACTGGAGAGGTTGCTCCCGTCGTTCAGAGAGTTGCTCCGGTGCGGTGTTCTGTTGGTAGACTGACCGCTTTGTTGGTTTGCTATCAGGTGGTGAATCATATCGGTTATGAGATTGAGTTTATGATCCATTTGAGTTACCTACAAATGTATAAAAAAAATTCGAACAAAGAGAATAGCATAGATACAGACCACACTCCATACACATTTCACACTACCCATGAGCGCTGCCTGATATTGTAGCTTATCCCTAACCAAATCAATGGGGCACTGAGTTGCAATACCAGACACACCCCATGGACAAGAGAGGCATATTTTTGGGGAGAAATAAAGTAGATAGATCCTTTAATGCAATATTGGTTAGCAATTTAGACATTGTTGTTATAATTGAAAACTATAGTTGGTGCGATTCGTTTCGCAGCACTGGGTCCATCGGCCACGTCAGTAATCTTTGGATGCTGGACAGGAGCCTCAAGACCTGCCTTCTACCTTCCAAGATTCCCTGCTTCTCTACTGATTAGCTGCATCTTTATAGTTACAGCATGATGCATATGTGACATTGCATCAGGCCGGCTAATCAGTAGAACAGCTGTGGATGCCGGGATGTAGGAGGTGGTTCTCAGGGCTCCGATGCAGCGGTCACAGATTATGGATGTGGCTGATGGACTGGGTCCTGCGAATTGACTCGCACCAACTCCATTGGAAACCTTTGTCAGATTGAACTACTTAATGAACTCAGAAAGAGCTTTCTGTCCACATCCATGAAAGTAGTAGCCAACACTTAAAGGGGTTTTCTACTACTCAGACATCTCCTTCTCCATAAATATATTTTTGCCCTCAGTAAAATAATAACACCTATACTCCCCTCCAGTGTTCCAGCCGTGTCGGCATTGTCTCTCCTTGGGATCACGTGACATTGTTATGTCAAGTGATCCCTGCTGCCAATCAGCGCTGGCTTCACTCTTCCTGCCTCCAGTTATAGCACATACCTTTACATCCGGAGGAAGTAAGAGCAGCAACAGCTCTCACTTCCTCTGGATGTATGCAAGTTGGCCAAAGGTGGGGAGAGTAAAGTCAGCGCTGATTGCCCCTAGGAATCATGAGATATAATGTCATGTTGTCACGGAAGGTGTGGGAAAGACTAAGTGCAACACAAAGGGAAAAGGGAAAGGGAACCCAGACTAGGGAAAGTGGGGAGTGGAGAACTCCTAGGCTGATCTAGTGTCACCCTGTCTCCACTAATGTCCCTTTATTGGTTCTTCACCAATCGCCGCACGCGTACCTCGGCCTGTCTTTCCCTGCCATTAGGCTCAGGCTAGGGAACAGAAAGGATGAGCACTAGTTGATCCCCACTGAACACTAAAGACAACAAGGGGGGACAAACAAGGGAAAAATCGCTTAGCTTTAGTCGACTCCAGACAAATGCGCACACGTTCTCTAGCACCGGAGAGGAAGAAGTACTGCTCTTGCTCAAGCCTTCACAAGGGGTAATGAATATCACCGGCACCTCCCTCTGGTTCACAACAGGTATTTATACATCCAGGCCAGGGTGTTAATTAGCCAGAAGGAAGCTAGCCGCTGGGTCCTAGAGATACATATTCTAAGAAGTTGTCTGTAAGGCCAAATGAAGAGATCTTCTGCAACCAACTGCAGGATGACTGTCTGTCACTTCTGACACACCCATGACACACGCAATCCCCAGGAGAGCCAGTGCAGACACCGCTGGAATAGTGCTGGCACTGGAGGTGAGTATAGGTGTTATTATTTTACTGGGGGACACACATATGGATTGAGATGTAGTTGTCTGAGTAATGGAAAACCCCTTTAAGCCTCCATACACAATAGACTAAGCTAATAGTCTAAGGAGACATCCAGACTCTTCCCTGACAGATGAGGTCAGAGGAGGTAAAATTCAAACTGCCTGACCCTTAATGCCCGACCCTTTTGTTATTCAGGTGATAAGCTGCTGCCAGAGCCGTTTGGCAGTGATTTTCACAGTTCTCCACTTTGAAAACACATGAACATTTAACCAAGCCAAACCTTCTCGTGTATGAGAGTTGGGAGAGGTAGTGGACGGCCGAACCAGCAATCAACGTTCAGTTATTGTGTGTGGCCACCTTAACTTGTGTGTGCAAGTCACGGATGACCACAGGTATTTAGACTCTTTGCAGTGTATGAGCAGCGCTGTAGAATTGGTGTCTGGATGCACCATTATGTATTTTACACTTTTTCAGAGAGTGAGAAATATTCTGTATGTAGTATGTGGTAATTGTCTGTATATCCTGTACTCCATGTGTGTATGTGTAAGTAGTAGCTGTGCATAATATAAATATATATGGTTTTATCTTATTTTCTTGCCTTGTCCTCGACACGGTTCAATCTTGACCCAATTGTATTAGAGCCTCGATCTTTCACTTTATCTGGAAATAAATAAAAGTAAAAAAAAGTCATTTTTAAATTTACTATTAGAAATTAGCATTTTTTTGGGTCCACTGGCATTCAACCAAATTTGTGAAACTGTTTATGATTTACAGTTCAGAGAATATAACATGAGAAACGATTTACCTATTTTTCCACAAAGCGATGAAATATGGCATCCTTATTCTGGACAACCTCTTAAAAAAAGGCTTTCCCATTGTTACAAATGACGGCATGTTGCTTGGATTTGCCATCATATGGTGTCAGATTATTACCATTACTATTGTTAATTTCTCTAAAACATAGCATTTATTCCATTTCATAGTGGTAGGAAGTGGAATCTATGTTACATAGGGAAATCAGTTACCTGATCCAGAAAGAAACAGCGAGGGCTTCCCCAATGACTGGTCCAGTCTGTAAGAAAGGAAAAAAACAATGGTGTAATCATAAAGTATTTTTATTGAAGAGAAATTCTACCCAAAACTTGCAAACTGTCTCTTCCAGTGCAACCTATTGGAAGTAGCAATCCTAAAAGTCAATATCAACCTTTTAACAAGCCTTGCCACATGATTTAGGATAAATGGCAAACTAGAATCTCAATTTGCAGCCACGGTGTTTCGGGGTGTTGCCCCTCAGCAGTGCAAAGCATGAGATCTGATTTAGCTGTGTGAGAGACTTCAGAAGGAAAAACTTTACCCCTTAGATCCCAGTGAGGAGAGTGAAATGCCAGAGTAAGGAGGCTTATAAACCATGCAATGGCTCCCCGGGGAGCTTATGAGCCTCCTTACACTGGCATTTTTTAGACAAATTATCTTACTTTTCCTCTAAGGATTCAATTTTCTTCCTTTTTTCTATTACTTTATCACTGTTGATGACTCCCACTGATTTGCTATAGCAATGAGATGTGCACATATATACATATATACAGTTGAAACCAGAAGTTTACATACACTATATAAAAAGACACATATGCATGTTTTTCTCAATATCTGACATGAAATAAGTATAAACCTTTCCCGTTTTAGGTCAATTAGGATTACCATCATTTTTAATATTTGCCAAATGCCAGAATAATGAGAGAGATAATGTTTTAAGGCATTTTTATTACTTACTGCAAAGTCAAAAGTTTACATACACTAAGATTACTATGTATTTAAACAATTCTCGACTGCCCATATGATGATGCCATGTGTTTGGAAGCTTCTAATAGTTTTTTGGGCAACATCTGAGTTAATTAGAGACACACCTGTGGATGTATTTTAATGCACACCTGAAACACACTGCTTCTATGTGTAGCATCATGGGAAAGTGTAAAGAAATCAGCCAAGATATCAGGAAGAGAATTGTAGACTTGCACAAGTCTGGCTTATCCTTAGGTACAATTTCAAGATATCTGAAGGTGCCTCGTTCATCTGTACAAACAATTATATGCAAGTACAAACAAGATTGGAATGTCCAGCCATCATACCACTCAGGAAGGAGACGGGTTCTGTGTCCCAGAGATGAACGTGCTTTGGTCCGACATGTGCATATCAACCCCAGGACAAAAGCAAAAGACCTTGTGAAGAGGATGGCAGAAGCTAGTAAGATTGTCAGAGTGACAATTCACAGTGAAACGAGTACTGTGTCAACATGGGCTGAAAGACCACTCTGCCAGGAAGAAGCGATTAATCCAAAAGAAACATAAAAAAGCCAGATTAATGTTTGCAAATGCACACAGGAACAAAGACCTTAATTTTTGGAGACATGTCCTGTGGTCTGATGAAACTAGAATTGAACTTTTTGTGCATAATGACCATCGTTAAGTTTAGAGGAAAAAGGGAGAAGCTTAGAAGCCTAAGAACACCATTCCAACTGTGAAACACGGGGGCGGCAGCATCATGTTTTGGGGTTGCTTTGCTGCAAGAGGGACTTGGTGCACATCACAAAATAGATGGCTTCATGAGAAAAGAAGATTATGTGGCAATACTGAAGCAACATCTCAAGATATCAGCCAGGAAGTTAAAGCTTGAGCAGAAATAGGTCCTCCAAATGGACAATGACCCGAAGCATACTGCCAAAATGGTAACAAAGTGGCTTAACCCCTTCATGACCAAACCAATTTTTTTTAAATCTGACCAGTGTCACTTTATATAGTAATAACTCTGGAATGCTTCAACATATCCCATAGCTTTCGAGACTGTTTTTTGTGATGCATGATACTTTATAATAATGGTAAATTTAGGCTGATATGTTTGCGTTTATTTATAAAAATATCAGAAACTTGGCAAAAATGTTTTAAAAATTGCACTTTTCAAACTTTGATTGATTATGCCTTTAATCCCAATAGTCATACCACACAAAAACAGTAATAAATAACATTTCCCTCATGTCTGCTTTACATCAGCACCATTTGTAAAATGTTGTTTTATTTTGTTAGCATTTTAGAAGATTTAAAAATGTAGCAGTTATTTTTCATTTTTTTCAAGGAAATTTACAAAACTTATTTTTATAGGGACCTGTTCAGTTTTGAAGTGACTTTGAGGCTGCGTGCCCACTGTGCGTTTTTCAAGCGTTTTTGCTGCGGAATTTTCGAAGTGAAAACGCTTAAACACTTGGTAATGCGTGCCCCATGGTCCTCACTGATAACCCGCATGTGCTGTGTGTTGGTATATGCAACAGTTGTGGACTTCTTTGTTTGTGTGAAGGAGGACTTTATGCTGATCTGACAGTAGATGGCGATGTTGTGTAAAGTTTCCTTGTTTACTGTATTGTGAAAGAAAAAAAGTCTCTCTTGTATTTTCTATTTCGTTCTTACTTCCTGATGCAGTACTGTGTGACTGTGCGTTTTTTCCTTTACCTCATGTTCTGAGAAGTAAAAGCTTGTTATCCCATGTAATCTGCTTTGTGAAGTTTTATACTGCAACTGTGGGTATCCAGAAGCTGTGCAACACTGTGCACATGCTGCGGAAATTTACGCTGCGGATTATCATTGCGGAAAAATCTGAAGCATACCCATTAATTTTGGATAAATTTTGGACTGAAGGCATCAAAACTATGAATTAACACATGTGGAATTATATACTTAACAAAAAAGTGTGAAACAACTGAAAATATGTCTTATATTCTAGGTTCTTCAAAGTAGCCACCTTTTGCTTTGATGACTGCTTTGCACACTCTTGGCATTCTCTTGATGAGCTTTAAGAAGTAGTCACCGGAAATGGTTTTCACTTCACAGGTGTGCCCTGTCAGGTTTAATAAGTGGGATTTCTTGCCTTATAAATTAGGTTGGGAGCATCAGTTGTGCAGAAGTCAGGTGGATACACAGCTGAGAGTCCTACTGAATAGACTGTTAGAATTTGTATTATGGCAAGAAAAAAGTAGCTAATTAAAGAAAAACGAGTGGCCATCATTACCTTAAGAAATAAATGTCAGTCAGTCCGAAAAATTGGGCAAACTTTGAAAGTGTCCCCAAGTGAAGTTGCAAAAACCATCAAGCGCTACAAAGAAACTGGCTCACATGAGGACCGCCCCAAGAAAGGAAGACCAAGAGTCACCTCTGCTTCTGAGGATAAGTTTATCCGAGTCACCAGCCTCAGAAATCGCAGGTTAACAGCAGCTCAGATTAGAGACCAGGTCAATGCCACACAGAGTTCTAGCAGAAAGAGAGAAGGACATTGAGTTTAGCGATAAAAAACATAATTTTTATTAATTCAATTTCTTAAAAACTTGCATACATAATTTAACATACAGTTTAAGATGTAAAGATGGGTACCCAGTGAGGGCTGAAGTGCCCAGGCGCACAGCACATACACAGGTCGCAGAGATCAGCTGCATTTATTGGACAAAAATGGGGCAGTACTTATAGCAGGCACTTTGCAGAGAGAAAAAAAAGGGGAAGGGGGGGTTAAACATATATTGGTAGTCCATACAATATTACGTGCAGAGGTCCATGTAATAATCTCCCCAATGAATCATAAAGTGCAGGTGTCTTGCGTAAAGAAAAATAAATAATAATAGTAGTAATCCATTCAATGTTCCATGCAAAAGCTCTATGCAATAGATTACCCAGTAGATTGTATAATCACAGTCCCTGCAATAATGTGCCACTAATGACAGGTGAGATACCTATACATGGGAGCCCTCAGTAAAGAATGTATTAGGCATGCCATAAAAGCATGAATATAAGAGGAGCTTCCCCAAAAAGTAGAGAGAGAAACAGTCAGAAACAATGCATACCCATGTGTGTGCAGCCCGCACCAGGTCGTCAGCCTAGCCCCGAACCCACGCTCTCGCCGTATGGCTTCCTCAGAGTTCTAGCAGCAGACACATCTCTACAACAACTGTTAAGAGGAGACTTTGTGCAGCAGGCCTTCATGGTAAAATAGCTGCTAGGAAACCACTGCTAAGGACAGGCAACAAGCAGAAGAGACTTGTTTGGGCTAAAGAACACAAGGAATGGACATTAAACCAGTGGAAATCTGTGCTTTGGTCTGATGAGTCCAAATTTGAGATCTTTGGTTCCAACCACCGTGTCTTTGTGCGACGCAGAAAAGGTGAACGGATGGACTCTACAAGCCTGGTTCCCACCGTGAAGCATGGAGGAGGAGGTGTGATGGTGTGGGGGTGCTTTGCTGGTGACACTGTTGGGGATTTATTCAAAACTGAAGGCATACTGAACCAGCATGGCTACCACAGCATCTTGCAGCGGCATGCTATTCCATCCGGTTTGCGTTCAGTTGGACCATCATTTATTTTTGAACAAGACAATGACCCCAAACACACCTCCAGGCTGTGTAAGGGCTATTTGACCAAAATGAGAGTGATGGGGTGCTACGCCAGATGACCTGGCCTCCACAGTCACCAGACCTGAACCCAATCGAGATGGTTTGGGGTGAGCTGGACCGCAGAGTGAAGGCAAAAGGGCCAACAAGTGCTAAGCATCTCTTGGAACTCCTTCAAGATTGTTGGAAGACCATTTCCGGTGACTACCTCTTGAAGCTCATCAAGAGAATGCCAAAAGTGTGCAAATCAGTTGTCAAAGCTAAAGGTGGCTACTTTGAAGAACCTAGAATATAAGACATATTTTCAGTTGTTTCCCAAATTTTTTGTGTTAAGTATATAATTCCACCTGTGTTAATTCATAGTCTTGATGCCTTCAGTGTGAATGTACAATTTTCATAGTCATGAAAATACAGAACAATCTTTAAATGAGAAGCTGTATCCAAACTTTTGGTCTGTACTATATATATATATATATATATTATTTAGAATCATTTATTTTTATTTCAGACATGTAGTTCATACACATTCTAAAATATGTAGATCTATATTCTTTCTATTTGAACAAAGGAAATGTTTGATGCCTAAAAGGAGTTTTCATAAGTGATGTCTTGAGCAGCTCAGAGCTATGCAGTCTCCTTACTTCCTGATTTCTGGCAGGACGGGCTCTTCTCCCTGAGTGATAGCTCTGATGAGCAAGCACACAGCCACAGACAGTGAGAGCCTAGTTACTGGGTGCAGGAATTGTGATTCTACAGGATGGATAAGAGCATCTCGTCAAAAGCCTAAAGGGAGAAGGCAGGGAGCAGCTAACTGGTGTATAGAAATGAATGGGCTGGACAGAGATAACGGTATGTTAGGAATTAACTTTTCTCCTGGAATGTGACTACTGCACACTCTCTACCAAGGTCTACTAGTGGCTGAACTCCATGGAAATGAGCTTTACACTATGTAAGATAAAAGCTCTCATTGCAGGAGAATGACAGCAGATAGAAAAAGCAAGTCAGTGGCAAACTTGTGTATTTTCATGCTGTTTAACTAATTAAAGCAACTTAGTAACTTGAGAATACCTGTTTATTGACAAAGGTGTTATGAGACTTAATGAGGTTGTCTGGTTTAGAAACCACTTGCACATACTTGGGGCACTATACAGGTTAATAGTGGGGATTCTCCGTTGTAAACCTGAACCCATTTTATGCAGACTAGAGAGCAGTTACATGGAGTCATTCCCACTTTGAAGGTCCCAGTACTTCATTCATTACATAGTCAGCTTATTGATTTCACTGGATACTGTGCAGTACCTCCTGTTTCCTTTGGTGGCAGTGCAGGAGAATTAAATGCTTGTTGCCAGATTTTTCAACAAATGGCTTATCGCTGAGATTGCCAGCAACAGATCATCCTTTAGTCAGCATATTGGGGCCCTTCTAACAAAAAGACATTAACTAATGCAGACATTCCTTTTAAGTACAGAGCATATGCCAGTATACTATTTGCAAAGTAAAAAATAAATAAATTCTTAAGTGCTTAAAAGGAACGTGTCCTCTGTTGTTTAACCCCTATCTGCCCTACATGTATAGTGCATGTTGGGTGCGAGTGTGTGGAGTGGACTCTGCAACTCCACCCGCAATATACCTGCAGATTCCAGCTGTGTTATACTGCCAGTATTCGTCTGTAAAAGCCGCTATTAGAGCAGCTCTGGTTGCTGCTGTTAACCCCTTAGATGCTGCAGTAAATCCCTGACCGTGGTAGTTAAGGTGCGATTGTCCCAGAGGTTCACCATTTTGGATGCCCATGGGATGTTGCCTTCCACCCCCCTTCACTAAGTGAAAGTGCTGCTTATGGATTTCAGTGGTAACCATGAGCCTGCTGACCGCCCCCATGGCTGCCATGTTGGTACATGAAAAAGTGGGATTGAAACATCGTATATAACCCAAAAAATGTTATTAATGAAAACCTCAGCAATTAACAAGCCCTCATAAAGCTCTATCGACCGAATCTCTGAAATATTTTCACCATCAAAATAAAACTATACAAGTTTGATATCTGGTTTTTCAAGTTTGCTCGACATGAAGAATCATGTTCACAGGTCATTTTCACTGCACAATGAAACCTTAGAAACAAAACCCAAATACAATGAAAAACGCAATCCCATTTAACTTCGCTTGGAATTTTTGTTCCAGTTTTCCAGTATATTGTAGGGTAAAAAACCAGCCCTCATACAGCTATGTCACACGAAAGGGGAGAAAGAAGGCGAGGAACAAAGAAAAAGCCCAAAAACTAAAACTGTCCATGGTGAGAAGGGATTACATTCAATTTACTTTAAATGTCATTTTTTTAGATTTTCACTTTTTAACATCACAATCAAAAAAACCAATCCTGAAGTCTTACAATTTTCACACTGGCCACTAGTCCTAAGAATAGACTCATTGTGAAGGAAGGGTGAGGAGGTGAGCTGTGACTATCATTTCTTGTGAATGGTGGCTACTTTATCTGCTTTATATAGAGGTGTCATCTTTCATTGTCATTTTCACTGATGATAATAAAACTGCTGAAAAATCTTCTGCATACAACAGGAAATATGAAACTAATTTTGGCCAGGGTGATAATTGCAGGATCTGTGGGTGTGTTTTTTTAGTTTAGATGGTTACTATAGTGAAAAAAAGTAAAAAAAAAATAATAAATTTCATGTAAAAAGGTAATTTAAACAATTGGTTATTGTTTGATAACACATTCTCTTTAACTGCTCTTCTCTAATAAGATGGCAATATTGCACCGCTGCAAAAATAGGAAGAAGTAGTTTGTCAATTTTAAAGCAGCTTCTTGGAAACTAATGACTTAGTCATTGATATAACATCCTGACAAAATGACTGTTCACTGTCTGTTTCTGAGAAATTAATTCAAAGGTCACAACCGATATGGCTGCACTTCCTATTATCACTTTTGGAAAGACAGACAGTGGATAATGATTATTTCTATTATATATGATCTACGGTATATTCTGATTTGCTAAAAGTGAGATAAGTGACAAGTCTATTGGAAGTAGCAATCCTAAAAGTCAATATCGACCCTTTAACGAGCCTTGTCACATGACTTGGGAGAAAAGCCAAACCAGAATCTCAATTTGCAGCCACGGTGTTTCAGGGTATTGCTCCTCGTCAGTACAAAGCATGAGATCCGATTTGACTGTATGAGAGGCTTCTCACTGGGATCTAAAGGGTCATTTTTCTCCTTGTGGAGATTGACATGCCTGGCATGCCAGTGTATATATAGATACTCGGCACTCAAATATTCAGAATGATAATGCAATTCTTTATTTCATAAAGAAATCCCAAAATTCAATGTAACGTTTCAGCCTTATGCAAAAGGCCTTTTTCAAACACTGAGACATAAATGAAACAGATAAAGAAATCAATATTATAAAATTAACACCACAATAGAATTTTTTATTTTAATTTTTTTATTATAAGAAAATAACATCCTGTTGTATTGTTGACATCACTGAGATTTATTTAAATATAAAGACATTATTATATAATGTCAAATTAATGTGGGAATTCACTTACTTCATGCAAAATAAATTACAATATGACCAATTACATTTCAATATCTCATATACAGTTGAAACCAGAAGTTTCCATACACTATATAAAAAGACATACAGTATCTGCATGTTTCTCTCCATATCTGACATGAAATCAGAATAAACCTTTCCTGTTTTAGGTCAATTAGGATTACCATCATTTGTAATATTTGCCAAATGCCAGAATAATGAGAGAGCGAGAATGCAGTAAGTAATAAAAATGCCTTAAAACAAAGTCAAAACTTTCCATCCATTTCATTAGTATTTGGTACCATTGTCCTTAAAGTGAATGACTTGGGTGAAACATTTGGGATTTCCTCCCACAAGCTTCTCACAATATAAGGCTATGTGCCCACGGTGCGGAAATGAAGCAGAAAATTTCTGCTTCATTTCCGCATGTCCTCTCCCGGAAAAACGCATGCGGAATTCCACGCGCGTTTATCCTGCGTTTATCGCGCGTTTTCCACATGCGGAATTCCACGCGCGTTTATCCTGCGTTTATCGTGCGTTTTCCACATGCGGAATTCCACGCGCGTTTATCCTGCGTTTATTGCGCGTTTTCCACATATGGAATTCCACGCGGGTTTATCCTGCGTTTATCGCGCGTTTTCCACATGCGGAATTCCACGTGCGTCTATCCTGCGTTTATCGCGCGTTTTCCACATGCGGAATTGCCTTGCGTTTTTTATTGCATTACAAAGGCAATTCCGTTTGCGGAAACGCAAAATTAATTGACATGCTGTGGATTATTGCGCGCATCAAAAACGCTGCGGAAAAATCCACAGCATGGGCATAGACCTTGCGGATTCCCCTTGGGGACCATGGGGGGCGGATTACCTAGCGTTTCACAAGCGTTTACCCTGAGGAAAGTCCGCAGCATATACGCTTGTAAAACGCTACGTGGGCACATACTCTTAGGTCGGAATTTGGGCCCATTTCTCCTGACACAACTGCTGTAACTGATCCAGGTTTGTAGGTCGTCTTGCTCGCACCGGTCTTTTCAGCTTTGCCCATACATTTTCAATAGGACTAAGATCAGGGCTTTGTGATGGCCGCTCCAAAACATTGACTTTGTTATCCTTAACCCCTTATTGACCAATAGACGTCTTTTTACTGATCTGCAATATAAGAGACTAGCGTTCCCCGACAGATGACTATCCTGTAGCTGTCACCTGTACATTATAGCTGACAACTTGCTGCATCAGCCATGATCAGTGTTGGCACAGACCATGGACGTTTAACCCCTTTGATTCTGTTGTCAATAGTGATTATAGAATCGAAATAGTTAACACAGTGTGGGGGCTTCCTTTTAACTTTATCGCCACCTTGATATCTTGATTGTGTGGTCCTGATGTTTGCCTTGGCAGTTCATGGCCAAATAACTACCTTTAAAGTATGCCGGCTATAATTGCCTGTTCAGAAGTTATCAAAATCTAGATTGTAAAAATAAACTTTTTCATTCTTGTCATTCCACTTTCCATTACTTCCTGAAAAGAACCAGAAGGGTTAATGAACTATATGAAAGCAATTTTAACCCCTTAACAACGGGTGCCGTATTAGTACGCACATTTGGCCTCCCCCCCCCGGTTCAGTGAGGGCTGCTGCGCTGAGCCCTCACTGAACCGAGCACATGTCAGCTGATTATTACAGCTGACATGTGCCCGCAACAGCCCCGGGTGTAATCGCGATCCACCCGCGGCTGTTAACATGTTAAATGCCGCTGTCAATCTCCGACAGCGTCATTTAACGCGTGCTTCCTGGAAGCGCGTCCTAAGCCCCGCCCACCGGCGACCCCGTCACGTGATCGCGGGTCACCGATGGGTGGGCATGACAACCCAGGGTCTGCAGCAGACGCCGGTGGTTGTCATGATCTGGTCGCTATGAGCGCCACCTAGTGGTCAGCGCTCATAGCACAGGACCAATTCTGCTATATGCAGGGGATCTGCTGATCCCCAGTATGTAGCAGAAACAATCGGATAGTTGCTGCTTCTAGTCTCCTATGGAGACTATTGAAGCATGCAAAAAGTGAAAAAAAAAAGTTTTTAAAAATAAAAAAAATTAAAAAAAATATAAAAGTTTAAATCGCCCCCCTTTCGCCCCATTCAAAATAAAATAATAATAAAAAAAATCCACACACTCATATTTGGTATCGCCGCGTTCAGAATCGCCCGATCTATCAATATAAAAAAATAATTAATCCAATCGGTAAACGACGTAACGAGAAAAAAATTCTAAACGCCAGAATTACGTTTTTTGGTCCCCGCAACATTGCAATAAAATGCAATAACGGGCGATCAAAACATCGTATCTACCCCAAAATGTTAGCAATAAAAACTTCAGCTCGGTGCACAAAAAATAAGCCCTCACCCAGCCCCAGATCACGAAAAATGGAGACGCTACGGGTCTTAGAAAATGGCGCTATTTTTTTTTAACAAATTGTGGAATTTTTTTTCACCACTTAAATAAACAATAACCTATACATGTTTGGTGTCTACGAACTCGTAATGACCTGTAGAATAAGAAGGGCAGGTCAGTTTTAGCATTCAGTGAACGTGGTAAAAAAAATAAATAAAAAACAACTGTGGTATTGCACTTTTTTTGCAATTTCACCGCACTTGGAATTTTTTCCCGTTTTCCCGTACACGATATGGTAAAACTAGTAATGGCGTTGAAAAGTACAACTCGTCCCGCAAAAAATAAGCCCTCACATGGCCATATTGACCAAAAAATAAAAACACTATGACTCTAGGAACAAGGGGAGCAAAAAACGAAAATGCAAAAACGGAAAATGCTCCGGGGCTTAAGGGGTTAAATACGTTGAGGGGTGCAGTGTTTAACCCCTTTACAACCCAAGGTGGTTTGCACGTTAATGACCAGGCCAATTTTTTCAATTCTGACCACTGTCACTTTATGAGGTAATTACTCTGGAACGCTTCTACGGATCCCCCTGATTCTGAGAATGTTTTTTCGTGACATATTGTACTTCATGATTGTGGTAAAATTTCTTCGATATCACTTGCGTTTATTTGTGAAAAAAATGGAAATTTGGTGAAAATTTTGAAAATTTAGCAATTTTCAAAATTTGAATTTTTATGTCCTTAAATCAGAGAGATATGTCACACAAAAGAGTTAATAAATAACATTTCCCACATGTCTACTTTACATCAGCACAATTTTGGAACCAAAATTTTTTTTTGTTAGGGAGCTATAAGGGTTAAAAGTTGACCAGCGATTTCTCATTTTTCCAACAAAATTTACAAAACCATTTTTTTAGGGACCCCATCACATTTGAAGTCACTTTGAGGGGTCTTTATGACAGAAAATACCCAAAAGTGACACCATTCTAAAAACTGCACCCCTCAAGGTGCTCAAAACCACATTCAAGAACTTTATTAACCCTTCAGGTGCTTCACAGGAATTTTTGGAATGTGTAAGAAAAAAATGAACATTTAACTTTTTTCACAAAAATGTTACTTTAGACCCAATTTTTTTTATTTTCGCAGGGGTAACAGGAAAAAATGGACCCCAAAATTTGTTGTGCAATTTGCCCTGGGCACGCAGATACCCCATATGTGAGGAAAAACCACTGTTTGGGCGCACGGCAGGGCTCGGAAGGGAAGGAGCGCCATTTGACTTTTTGATTGTAAAATTTGCTTGAATAATTAGCGGACGCCATGTTGCGTTTGGAGAGCCCCTGATGTGCCTAAACAGTGGAAACCCCCCACAAGTGACACCATTTTGGAAACTATACCCCTCAAGGATTTTATTAAGGTGTATAGTGAACATTTTGAACCCAGAGGTACGACACAGAATTTGATAACATTAGGTCATCATATTGAATAAGTTGTCATTACTCTTGAGCGCAAGTGCTCGCTACTTGAGTTTGCATCGGGTACTCAGGTATGCACCATGTATCACGGGTGCTCAAGTGAAATGCTCGAGTCCCCGCCCGCATGTTTCACGGTTATTAGACCCCCCAAAAAAAACATGCGGGGATCGCTCGTGCATGGCAGGCAATCCCCGCGAGGTTTTTTTGGCCGCGAAGCACATGGGGCGGAGACTCGAGCACCCGTGATACTCAATGCATACCCGAGCACCCGATGCAAACTCAAGTAGCGAGCACTTGCGCTCAACACTAGTTGCCATATCGTCATCTTTTTTTTTTCTCTTTTTCTTTACTTTTGAAAAAAAAAAAAACCCCAACCCTAACATTAGCACAACCCCAACCCCAGCCCTAGCGTTTATTTTTTGCGCCGTTCCTCGTGCGGTATAAGTGATGAGATTACTTTATTCTTCGGGTCGGTGTGATTACAGCGATACCAGAATCATATTGGGTTTTTATGATTGACAGCTGTCACACACTAAAAGACACATATTTTGTAAAATCTAGTTTTTGCATTGCCATATTTTGGCAGACAGTCATGTGACGGCTTGTTTTTTGCGGGATGAGTTGACGTTTTTATTGGTGCCATTTTCAGGCATGTGACATTTTTTGATCGCTTTCTATTCCAGCTTTTGGGAGACAGAATAAACAAAAACCAACAATTCAGGAATTGTTTTTTTTGTTTTTTTTTATTCTGCTCCGGGTGTGGTAGAATTGATAAGGTAACTTTATTCTTCGGGTCAGTACGTTTACAGCAGTACCACATTTATATAGTTTTTTATGTTTTGGCGCTTTTACACAATAAAAGCTATTTTATAGAAAAAAATATTTTTTTGCATTGCTTTATTCTGAGAGCTGTAACTTTTTGATTTTTCGGCTGATGGAGCTGTATGGCAGCCTTTTTTATGCGGGACGAGATGACGTTTTCAGCGGTACCATTTTTATTTATATTCGTCTTTTTGATCGCGTGTTATTCCATTTTTTGTTTGGCGGTATGATGATAAAGCATTGTTTTTTGCTTTGTTTTTTATTTTTACCGTGTTCACTGAAGGAGTTAACTAGTGAAACAGTTTTATAGGCCAGGTCGTTACGGACGCGGCGATACCAAATATGTGTACTTTGATTGGTTTTTTTGTTTTTTTTTCATAATATTTATTGATGGGTACATTATATTTTTATTTTTAGTGGATTATTATTTTTTTTTTTTTTTATATATTTTTTTTCACTTTCTGGGAGTTTTTACACTTTTTTACTTTGTCCCACTGTGGGACTTTCACTTTTTTTATTCTGATCGCCTGCGCAGCATAGGGATGGAGCACCATCCCTGTGCCATGCAGGCTGTCAGCGCTGGACAGGGAGAAGATAGTTTGGAGATGCACTGCACATGTCCAAACAATCTTACTGCTGTCTGGTGACCCGTATGTTGTCATGACGACATTGGGTCGTCATGGCAACAACCGGGAAGCCGCGGCAGACAGCGCTGGAGGCCGGAAGAGGAGGTGAGTATACTGACCACCTCCCCTTGCCTCCGCAATGCTGCGATCGACTTCGATCGCAGCATTGCGGGGGTTAATGTGCTGGGAGCGGTGCTGGACCGCTCCCTGCACATAGTACCGGGTGTCAGCTGTGACAAACAGCTGACACCCGGCGGCGATCGCGCCCGCACAGCCTGTGTGCGCGCGCGATCGCGATGACGTACTAATGCGGATCAGGCTCTTAAAGCCCAGGGCATAGACGCGTATTAGTACGTCATGGGCTTTAAAGGGGTTAAAATGGTAACACTTTTGGGTGGTTTCCAACATATAAGACTCGCAGGCTAAGTGCCCACGAAGCAAAAATGCTCCAGATTTTTTCTGTATCTCCCTGGCAGGAAAAATGCATGCGGATTTTACATGCGTTTTTCCCGCCAGGTTGAATCGTTTGTCAAGCGTTTTTGCATGCATTTTTGCATGCGGGTTATCAAGCGCTTTTCCAAGCGATTTTAGCATCACTTGGAAAAGTGCTTGACAACTTGGTCACACTATATAAATCCATGCAACCGGTATGGATTTATATAGTGTGACCAAGTTAATAGTTAAAAAAAGAATAAAAATGGTAAAAAAACCAAACATTCTACTCGCCTTCCGATGGCCCCCGGTCTCCTTCTCCGGTGCGTCCGGTGTCTTGGGCGGCTCGCGATGGTGTAAAAGGACTTTCCATGACGTCATTTAGTCATGTGACAGGTCAAGCGACCGCCGACATCAGCGGTAACGTGACCTGTCACATGACTAAATGACGTCATGGAAGGTCCTTTTACATCACCACGAGCCGCCGAAGACACCGGACGCACCATACAGGAGACCGGGGGCCATGAGAAGGTAAGTATAATGTTATTTTTTTTTTATTCTTTTTTAACTACAGGTACTATGGTACCCGGGTCTGGAGGAGAGTCTCCTCTTCTCCAGACCCGGGTACCATCCCCACATTGAATTACTTAATATCCACATGTGTACATGTAGTCATTAAGATATTATGCAATTCAATGGAAGTCAATGGCGGCAATTACGCCGCGTTTCCGCAAAATTAATGGATATGCTTCAGATTTTTCCGCAATGATAATCCGCAGCGTAAATTTCCGCAGCATGTGCACAGTGTTGCATAGCTTCTGGATACCGACAGTTGCAGTATAAAACTTCACAGAGCAGATTACAGGGGATAACAAGCTTTTACTTCTCAGAACATGAGGTAAAGGAAAAAACGCAGTCACACAGTACTGCATCAGGAAGTAAGAACAAAATAGAAAATACAAGAGAGACTTTTTTTCTTTTACAATACAGTAAACAAGGAAACTTTACACAACATCGCCATCTACTGTCAGATCAGCATAAAGTCCTCCTTCACACAAACAAAGAAGTCCACAACTGTTGCATATATCAACACACAGCACATGCGGGTTATCATTGAGGACCATGGGGCACGCATTACCAAGCATTTAAGCATTTTCGCTTCGAAAATTCCGCAGCAAAAACGCTTGAAAAACGCACAGTGGGCACGCAGCCTCAAAGTCACTTCAAAACTGAACAGGTCCCTATAAAAATAAGTTTTGTAAATTTCCTTGAAAAAAATGAAAAATAACTGCTACATTTTTAAATCTTCTAAAATGCTAATAAAATAAAACAACATTTTACAAATGGTGCTGATGTAAAGCAGACATGAGGGAAATGTTATTTATTACTGTTTTTGTGTGGTATGACTATTGGGATTAAAGGCATAATCAATCATAGTTTGAAAAGTGCAATTTTTAAGACATTTTTGCCAAGTTTATGATATTTTTATAAATAAACGCAAACCATATCAGCCTAAATTTACCATTATTATAAAGTATCATGTGTCACAAAAAACAGTCTCAAAAGCTATGGGATATGTTATTCCAGAGTTATTACTACATAAAGTGACACTGGTCAGATTTAAAAAAATTGGTTTGGTCATGAAGGGGTTAAGCCACTTTGTTACCATTTTGGCAGTATGCTTCGGGTCATTGTCCATTTGGAGGACCTATTTCTGCTCAAGCTTTAACTTCCTGGCTGATGTCTTGAGATGTTGCTTCAGTATTTCCACATAATCTTCTTTTCTCATGAAGCCACCTACGGATTTTGTGATGTGCACCAAGTCCCTCTTGCAGCAAAGCAACCCCACAACATGATGCTGCCACCCCCGTGTTTCACAGTTGGGATGGCGTTCTTCGGCTTCTAAGCTTCTCCCTTTTTCCTCCAAACTTAACGATGGTCATTATGCACAAAAAGTTCAATTCTAGTTTCATCAGACCACAGGACATGTCTCCAAAAAGGTCTTTGTTCCTGTGTGCATTTGCAAACATTAATCTGGATTTTTTATGTTTCTTTTGGAGTAATGGCTTCTTCCTGGCTGAGTGGTCTTTCAGCCCATGTTGATACAGTACTCGTTTCACTGTGAATTGTCACTCTGACAATCTTACTAGCTTCTGCCATCCTCTTCACAAGGTCTTTTGCTTTTGTCCTGGGGTTGATATGCACATGTCGGACCAAAGCACGTTCATCTCTGGGACACAGAACCCATCTCCTTCCTGAGTGGTATGATGGGTGGACATTCCAATCTTGTTTGTACTTGCATATAATTGTTTGTACAGATGAACGAGGCACCTTCAGATATCTTGAAATTGTACCCAAGGATGAGCCAGAATTGTGCAAGCCCACGATTCTCTTCCTGATATCTTGGCTGATTTATTTACACTTTCCCATGATGCTACACAAAGAAGCAGTGTGTTTCAGGTATGCATTAAAATACATCCACAGGTGTGTCTCTAATTAACTCTAATTGCCTTCGTGACCGGGCCAATTTTTTCAATTCTGACCACTGTCAATTTATGAAGTAATTACTCTGGAACGCTTCAACGGATCCCGCTGATTCTGAGACTGTTTTTTCGTGACATATTGTACTTCATGATAGTGGTAAAATTTCTTCGATATCACTTGCGTTTATTTGTGTAAAAATCAGAAATTTGGCGAAAATTTTGAAAATTTTGCAATTTTCAAACTTTGAATTTTCATGCCCTTAAATCAGAGAGATATGCCACACAAAATAGTTAATAAATAACATTTCCCACATGTCTACTTTACATCAGCACAATTTTGGAACCAAAATTTTTTTTTGTTAGGGAGCTATAAGGGTTAAAAGTTGACCAGCGATTTCTCATTTTTCCAAAATTTACAAAACCATTTTTTTAGGGACCACATCATATTTGAAGTCACTTTGAGGGGTCTTTATGACAGAAAATACCCAAAAGTGACACCATTCTAAAAACTGCACCCCTCAAGGTGCTCAAAACCACATTTAAGAACTTTATTAACCCTTCAGGTGCTTCACAGGAGTTTTTGGAATGTGGAAGAAAAAAATTAACATTTAACTTTTTTCACAAAAATGTTACTTTAGACCCAATTTTTTTTATTTTCGCAGGGGTAACAGGAAAAAATGAACCCCAAAATTTTTTGTGCAATTTCTCTTGAGCGTGCTGATACCCCATATGTGAGGGAAAACCACTGTTTGGGCGCACTGCAGGGTTCGGAAGGGAAGGAGTGCCATTAGACTTTTTGAATGCAAAATGTATTTGAATAATTAGCAGACACCATGTTGCGTTTGGAGAGCTCCTGATGTGCCTAAACAGTGGAAACTCCCCACAAGTGACACCATTTTGGAAACTAGACCCCTTAGGGAACTTATCTAGATGTGTGGTGAGCACCAAGGTGCTTCACAGAAGTTTATAATATTGAGCTGTAAAAATAAAATGTTCACATTTTTCCTACAAAAATGTTTTTCATCCCCTAATTTTGCATTATTATAAGGGTAATAGAATAAATTGCACCATGAAATTTGTTGTGCAGTTTCTCCTGAACACGCCGATACCCCATATGTGGGGGAAAACCACTGTTTGGGCGCACGGCAGGGTTTGGAAGGGAAGGAGCGCCATTTGACTTTTTGAATGTAAAATTTGCTTGAATAATTAGCGGACACCATGTTGCATTTGGGGAGCCCCTAATGTGCCTAAACAGTGGAAACCCCCCACAAGTGACACCATTTTGGAAACTAGACCCCTTAAGGAACTTATCTAGATGTGTGGTGAGCACGTTGGGAGACATAATAAACAAATCAGTAGCAGGTGAAGAATTGGTTTTATTTATTTTTTACGCCGTTCCTCATGCGGTATAAGTGATGAGATTACTTTATTCTTTGAGTCGGTGCGATTACAGAGATACCAGATTCATATCGGGTTTTTATGATTGACAGCTGTCACACACTAAGAGACGCTTTTTTTTGCAAAATCTAGTTTTTGCATCGCCATATTTTGAGAGCTATAATTTTTCCATATTTTTGCCGACAGACTCATGTGATGGCTTGTTTTTTACGGGACGAGTTCACATTTTCATTGCTACCATTTTTGGGTACGTGACATTTTTTGATCGCTTTCTATTCCGTTTTTTGAGAGGTAAAATTAACAAAAACCAACAATTCAGGAATTGTTTTTTGAGGTTTTTTTTATGCCGTTCTGCGTGTGGTAAAAGTGATAAGGCAGCATTATTCTTCAGGTCAGTATGTTTACAGCGATACTACACTTACTGTATATTTTTTTATGTTTTGGCGCTTTTACACAATAAAACAATTTTATAGAAAAAATATTTTTTTTTCATTGCTTTATTCTGAGAGCTATAACTTTTTTATTTTTCGGCTGATGGAGCTCTATGGCGGTTTTTTTTTGCGGAACAAGATGACGTTTTCAGCGTTACCATTTTTATTTCCATTTTGCTTTTTGATCGCATTTTTTTCCACTTTTTGTTTGGCGATATGAGGAAAAAGCATAGTTTTTTGCTCCGTTTTTTATTTATTTTTATTATGGTGTGCACAGAAGGAGTTAATTAGTGTGACAGTTTTATAGCTCGGGTTGTTTCGGATGCGGCGATACCAAATATGTGTACTTTTTTTGTTTTTGCATAAATATACGGATTTATCGGTTTAATATTTTATTTATTTATTTATTTTGTGATTTTTTTTTAGTAGTTTGAAAACATTTTTTTTTACTTTTTTTACATTTTTACTTAGTCTCTGTATGGTACATTAATTTTTATTTTTCTGATCACTGATCTCATGTAATGTAATAGACATATATTACATTACATGAGATCTTTGCTGACTGTTTCACAGTCAGTGTCTCCTGCCAGGCTTCAGCTGCAGGCTGAGCCTGGCAGGACACCGTATATGGCAGATCTGGAGGCGGTCATGTGACCTCCAGCTGCCATAGCAACGCCAGGTCCTGGAAGGTATCAGGGGTCGTCGGAGAGGTAAGTAGACGACCCCCTCTCCTCCTGCTGTCTTCTATATGCCGCGATCACTATAGATCGCGGCATATAGAAGACAGCAAAGGGTTAACATCACTGGGACCTGATCCAATGATGCGTTAGAATCGGGCCACCATCTAGTAAACAATAATTTCAATCATAGACGAACCTCATGTGACACTGGATCAAACTGCCCGAACAGCTGCCCCATGGTGATGGCTTTAGGGTTCACTGTCCGGTAAATCACTTTTTCTTCTTCGCACCCTCGCTCATTCATAAGAGACAGCGTATCAGCGAGGACGTGGAGGACCTTCGTTTATCCAGAGAACGGCTCTCCAACCAACATACAACTGTACGGGATAAACAAAATGCAGCATGGTCCATTGTATAAAATGGAAACAGCGAATAATAAATCCCCCGTCCCATGGACTTCTGTAGTTCCAGCTTACCCGTGTCTGACAATCATCATCTCATACGTCTGGATCATTTCCTCCAGGAAGACCTTCTCGGGTTGGATGTTGTGTCCAGCACAGCTCTCCTGTGCGCATTCCAGTAAATCCTGAGCAAAAGGAAGGTAAAATATTTTATCAGTCTGTTTACAGTGGATCCAATTAGAGGTGGGAGAATACATTTTCAGGACCCAGATCAGTATTCTGTGGCCGCTGGACGGGACCCCTGAGAGCCGCCTCCTAGCTGCCAGCATCCCCGGCTCCTCTTCTGATTATATGGCCTGGTGTACATCATGCTGCAACCATAACGTCATGCCAGGCAGGCTAATCTGAAGAAGAGCCAGGGGGCAGAAAGAAATAAGGTGGCTCTCAGGGGTCTCATTCAGTGCCCACCACTGACCTGATGTCACGCACAGTGTAGGAAAGACAAAGTGCGACACAAAGGGATGAGGGGAAGGGAGCCCAGATACTAGGGAAAGGGGGAAATGGAGACCTCCTAGGCTGATCTGCAATCACCCTGTCTCCCCTACCCACTCTATATTGGTTCCTCACCAATTGCCGCACAGGAACCTATCCCTGTATTTCCTTAGCGCTTGACCCTGGATAGGGAAGGGGGGTGAGCACTAGTCGATCCCCACTGACAACTAAAGACAGCAAGGGGAGACAGACACAGGGGAAGTAGCTTAGCTTGAGTCGACTTCAGAGAGATGGCACACACATCCTCTTAGCACCAGAGAGGAAGTAAGAGCTGCACTTGCTCCAAGCCTTCACAAGGGGTCATGTGACTGTCTGTCACATCTGACGCACCCATGACACCTGGCCATTGGATCAGTCTCCTGCGAATCGATTCATTCATCTAAAAAAAAATGTCTCCATAACCTACAACTAAACTAGCGATAAATCACTCACAGATGTTTTAACCATTTGTTTTCTACATCAGATCATCCTGCATTGGAGGTATAAGTGAGCCCCCTTATCTCTGGTGCCCCTGTGCAGCTGCCCAGGTTGCACTAATGGGACCGGACGATGAGTGACAAGGTCATGTAACCCAATTCCAAAGCAGTGGATCAGGATCGGGTGATTTCAATGGGATTGGTCTACCATCTACTGTGTATGGGGGCCTCATGACAGATTATGTTGGGGGACATAAAAATCGGGCGGATGGAATTTAATCACCCGATCCTTACTTTCTGACCCTGAAATTAGCAGCTGCCATAAGATTCTGGCAGCGACTCTGTCATAGAGAAAACAGGAGCGAGCATTGCTGAATATGGGGGAGCCGGGAAAGATAACGGTCATCCAAATGATAGCTGGCCAGCTATATAGGACCTATCACTTGCCATTAATATGCAATTTTATTACCTGGTGTAAATGCCGCTGTTCTCCTAAATCCGGTGTTGTTTTTCTTTTGCTCCTGCGCCTCTCCATTCCTGAGATATAGCCTCTTTATAGAAATCTAGTTCATAATTTTTAATAGCCAAGTGGGCGTGGTCATCAAGTCCTCTCTGTGGGATTCTTCAGGAAGGCCTTGCCCAGTTGGCTTAAAGGGCTAGAGGAGAGCGACAGATGTCAGGAACGGAGAGGAGCAGGAAGAAAAGAAAAACCATGCCGGAGTCAGGAGAACAGCGGCATTTACATATTTATGGCGAGGGACAAGTCCTCTTTAAGTCTTGGAAAACCCCTTTAAGACACTATTATATTTTAATACCTTATAGTCGGCTTTCGGAAGTTGAATGCCAGGGAACAGGTCGCTGGTAATCCCATTGAACAGAGGAATATCAGGAGACAAAGATTTGGGTTCGTTTACATCCTTAATTGACCGCAAGAGCCAAATAGAATGAAAAAGGATTAAATGATAAAATAATTCATATACAATATGACATGAAACAATATTAAAAGTGAGGAACCCCATTACAAAGGAGCAGTCAGTTCTTGTGGTATGTCTGTATTAGTAAAGAATAGTATTCTCCAAAAAATAAGTATGAAACCTCTTTTCCTAAAACTCTACATTGTATCGTCCCTCTGTTATACCTCCTGGAAATGTATGTGTAAATGATATATAATGTATATATAATCTATATAGGGGACAACCCTATACAATCTGACTGTGCCCAAACAGTGGTGACATTGTCAGACTGTGTAGGGGACTCGTTATTGACAGATTTCAATTAATTCCTACATTTCCAGGAATGATAAAAGAGGAATGGAACGCTGCTGAGTTGCACTAAAATATGCTGCAGAATTGTTTTTCCATAGGGAATACATGTGGCCTCTGTGTTGCACTGTTAATTGCCGGCTGCAGAATGAGTTAAGTGAGATACTGTCAGTGAACTCGTTTTTGCTGGCTGACGGGGAGTTTGTAAATGTTTAGAGGTTTAGCGTGCAGAAAACCATAAGAATAAAGGCAGATCTCCGCAATCAGAGCATAGTTGGGGACCATCATTGCTACAGTCCGGAAAAGAACCTGAAATGCGCAAACCGGATGGGTCAGTCAACAAATGAAACTAAATTACTGTAAACTAGGCATAGAGCCGGGGAACCCATTATGTCCATTTACACTATCCTCCACCCCAGACCTAAAAGTGATGTGTCTATTCCACATCAGAGGAAAGTCAGTCAAAGTGTGGTTAAAGGGGTATTCCCATCTCCAAGATCCTGTCCCAATATGTAATAGGTATAATAATAATGTTTGCAAATATCTCCAATTAGAAATGTAGTATAGTTTTTCTGATTAGCTATGTTTCTTACCCCCATGTGCAGGACATTGCAGTAGCTTAGGTATCCATGGTTACGACCACTCATAGTAACAGTTAGTTACTTGCTAGTGGTCGTAACCATGGATACCTAAGCTACTGCTATGCCCTGCACATGGGTTAAGCAACATAGCTAATCAGAAGAACTATACTACATTTCCAATTGGAGGTATTTGCTATTAATATTATTATTACACCTATTACATATTGGGATAGAATCTTGGAGATGGGAATACTCCTTTAACACTTTCCAAATCTCTCTCCACACCTCTACTGTGTCCATTTTGGAAAATAGGAGAATGGGACATCAATATTAAGGAGCTTGCAGAAATGAGGGCATCCGGTGTTGTGATTATACATAGGAAATGTACAATCTCATATAGGTTTGGGGGAGAATAATCCCTTTGATGAAATCTTATGTTTCTTTTGTAAACCTAGTATTTACTTGAAAGTTTGTGAACCCCTCAAAAATTTCTGTATTACTGCATAAATTTGACTTAACCGCTTCGCGACGGCCCACTGTAGATAAACGTCGGTGCTGCCTGGGCTCTGTGCAGCGCCGACGTTTAAAAACGGTGGGTGGTCCCGCAGCGCTCAGGACCCTGAGGGTCCTGCAAGCGCTGCGGGAGCGGTGCAGAGCGATAGCTCTGACAGGGAACATCATCGGGACCTGATTGGATCAGGTCCCAGTGATGTTAATGACGCGCCCCCTGGGCCTGTGTTGTGCAGGGACGTGATACCCGTTTGTGGCGGGTTGGTCTCGATCCTGCCGACTACGCCAAAGTTGACGCGCCCCCTGGGCCTGTGTTGTGCAGTGGAACCCGGAACCGGGCCTGTTGTAGAATGCTGGGGGTTGTAGTCTCCGTGTGGCGGTGACCCGGTCCGTGCCCAGGGTGGTCAAACCAGTGGCAGTCTTAATGTGTAGCAAATGTCCGACTACGCCACCCGTGGATTGCGGTCAGTGGGGACCGCCGCCGCGCTGCAGACCGCTGAAGCTGATGTTGTTTGCGCAGCTGAGTATGGGATAACTCCCCAGGGGAGAAGTATTGCCTCAGGGCAGCTAATGTGAGAGATGATGGGAGTGATGGTGTGAGCGTCCCAGTGCTAATGGTGCTGGTGCGGCGAGGAACCACAGAGACGTGCGGTTGTAGTTTTCAATGCTTTACTCACAGTTGTTGTTCATGTCAATGCTGCAGGCGATGACTGCCCGAGCCGCGCTGCGTCCACCAGGCAAGGGACTCGGTCAACTCCCAGGTAATTCCAGAGTGTGGTTCAGAGCTCCCTTCTCTACCTTTTTCTGGGCGTCCCCACCAGTGACCCACCTTTGTCCAGCTTCCTCGGGCCTTCTGTTGGCGAAACCTCTCCCGGTTTCCCTGACCCTATACGGTATGCCTTTCTGGTGGATGTAGTGAGGGGTCGCACCAAGATGTGGTAACAACCTCCGGTCTTTGGCTGAGGACTCTGTTGCCTCCACCAATTTGGGTTCCTGTACCCTGTTCTGCCAACCCTTCACCCTGTATCTCCTCTGGGCATATGGGGTTCCTTCGGTCCTCGTGTCTCTGGGCCTTTCTCTGTGTTCCTTGCTTCCTTTCTCCTCTGTTCCAGTTCCTTTCTTACTTTCCTTTCCTTCTCCTCTCTCTTTCTGCTGTTTGTGGCCTCCACTCCAGGCCTGCCTCTGGAGCTGGGCCCAGACTGAGCCACAGCTCCCTGTCAGCCCTCTCTGGCTGAACTCCTGTCTTCTTCTCCTCCTCTCTGAACTGAACCGGACTGAACTCGACTCTGTTCTAAGATGGTGCCCACCTTATATACCTCCTTCTGACACCCGAGCCCAGGTGACTAGCAACCAATGGGCTCCTACCTATGCCCAGAGACCCACCCCTATCTGCTCCTACACCACTGGTTATTCCACCCCCTCCCCACTCCAGCCAGGGACAGATGCTGTCGTGCCTGCACTTCTATCTTGTGGGAGCACCGTTGAGCTGTCCCTCGGAAATGGGGTGTGTGTGGTGCATGCAGCTACTGAGTCCTGGTCCACAATCCATCCTTACCCGGGAGTGGAATACCACACCTCTGGTTTGAGGTGCAATACCCCTGTAGCAGCCAAGCCCTCGGGGTGCTACATTCCCCCCTGGTAAATCACAGCACGTCCTCGGGCTGGAAAAGAGCAAAACAATTTAAACATACAAATTTTTAGAATGCATTCGTATATAAGACAATAACTATAAACCCATCCCTTTATGGGAGGCACTTTTCTCTTTTAACGTTGCTGGTACTCTTTTTCTTTTCTTTAACATTCTTCTGTCACTAGCTATGGTCAAAACTACCGGAACTCGTTTAGCATATAAAACATCACATGAAACATTTGCATTATTATTCTAGCAGCATATAAAACTTTTCAATATAAAACTTTTTCAAGTAGAACATTCTTGAGCTCTGGCCGCTGTGCAACTTGCGACCAGGAAAAGGTGCAACAGTCCATTTAATCTGCCTTGAGGTAGACGTTGCGGTTTTTGTATAAAACCAGTAGGGGGCGCTTTAGGAAGCGCAACTATATACAAGGGTGGCCGCTCTCAGTCCTCGACCAGTGGGGATAGGGGAATGGCTGCTCACAGTCCTCAGCCTGGTTAGGGATTAGGGGCACACAGATAACAGTCCTTTAACAGTTCCACATTAGTTCCAACGGGGACCACACTCCACTCAGCAACAGTTTTTATACCCTTACGGGTAACTATATACAGTTCCATTTTACCGTTTACTGGTAACGGTATCCTCCTGATGCTCCTTCCTCATAGTCTTCAGATCTGTCCGGATCCTCAGGGTAGTCCATGTCTGGGCGGTACCTCAGCTCCTCCTCTGTTAGACGGTGGACATGGAGGGCATACAGTCCCTTGGTGCCCTTGTGTAGCAGGCCTTGCGGCGGGGCCTGGAGAGAGCCGCTGTTGACGACGCCCGGGATCAGAGGGTGCGACTTTGGGCCTTTGCGCTGGCTGGTGGTGGCAGCGACCAGGGCTGGAGGGCTCGGCAGCAGGGCTTGTTGCGGGGTCTGGAGCAGGTCGGTGTTTGCAGCGCCCGGGATCGGCGGCTCCACCAGGGGGCTCGGGAGCAGGCTGACGCTGGCAGCGTCCGGGACAGGGAGACTCCTCTTACCTGCTCCCACGACCACTCCTGCATCACGCGTCTTCTCCTGGCGCTGGTCAGGGCCCGCGACGGCTTGGGCACTGCCGATGCTGGGCAGCTTGGTCTGCTGCCGGTCCACCATCTTGCTCTCCGTTCCTGGTGTCCTCCTCCCCCCTGGTGGACCGTGGCCTACCTTGCGTTGATCTTCCTCCGTAGGCCGCGGCTCCGCAGTCGATCGTCGGGGTTGAGGACCTTGCGTCGCGCTCCTGTGACGTCAGCGTCGCTCCCTCTCCCTTTCTGGACCTTACGCAGCGTCGGTGCGTGGGGCGGAGCTTCAGATCTCGCGCGCTTTCGTCGTCCACGCCCCTCTTCTTCCCGCGCGGCGTCCCGAAGATGGCGCCCGATGGCGGGAAAACGACTGCGGATGGCGGGAAGACGGTGGGAAACGACCCAAGATGGCGTCCGATGGCGGGAAACGGTCCAAGATAGCGTCTGATGGCGGGAATCTGCTCCGGATGGCGGGAAACTTCGGGAAATGGCGGGAGACTTCTTTTCCAGGTACATGTACAATTTTCTTCAGGCACGCGATACCCGTTTGTGGCGGGTTGGTCTCGATCCTGCCGACTACGCCAAAGTTGACGCGCCCCCTGGGCCTGTGTTGTGCAGGGGAACCCGGAACCGGGCCTGTTGTAGAATGCTGGGGGTTGTAGTCTCCGTGTGGCGGTGACCCGGTCCGTGCCCAGGGTGGTCAAACCAGTGGCAGTCTTAATGTATAGCAAATGTCCGACTACGCCACCCGTGGATTGCGGTCAGTGGGGACCGCCGCCGCGCTGCAGACCGCTGAGGCTGATGTTGTTTTCGCAACTGAGTATGGGATAACTCCCCACGGGAGAAGTATTGCCTCAGGGCAGCTAATGTGAGAGATGATGGGAGTGATGGTGTGAGCGTCCCAGTGCTAATGGTGCTGGTGCGGCGTGGAACCACAGAGATGTGCGGTTGCAGTTTTCAATGCTTTACTCACAGTTGTTGTTCATGTCAATGCTGCAGGCGATGACTGCCCGAGCCGCGCTGCGTCCACCAGGCAAGGGACTCTGTCAACTCCCAGGTAATTCCAGAGTGTGGTTCAGAGCTCCCTTCTCTACCTTTCTCTGGCCGTCCCCACCAGTGACCCACCTTTGTCCAGCTTCCTCGGGCCTTCTGTTGGCGAAACCTCTCCCGGTTTCCCTGACCCTATACGGTATGCCTTTCTGGTGGATGTAGTGAGGGGTCGCACCAAGATGTGGTAACAACCTCCGGTCTTTGGCTGAGGAATCTGTTGCCTCCACCAATTTGGGTTGCGGTACCCTGTTCTGCCAACCCTTCACCCTGTATCTCCTCTGGGCATATGGGGTTCCTTCGGTCCTCGTGTCTCTGGGCCTTTCTCTGTGTTCCTTGCTTCCTTTCTCCTCTGTTCCAGTTCCTTTCTTACTTTCCTTTCCTTCTCTTCTCTCTTTCTGCTGTTTCTGGCCTCCACTCCAGGCCTGCCTCTGGAGCTGGGCCCAGACTGAGCCACAGCTCCCTGTCAGCCCTCTCTGGCTGAACTCCTGTCTTCTTCTCCTCCTCTCTGAACTAAACCGGACTGAACTCGACTCTGTTCTAAGATGGTGCCCACCTTATATACCTCCTTCTGACACCCGAGCCCAGGTGACTAGCAACCAATGGGCTCCTACCTATGCCCAGAGACCCACCCCTATCTGCTCCTACACCACTGGGTATTCCACCCCCTCCCCACTCCAGCCAGGGACAGATGCTGTCGTGCCTGCACTTCTATCTTGTGGGAGCACCGTTGAGCTGTCCCTCGGAAATGGGGTGTGTGTGGTGCATGCAGCTACTGAGTCCTGGTCCACAATCCATCCTTACCCGGGAGTGGAATATCACACCTCTGGTTTGAGGTGCAATACCCCTGTAGCAGCCGAGCCCTCGGGGTGCTACATTAACCCTTTGCTGTCGTCTATATGCCGGGATCTATAGTGATCGCGGCATATAGAAGACAGCAGGAGGAGAGGGGGTCGTATACTTACCTCTCCGAAGACCCCTGATACTTCCAGGACCTGACGTTGCTATGGCAGCTGGAGGTCACAGGACCGCCTCCAAATCTGCCATATATGGTGTCCTGCCTGACTCAGCCTGCAGCAGAAGCCTGGCAGGAGACACTGACTGTGAAACAGTCAGCAGAGATCTCATGTAATGTAATATATGTCTATTACATTACATGAGATCAGTGATCAGAAAAATAAAAATTAATGTCCCATACAGGGACTAAGTAAATATGTAAAAAAAAAGTAAAAAAAATGTTTTGAAATTGTTAAAAAAAAAATCACAAAATAAATAAAAATAAATAAATAAAATATTAAACCGATAAATCCGTATATTTATGCAAAAACAAAAAAAGTACACATATTTGGTATCGCCGTGTCCGAAACAACCCGAGCTATAAAACTGTCACACTAATTAACTCCTTCTATGCACACTGTAATTAAAAATAAATAAAAAACGGAGCAAAAAACTATGCTTTTTCCTCATATCGCCAAACAAAAAGTGGAAAAAAAAATGCGATCAAAAAGCAAAATGAAAATAAAAATGGTACCGCTGAAAACGTCATCTTGTTCCACAAAAAAAAAGCCGCCATACAGCTCCATTAGCCGAAAAATAAAAAAGTTATAGCGCTCAGAATAAAGTGATGCAAAAAAAATATTTTTTCTATAAAATTGTTTTATTGTGTAAAAGCGCCAAAACATAAAAAAATATACAGTACGTGTAGTATCGCTGTAAACGTACTGACCCGAAGAATAATGCTGCCTTATCACTTTTACCACACGCAGAACGACATAAAAAAACCCTCAAAAAACAATGAATTGTTGGTTTTTGTTAATTTTACCTCCCAAAAAATGGAATAGAAAGTGATCAAAAAATGTCACGTTCCCAAAAATGGTAGCAATAAAAATGTCAACTCGTCCCGCAAAAAACAAGCCATCACATGACTCTGTCAGCCGAAATATGGAAAAATTATAGCTCTCAAAATATGGCGATGCAAAAACTAGATTTTGCAAAAAAAAGCGTCTTTTAGTGTGTGACAGCTGTCAATCATAAAAACCCGATATAAATCTGGTGTCTCTGTAATCGCACCGACCCAAAGAATAAAGTAATCTCATCACTTATACCGCACGAGAAACGGCGTAAAAAATAAATAAAACCAATTCTTCACCTGCTACTGATTTGTTTATTATGTCTCCCAATGTGCTCACCACACATCTAGATAAGTTCCCTAAGGGGTCTAGTTTACATAATGGTGTCACTTGTGGGGGGTTTCCACTGTTTAGGCACATTAGGGGCTCCCCAAATGCGACATGGCGTCCGCTAATTATTCAAACAAATTTTACATTCAAAAAGTCAAATGGCGCTTCTTCCCTTCCGAACCCTGCAGTGTACCCAAATAGTGGTTTTCCCCCACATATGGGGTATCGGCATACTCAGGAGAAATTGCACAGCAAATTTAATGGTGCAATTTCTCCTGTTACCCTTATGATAATGCAAAATTAGGGGATGAAAAACATTTTTTGTGGGAAAAATGTGAAAATTTTATTTTTACGGCTCAATATTATAAACTTCTGTGAAGCACCTGGGGGTGCAAGGTGCTCACCACACATCTAGATAAGTTCCCTAAGGGGTCTAGTTTCCAAAATGGGGTCACTTGTGGGGGGTTTCCACTGTTTAGGCGCATTAGGGGCTCTCCAAAAGCAACATGGTGTCTGTTAATTATTCAAGCAAATTTTACATTCAAAAAGTCAAATGGCACGCCTTCCCTTCCGAGCCCTGCCGTGCGCCAAACAGTGGTTTTCCCCCACATATGGGGTATCAGCGTGCTCAGGAGGAATTGCACAAACAATTGCATGGAGCAATTTCTCCTGTTACCCTTATGAAAATGCAAAATTGGAGTCTGAAAAACATTTTTGTTGCAAAAATGTGAAAATTTTATTTTTACGGCTCAATGTTCCATACTTCTGTGAAGCACCTGGGGGTTCAAGGTGCTCACCACACATCTAGATAAGTTCCCTGAGGGGTCTAGTTTACAAAATGGTTTCACTTGTGGGGGGTTTCCACTGTTTAGGCGCATCAGGGGCTCCCCAAACGCAACATGGCGTCTGCTAATTATTCAAGCAAATTTTACATTCAAAAAGTCAAATGGTGCTCCTTCCCTTCCGAACCCTGCCGTGCGCCCAAACAGTGGTTTTCCCTCACATATGGGGCATCTGCGCGCTCAAGAGAAATTGCACAAAAAATGTTGGGGTTCATTTTTTCCTGTTACCCCTGCGAAAATAACAAAAATTGGGTCTAAAGTAACATTTTTGTGAAAAAAGTTAAATGTTAATTTTTTTCTTCCACATTCCAAAAATTCCTGTGAAGCACCTGAAGGGTTAATAAAGTTCTTCAATGTGGTCTTGAGCACCTTGAGGGGTGCAGTTTTTAGAATGGTGTCACTTTTGGGTATTTTCTGTCATAAAGACCCCTCAAAGTGACTTCAAATATGATGTGGTCCCTAAAAAAATGTTTTTTAAACTTTGTTGGAAAAATGAGAAATCGCTGATCAACTTTTAACCCTTATAGCTCCCTAACAAAAAAAAATTTGGGTTCCAAAATTGTGCTGATGTAAAGTAGACATGTGGGAAATGTTATTTATTAACTATTTTGTGCAACGTATCTCTCTGATTTAAGGGCATGAAAATTCAAAGTTTGAAAATTGCAAAATTTTCAAAATTTTCGCCAAATTTCCGATTTTTTCACAAATAAATGCAAGTGATATCGATGAAATTTTACGACTATCATGAAGTACAATATGTCACAAAAAAACATTCTCAGAATCAGGGGAATCCGTTGAAGCGTTCCAGAGTAATTACCTCATAAAGTGACAGTGGTCAGAATTGAAAAAATTGGCCCGGTCACGAAGGCAAAAACAGGCTCTGGCGCGAAGTGGTTAAAGCTACATCAGTCTGTGAGGTCACAAAGGAACTCAAGGTAACCTCTAAGCAACTAAGGGCCTCTCCTCACATTAGCTAATGTAATTGTTCATGAGTCCACCATCAGAAGGACAATGAACAACAATGGCGAGCATGGCAGGATTGCAAGGAGAAAGGCAATGCGATTTAAAATGTCACTGCTAAAACTCACCTGGGCACATCAATAGGTAACTGGAATAATGCTTTGTGGAAGGATGAGGCCAAGGTAGAGATTTTAAGTGAGAAGCTATATGCTTGCAGAAAGAAAATACTGCATTACAGCATAAGAACCTCCTATCATCTATGAAACACAAAGATGGTAATCGTAACATGCTTTGGGCCTGTTTTGCTGCACTTGGCCAAGGACGGCTGCCATCATTGATGGAACAATGAATTCTAAAATCTATCAGCAAATGCTAAAGGAAAATATCAGGATATCAGTTCATGTACTGAATCTCAAGAAAACGTGGGTCATGCAGCAAGACAATGGCCCAAAGACACAAGTCATTCTACAAAAGAATAGTTGAATAAACATAAAGTTTTGGAATGGCCGAGTCATAGTCCTGAGCTTAATCCTATAGAAATGTTGTGGAAGGACCCGATGCAAGGCACGGGGACTCTTTACCTTGAGGTTATCGGGCAGCTCAGAACGTCCCGCGTAGCCAGGATTCATGGTAATGGCTACGAAGCAATTTGGGTTAAGCTTCAGTTCTGTTCCTTCGAAGTTCAACATGTCCATCTTCGTCTGGATTGCTCTCTGGATGCAGAGAATCTGTTGGGCCACCACGGACAACACCTCCAGCTCAATACGGTTAAACTCATCAAAACACGCCCATGCTCCCGATGATGCCAGCCCTTTGAAAAACTAAAAAAAAGTATATACAGTACAGCCAAAAGTTTGGACACACCTTCTCACTTAAAGATTTTCTGTATTTTCATGACTATGAAAATTGTACATTCACACTGAAGGCATCAAACTATGAATTAATACATGTGGAAAAATATATACTTAACAAAAAAGTGTGAAACAACTGAAAATATGTCTTATATTCTAGGTTCTTCAAAGTAGCCACCTTTCGCTTTGATGACCGCTTTGCACACTCTTGGCATTCTCTTGATGAGCTTCAAAAGGTAGTCACCGGAAATGGTCTTCCAACAATCTTGAAGGAGTTCCCAGAGATGCTTAGCACTTGTTGGCCCTTTTGCCTTCACTCTGCGGTCCAGCTCACCCCAAACCATCTCGATTGGGTTCAGGTCTGGTGACTGTGGAGGCCAGGTCATCTGGCGTAGCACCCCATCACTCTCCTTCTTGGTCAAATAGCCCTTACACAGCCTGGAGGTGTGTTGGGGTCATTGTCCTTTTGAAAAATAAATGATGGTCCAACTAAACGCAAACCGGATGGAATAGCTTGCCGCTGCAAGATGCTGTGGTAGCCATGCTGGTTCAGTATGCCTTCAATTTTGAATAAATCCCCAACAGTGTCACCAGCAAAGCACCCCCACACCATCACACCTCCTCCTCCATGCTTCACGGTGGGAACCAGGCATGTAGAGTCCATCCGTTCACCTTTTCTGCGTCGCACAAAGACACGGTGGCTGGAACCAAAGATCTCAAATTTGGACTCATCAGACCAAAGCACAGATTTCCACTAGTCTAATGTCCATTCTTTGTGTTCTTTAGCCCAAACAAGTCTCTTCTGCTTGTTGCCTGTCCTTAGCAGTGGTTTCCTAGCAGCTATTTTACCATGAAGGCCTGCTGCACAAAGTCTCCTCTTAACAGTTGTTGTAGAGATGTGTCTGCTGCTAGAACTCTGTGTGGCATTGACCTGGTCTCTAATCTGAGCTGCTGTTAACCTGCGACTTTTAAGAACCCAGAATATAAGACATATTTTCTGTTTCACACTTTTTTGTTAAGTATATAAATTCCACATGTGTTAATTCATAGTTTTGATGCCTTCAGTGCGAATTTACAATTTTCTTAGTCATGAAAATGCAGAAAAATCTTTAAATGAGAAGGTGTGTCCAAACTTTTGTTCTGTACTATATAATCAAAAGGTGTCAGCAGAACATCGGTTGGAGTCAGTTTATTATCTGCAATGGAGCAGCTTAACATTGTATGTACCTTTGACATTGCTATGTAGTCCAAACCATCAGAGCAGTTAAAGACCACACACTGCACGGCCAGCGCCTTGGCCAAATCTTTGGTGGTCTCAGTTTTTCCTGTGCCGGCCGGACCTTCTGGAGCTCCACCAAGATTTAGATAAAAAGCACCGATCTACCAATGAAACATGAAAGAACTGGTATGAAATATCAATAAACTTTCTAATAAGTTTCATGCATCATACAAAAGTCAAAAAAATTTCTGAGCATAACCCATCACATCATAGCAGAGTCCGCTAGCATCTGTCAGTGAGCGGAGTGATGACCAGGCGTGGGGAGTTGCCCAGGTACTCATAGGCGGACTTCACATTGCAGTTGATGATTCGCACTCTCGCATTCTCATTCTCCCAGTAATAGCGGAGTTGGGCAAGCCACTGGAAGTCTGTTTCATGAGAAACTCCTGAGCAATGTAGGAAAAGATAGTCAACCTCTAAGACACTGCAGAATCACAAGGGAGAGTTTCTAAAGGGAAGGCAAATGCACATACATTATAGGACAAAACTCCTAGTCACCGAATTCTGCTTTTACATTTAGTCCCATTGCCCACGGTGTATAACATCCGGACTCTCAGCCCCCAGTTTATAAAATCCGGCCTCTCGCCTCCCCCGGGGTATAACATCCGCCCCTCGCCCCTAGTTTAGTATAACATCCGTCCCCTCGCCCCACCGCCAGTGTATAAAATCCATCCCCTCAACCCCACTGTATAACATCCAACCCCAAGCCCTCCTTTGCATAACATCCGACCCCCAGGGTATAACATCCGGCCCCCAGCCCCAGTGTATAACATCTGTACCCTCGCTCCCTCCCTCTGGTGTATAACATCCGGCCTCTCGCCCCCCTGGTGTATAATATCCGTCCCCTCGCTCCCAGTGTATAACAACCATCCCCTCGCCCACGGTGTATAATATCCATCACCTCGCCCCTGGTGTATAATATCCGTCCCCTCACCCCTGGTGTATAATATCCATCCCCTCGCCCCTGGTGTATAATATCCGTCCCCTCGCCCCGGTGTATAATATCCGTCCCCTCGTCCCTGGTGTATAATATCCGTCCCCTCGCCCCGGTGTATAACATCTGGCCCCTCGGCCTTGTTGTATAACATTAAGACTCTCGCCCCCCACCAGTGTATAACATCAATCCCCTCGCCCCTGGTGTATAATATCCATCCCCTCGCCCCTGGTGTATAATATCCGTCCCCTTGCCCCTCAGTGTATAACATCCAGCCCTCGGACATGTATAACATCTAGCCCCTCATACCCCTAGGGTATAACATCTGGCCCCTCGGCCTTGTATAACATTAAGACTCTCGCCCCCCACCAGTGTATAACATCAATCCCCACGCCCCCCGGTGTATAACATCCGCCCTCCCATGCTGTGTGCTGTTACTAACATATGACAGAACGGCTGGTGGTGCAGAGCTCTCTGATACCAGCGCGGTCCTGTAATAGGAGCCACCGGCGTAACAAGTCTGGATATTAAATTTCTCCCCTCCTAAATCTTCCCCCATCACAAGTGAGTGATATTATTAAGGAGTAGAAGGAACTGCAGCAACTGAGTGCTGAGGAGCAGAGGGCAGAACGCTTTCCTGACTCCATTGGTAACAACATCACCACAAACACTGCGTCCCCGCCAGGAGCTTTATGGCTGAGCAGCTGCATGCAGCCTTACATCACCAAGCACGATGCAGAGCGTCGGATGGAGTGGTGTGAAGCCGCCACCACAGGACTCTGGAGGAGACCTGTTCTGTGCAGTGACGGATCACACTTCTCTATCTGGCATCTGATGGACGAGTCTGGATTTGGTGAATGCCAGGAGAACGTTACCCTATTAACTGCATTGTGCCCGCTGTACAGTTTGCTGGTGGGGGTATGGCCTTGTTTTTAGGGGTTGGTCTAGGCCCCTTAGCTCCAGTGAAAAGATATCTTAATGCTTCAGCACAAGATGTTTTAAACAATTGTAGCTTCCAACCCTAAGGGAATAGAAGAGCAGAACTGTTTCACACACGTTCTCAACCTCAACCCCATTAAACACCTTTAGGATGATTCATTAGAACAAATACTGCACAATGGCAGCATAAATATGTCACCGCAACATAGGGAAGAACAATGTCAGTCACACATCAATTACATTGCCATATGTCTGCTCAGGCTTAGAATGGCTGACCATTCAGAGAATTACATAATACCTACAAAGAAACCGAACAAAAGGTCATTAAAGAAATTGACATAAAAACCCTTTATTAGTACATCCATGGTTATGGAAGGACACCGCACAGAGGAGGGCACACACACCATTGATAGAAAATATTACACACCGCACCTAGGCCATCCAAAACACTGACTATAAAGAATATCAATTGTGGCAATGAGTCATATATAGGGGACGCCGACACCTACAGATGCCAAAACATTCCTATATAGGGACCACCATCTCAATATGCAGAAATGACTACTGCCCCATAGACGTCATTGTAAGTACACCCCAAGATTGCTTTACTGTGACAAGATCAATTGTGTCCTATGAAAACTCAAAGAAAAGAGGGGGGAATATAACATAGATATGGAAAGAACATAGGAATGGGGTGAAATGTATGAAGGTGCTCTGCATATTGAGCTGTGATATCTGTAGAGGGACGGACTCCATATTAACATCCTGGATATGGATTTAGAATAGGGGGCCATAAAAGCCCCTGTAGGTGTAATGTGGAGGGGGCACAATACCTTTCTCCATGTAGTGTATGATAAATAGAACATGGTATTGGAAAGTTTGGTGCCAGCCATGATGTTTGCACAAACCTGTTTGGATCATTTCCATGCCCACGTCACGAGCGTGCCCCTCTATGGTGACGAGAGCCCCCAATGTGGTGCCAGTCTGCTGGGACAATTTGCCTCCTCGCACAAGCTCCACAATATCATTTAGCTGGAGCTGCAGATTATCATAGGAGTTTTTCAGGCCCTACAAGAAGGATGTAACGGTGAAATCATCTGCAGAAACATTCATAGAACATACATATTGCAAGGGGGCTGAAATCTATACAGATTATAAGCTGCAGACTAGATTGAGAACTCCACAATATGCAGGCACTTTATAATGTACACAACAATTTTACAACATATCTTTATAGAAGTTGGAGATCTGGATTGAACCCAGAGCTCCAAATACCCAGATGTACCTCTATAAAACCCTGCCACAAACAGCATGGAAAACTCAATGCTGATGGATTCATTTTATGCTGGTATTATGGGAAATCCCATACAATGTCTTCCCTTATTGGTAGATATGACGAGAGTAGAGATGAGCGAATGGATTTGCAGGACTCTGGTCCAACAGTCGGGTCAGTATTCCACGGCCGCAGGACCGGAGCCCCGTGAACCGGCATCTCCGGCTCCTCTTTTGATGTCGATGTCATAGTTGTGGTGTGAGGCACAAATGACATCACGCCTGGCCGGCTAATCAAAAGAGGAGCCAGGGATGCCGGCATGTAAGAGGCGGTTAGCAAGGCTCCCATCCAACAGCCACAGACTACTAACCTGCTCTCTTAGACCAAGGTCCTGCAAATTTAGTTGCTCATCTCTAGACAAGATGCATGAATCTATGCAAAATCCCAACAATACTATGGAGCCTTTTGGGTACCTTCAAGATACTGAGCCGCTGTACAACTGCAACCCCCAGGAGAAGACCCCTGGGCAAGAACAGTACATGGACTCTTTGCAGTCTAATAACGTACTGTGAAAGAAGCTACTTGCATCTTTTGATGTGAATGTGGGTCCCCTTACCTCTGTTGCACCAATGGTATATCCGCCCCTGGAAACTCCTATAAGCTGCGTCCCTGGGTATGACAGTCTATTAGCAGGAGAACACATGAAGTCTGTCTATGAATGTATATATATGTATTTCTCCCAGAAAATTATTACAATTACACATGTTTTGTTGTTCACATGTTTATTTAATTTGTGTGTATTGGAACAACACAAAAAGAAGATATTGGTCAACAATTTTGGTTCTCAAGTCCTCAGACAGTTCTCTTTTCCTCTTTCTGTTCTCCCTACTTAGTGTGGCACGTAACAACGCAAAGATTGAGTCAACTTTTACCCTTTGTATCGGGTTTCAGGTGTGATTTTCATATTGCCCACACCTTTTACTTGCCACAGGTGAGTTTGAACGAGCATCACATGCTTGAAACAAAATTGTTTACCCACAATTTTGGAAAGATGCCAACAATTTTGTCCGGCCCATTTTTGGGGTTTTGTGTGAAATGATATCCAATTTGCCTTTTTTTTCTCTGTTTTTTTTTTTTGTTGTTCCAATACACACAAAGGAAATAAACATGTGTATAACAAAAAATACACATGCAATTTCAATAATTTTATGGAAAAATACTTCAAGGGAGCCAACACTTCCGGCCATGACTTTATAGTGAAGCCACCTTGATCAGTAAAGGAGCTTATGCCGTACCTCTGGGCCACTGCCGATAGCTTCATGCACTTCACTTGTCCAGAACATCTGAGACACACAGAGCACGACCTGTCCCGGCCATTCCCTCACCCAGTCTTTTCTTGCAGTCTCAGGGTATGCCTTTTAAAAAACAAAGTTAAATTACGTTGACAGAAGCATTTAAGAGAGGGACAACCTTACTAGTATTATCCAGCAAATTCATTTCTACCGATTGCAGGTAGAAGATCTGCTACCTGGCTCTATAGCAAGAGATACATCATCCACAAATCATTCACTGCTGCCAAATAATCTTATACAAATATAAAAGTACTAGATTAGTTCCAATTAATGCTTTTGGTCTGTTGGTAGATCCGTACCATTCGTGACTGAGCAATAACATCATGCACGCTCCTTAACATGACATCTTCCCCTTGGATGAGCCACTTCTCCACAGCCCCCCGAGCCTCGGAGGTGGAGATGGTCTGGATGAGCTCTACGCGTTCCCCCTCGGTGCTGTACATGACTTTGATGTCCAGGTTAGGAAGGAACTCCAGCTTTGCGATGCCTTCAAAGCCCTTCTTTAGATGTGGTTGGACCCGCAGAGGATCTTTAGTCTCAGAGAGAATTTCTAGCATTTCGTCGTTGGACAGGAAGAAAAAGCTAAAGCGAAAATGCACAATATGATAAAAATGTCATTAAAGTATTGGGTCAGGCGCCATTTGTATTAGTGTCTATGTGAGAAAATAGAAAAGCAAAGCTTTAAAGTAAAGATTCAGTCCCCATACACATTGGATTAAAATAGTTTAAACCTGACGATTGCAGCAGGACCGGCCTACCCACTGATGTGTATGGGGGTCTCCTGACTCTCCCCCGATAGAGGATGTCAGGGCCAGAAGGATCGGGCAGATGGGATTTCAATACCCGGTCTTTTGGTTCTCAGGGGAGATAACCCGCTGCCGGAGGTGTCCAGTACCGACTTTCTCCTCTCTCCCCATTAAAAACACATGACTGTTCAGCAGAATATGTGGGAGTCAGGAGAAATAGCCAAATAACCATTCAGACCACGGGTATCTCATATCTCATGCGTATGGCTAGCTTAAAGGGGCTATCCATCTTTGGGAACTTTTTTTATTTAACTGAAATGGGTATTCCCATCTCCAGGATTCTACCCCAATATGTAGTAGGTGTAATAATAATAATATTAGCAAATACCTCCAATTAGAAGTGTAGTATAGTTCTTCTGATTTGCTTTGTCGCTTACCCCATGTGCAGGGCATTGCAGTAGCTTAGGTTACGACCACTAGCAAATAACTGTCACTATATGAGTGGTCGTAACCATGGATACCGAAGCTGGGGAAAGCGACATAGCGAATCAGAAGAATTATACTACATTTCTAATTGGAGGTATTTGCTAATATTATTATTATTACTACGCCTACTACATATTGGGATAGGATCTTGGAGATGGGAATACCTATTTAATTGCGAGTATTTGCGACAATTCAGTTTCATTAAAAATGTTGCACCGTTAGGCTTTTTGTTTCCTGCACATTCAGCTTTGATGTGATCTGTGGTCATAAATCGGCTAAGAGGAGCTGAAAAAAGACCGATTAAAAATAAGTCCAATAGCCAGCGCAGCACAGAGCCAATAGAAGGCAAACAGTGCAAAATTATTAATGAAATCCAATTACAAAAATGATTTCAATGGTTTAAATAAGAAAAAAAAAATTTCTTTAAGTAGTATATAGAATCATTGCAACAAGTGAAAGGACTATACCGTGGGAAAAAAGCCTCTTCTTCTCCAGATAGGCATTCAGCCCTTTCATGATTTTATCCAGAAGCACATTGCTGTCCTGAAGTTTTTCCAGAAGTCCGGTCAGAAAAGTGGCGCTTATAACCTAAAACAAAGTAGATAGCCCATGAGTAAGATTCCATTATATAGTTATAGAGACTGAAAAAAGGTCACATTCATTGACTATTGTGCCAATAGTTCATATTAAAAAAAAAATTAGAACCTATTTGGATAGAAAATAGAAGATGCGGGAGGCTGGAGTCCAGGCAGTGCGGAGCCCCATAACCCGGGATCCTTGTGATGGAAGCATCAGGACACGGACTCTTGGAAAACATCAATCCTGGATGCAAGATGACCGTGCTTTCTTGTATCAGTCCACCATGAAGCATCCATTTACCTTCGGGTCTTTAACGCAATGTTTCATGATCTCTCTCCAGTTTCTGTCCACAGTCTGGAATATGCGTCCTTCTTCAGGCATTTGCTGCATGATGTCCTCAGAAGAGAAGATGGGGTCTAGATAAAGCCACTGGGCCGGCACCTTCAGCCATTCATCAATGGTTTCCTGGATCCTTATCAGTCGTTCCTCCCATTGCTTAAAGGAGGAGAGCAAAAAGTTAATTACACATAAAATGAAAATGATAGAAAAAATGCTATCATTTTAGAAGATAAATTATCAATGGATATGAATTCTGAATTGTTGGATATTTGTAGGGAAAGTTTGGTGAGACTCCTTGATACCATCCCCTTTACATGTAAGCTGGAGCCGCATGTAACTTTAGCCTCGGAGATCCTAATGAAACCTTAGCTTCTGCTAATAAGCAAGTGAACATTTTCTACCTTGATTTCTTTCTCATAGGGCTTGATGAAAGGCGATCCCCTCATTGTCTGAGTCTTCACAATTTGCTCATCCAGACTGGTTTGGATTTCATCCACTGCTGATAGAATAGAAACGCCAGATTATCGATAGGGACTGGTATTAAAGGATATGGAGTCCCACATTTCTTCCATGGTATGCATCGCTTTCTCCAGGGAAAACTCCTAATAAGAAAACACAGAAACTTTTCACTAGTAGCAGATTCCGCTTTGTTCCGACAAGGATGGGGGGGAGCACATACAAGGATGGGGGGCAGCATATATGCAAGGATGGGAGAGCAGCATATATACAAGGATAGGGAAGCAGCATATATACAAGGATGGGGGAGAAGCATATATACAAGGATGGGGAAGCAGGATATATACAAGGAAGGGGGAGCAGCATATATACAAGGATGGGAGAGCAGCATATATACAAGGATAGGGAAGCAGCATATATACAAGGATGGGGGAGAAGCATATATACAAGGATGGGGAAGCAGCATATATACAAGGATGGGGGAGCAGCATATATACAAGGATGGGGGGAGCACATACAAGGATGGGGGGCAGCATATATACAAGGATGGGGAAGCAGGATATATACAAGGATGGTGGGGAGCACATACAAGGATGGGGGGCAGCATATATACAAGGATGAGCAAACATATACCAGGATGGAAGGGGGAGCATATTTTTTCTTTCTGCAGTCTCATACCACTGCTGCTGTTTGTGGCTGCTTTTGGTTCCCCTCGCCTGCTCTATGTATGAGTTGTTTTTCTAAACTAGAACCTCAGTATTCTGGTTAAATGACCGTGTTGGCACTATGGGATAAATAAGTAAGTTTTGGGTTGCAGTTTGGGCTCTCGGTCTGTAAAAGGTTCGCCATCACTGACCTAGGATATTTCGGAGATATTGTCACTGCAGTATTCAGGTGTCACCATCTAGAGGTCGAAATGCAAATTACTACATGGATTCTTAAATTAAGAAATAGGGAGTCACATAGCAAGAGTGATTTGTATCATACTATCAAAAAATACTGCATCTTTTTGTAAAAGCATCTCATATACAGTACTGTGCAAAATTATTAGGCAGGTGTGGAAAATATGCCGCAGAGTAAAAAGCTTTAAAAATAGAAGTGATAATAGTTTATTTTTAAGAACAGTTATTAGGCTATGTTCACATGCTGCATTTTTTCAACCCTTTGCATAAATAATAATCTTTCTAATAATAATAATCTGTTTATTTATATAGCACCAACATATTCTGCAGCTCTTTACAATTCAGACAATTTACAGACATTCTGGGCGCTGTCCCCATCAGGGCTCACAATCTACATTCCCTATCAGTATGTCTGATACAAATGGAAGCAAGGGGACCCTCTGGGTTCTGTTATAGGGCGGAAAATAATACTCCAATATCTGCAGTGGATTTTTCTGCTGCAATTACTGAACATGTGCACATACCCTTATGACGTTTCTTTATATTTTAGTGGTTAAAAAAAAATTCAGAACCTTAAATTGTTTGTTCCTCCATATTCTGAGACCTGCATCTTTTCGCTCATGGAGCTGAGTGAGGTCTTGGTTATTTTTCGCTGGGAGCTGATGCTTTTAACCCCTTCACCACCTTGGGTTTTTCCTTTTTTGCGTTTTCGTTTTTTGCTCCCCTTCTTCCCAGAGCCATAACTTTTTTTTTTCTTCTTCATGTTTAACATATTGTCTGAATAATTTAATATTTCGATAGATCGGACTTTTTAGTCATGACGATATCAATTTTTTTTTTTACATTTTTCCATTTTTGAATGGGGACAAAGGAGGTGCAGTTTTTTATACATTTTTATTTTTTAAATGGAACCTATCATGTGAAAAAACGCTATCAACCTGCAGATGTGGGGTTACTCTGAACTTGCTCGGCGCCCGCACTTTGAGCACCGCTGCCAGGAGGAAGCTTTATTCCTCCCGGCACTGGTGTAACCGCACCCCCCGGTATTGGTTGACAGCAGCTCAGCAGTACGACCGGACGACAGTCAGTGCTGGAGGCGCCACTCTCTATGTACAGAGCAGTGACTGAACCCGCGCCACCGCACCTATGACTGGAAGCTGACCGCTGCCAGGAGGAATACACATAATTTCCTCCCGGCAGCGGGGCTCTAAATGCCAGGGCCAGACAGGTTCAGAACGCTATTAACCTGCAGATTAACCCTGTTTTTTCACGTGACAGGTTCCCATCTTTTTATTTCTACTTTTTTTGTACCACTAGGGGATCTCAACCTGCAATTGTTCGATTGCTTACACTATACTTACCGGCTGCCATGGTAATGTGGTGCCCCTGTGGGTCCAGTTGCCACAGAGGTACTGCATCTCACCCAGAGGTGTGGTACTCCACACTCAGGTATGGACGGAGTACTACCCGGGACCCACATACCCACATCCAATACTCTCCACTACAGTAGGGAAGGGAAGATTGATCCTAAGGGAGAGCAGTCCCTGGTCCCTAGCTGGAGGGTGGAACCAGGTAGAGGAGGTGGGTGGAGGAAGAAGTTCAGGGGAGCACAGACAGAAAGAGTATAAGAGACAAGGGGAACCATCTAGAAGCGGACAGTACAGAGAGAAGCTCAGTTGGGAGTGGGAGCTCAGGAGGAGCTCCGCTCAGGAGAGCAAGGAAGGAGAGAGAGGAGTCGGACCTAGTAAGAGAGGCCCAGGAAGAGAGTGAGAGAAGACGGGAGCAGGGAGAGAAAGGCTCCAGAGACAGAGGGGATCCCAGGGGCACGGTGAGTGCAGAAAGCCACCCATGCGCCCGAATTCATGCTGACGTGGAGGGATCAGGCCGCAGAGGGGTACCGGCCCCAGACTAGTGGAGAACAATCAGGCTCAGCTAGCCAACCGGAGGCTGCAGCATTTGCAAGGTGTTGCAGCCAAAATACACAATTATATCGCTGAAAAGGTGGCCACATAGGGTACAGGAGATTGCAAGTTGCCCGACAAGGCCCGAGGCCACTGGCTTGGGACACTAATTGTGAGGCGCAGGGTAGGAGGGTGAGAACCAGCGCCGTGAGACGACCAGGAAAGGTACATAGAACGGGGTCCCGTCCAAGTGCTCCTGAGGTACCTTAGAGTTTGCAGGATCACTACCCCGGAGGACACAGGGCGACGTGGGAAGTTGCACACTGGTGACTGTAACCTGAGGAACTTAACAACTGTGAGTAAAAGCTGAAGACTGCACCCCACTGCGTCCTTGAATAATTGCTGCGCCATCACCTGCATTACACCGCACCAACAACATCTACCTTCAAAATTCATCTTATTCTGCCCTGGGGCTATGCTCTGCCTGTGGAGAGCTGAACCAACTCTGCTGCGTCACCTTCAGCTCCAGTGGATCTGCACCACAGCGGCGGCCCCATATAGCCGCATACCACAGGTGGCGTCACAAACATTATCTCTAAAAAACTTTATTCCCCTTTTACCTTTCCTTTAATTTGACCACCCCGGGCCACGGACCGGGTCACTGCCACCGTGACATCCCCAGCACCAACCGGCCCAGCTACCGAGTACCCCACAGCCCCAGGGGGCGCGTCAGTAACCCATCAGCTCCCTGCAATCGCCATTCAGTGATTGACAAAGGCATTTAGATGGATAAACCTCAGCGATCGGAGCGAGCTCTGGTTGCTGCAGTTTTTGGCTGTGTAGCACAGCCGGCATCTGCTACATATGATGTGAGATCTACTACTGAGTCGGTTTCATACAGGCCTTAGAGACCTGGGACAAAACTACATCATGGGTTAAAGGGAACCTGTCTTGTAAAATAACACTTAACCTGCAGATATGGGATATGGGGTAAATCTGCAAGTAATAGCATTGTGACACTGTGCGGTGCCTGCACTGAGAGCCCCGCTGCCAGGAGGAAATTAACTTTATGTCACCCAGCAGCCTCTCTCTGTCAGTCACAGGGGCGGCGCCTGCGCGGTTTCAATCACCGCTCTGTGTATAGTGAGCGGCAGCTGTAGAAAACCCAATATCCAAATGCCACCTTATGGGAATCTGAAGTTCTGTATTCTCATCCATTAGTCAGAATGGAGGCGACCACCAAACAGCGTCTCCTGCCCTGGAGGACCCAACACTTCCATGATTTCCAGGTACAGCCCAGTGATTACAGAGAATCATGTGTAATACTTCATTTCTCCTTTGGAGGCGCTGTAGGGAAATTCAGCACCTGCTGCCGGGTACTCGCTTACTGCAGAAGAGATCAGTTTGGTCTTTATCCGCAGCACATTGGGGTTTCACCTCTGACCCATATGGAGAAACCTTACATGAGACCGTACGACCCCATCAAGACTTAGGGGTGAAACCCACATTCACTACATGGATGACAGATGGAATAAAGACAAGAACAACGATGTAGGAGGTAAACGAAAGATTTTATTTATAGATGGGGTTATTATATGTTATAGTATCATGTATATGTGTAAATTATTCTTCTATCAGAATAATCCTATTTATGGGCCGCGTTGATCCAGAGGAAGGCGAAAACCCCCTGTGAGGAATAAGCCAATTGTCCTCATATCAGGGGGGAAAATTCCTTCCTGACCCCAAATATGGCGATCAGAATAAATCCCAGGATCAAGGGCTGAGACCGAAATTAAATGAATTTCTAAAAAATGTATTAAACTATTTATCTTTTCCTTATTTAAGTTCAGAGCTACGGTATATATTATACATTATCTGAAAATCTGCCTATACTTTAAAATGTTTTTATGTATTTATAATAAGCCATTAATCTGGGAATTACTTATATAACTGTCAGTTTATATCTATTTAAGGCCGTGTTGATCCAGAAGAAGGTGAAAAATTCCTTCCTGATCCCAAATATGACGATCGGGATGAATCCCAGGATCAAGGGCTCATAGCTAATGTGTGATACGTAAGTGTACATTTTTTATTTAAATATTCAATTATTTTCAATTTTTGGACTAATTTATTTTTATATTTATTTTAACTAATTTTTCTTAGGGTATGTGCACACGATGCAGAAATGCTCAGGATTTTTTCCTGAGCGTTTCTGCATCTCTCTGGCAGGAAAAAACGCATGCGGATTGTACATGCAGTTTCCTGCCAGGGACATGCGGAAATGAAGCGGTCTTCACTTTCATTTCCGCATGCGGATTGACAAGCGCTTCCCAAGCGATTTTAGCATCACTTGGAAAGTGCTTGTCAACTTCACACTATATAAATCCATGCAGCCGGCATGGATTTATATAGTGTGTGATGTCAAAAAATAAAAAATAAATCTATACGTTACCCTCTGATGGCCCCCGGTGTCCTGCTTCATCGGTCCCGGCTGCCGGCAGTGAAGACTGTAGGACCTTCCGACGTCAGCGTCACGTGACCCGTCACATGACTCTGATGTCAGCGAAGGTCCTTCATTCAACCGCGAAGTGCCCGGGAAGCCGGCAGGACGCAGCGCGGGCCGTCAGAAGGTGAGAATAATAATATGTATTTTTTATTTTATTCTTTTTTTTTTAATGGTACCTGGGTCTGGATGAGAGTCCTCTCATCCACACCCGGGTACCATCCGCACATTAGACCGCATGAAAAGCGCATCAACATATACAGTGATGCGGATTCCATGCGGTCTAATGCAAGTCAATGGCGGCAAAAGAGCAGCGTTTCCGCAAAATTAATTGACATGCTGCGGATTTTTGACCGCAGAGTTTACGCTGCGGAAAAATCCGCATCATGGGCACAGCACATGCAGATTTCAATTGGGGAACATTGCTGCCCTTCTACCATGCGTTTTTCATGCTTTTCCGCGGCGTTTACGCAACTGCAAAAACGCCGCGGAAACGCACGAAAAACGCATCGTGTGAACTCAGCCTTAAACCAAAAAATAAATTATTTTTTTAGATATTTTTTCATTATAAATATAAGAACCTACTTATTTCTTCTATTTTACTAAACCTATCTATGGGCCGTGTTGATCTAGAGGAAGGCGAAAACCCCACGTGAGAAATGGGCCAATTATTCTCATGACGGGGGAAAAATTCCTTCCTGACCCCAAATATGGCGATCAGATTAAATCCCAGGATCAAAGGCTCGTACCTCCCTGTGTGTAATGGAAGTGAGATTTTTAAAAAATATATTTACATTTTTTAATTGTTATATATTTAGACTAAAAATGTTTTTGGTTTGTGTAAAATAAACTATTTTTGAATTTTATTTTTTTAAACTTATTTTTTTGCACTACTTATGTGTGAATCTACTTATTGATATATTACTAAACCTATTTAAGGCCGTGTAGATCCAGAGGAAGGCGAAAACCCCCTATGAGGAATGGGCCAATTATCCTCATATTAGGGGGGAAAATTCCTTCCTGACCCCAAATATGGCGATCAGATTAAATCCCAGGATCAAAAGCCGAAATCTCTATCTACGTTCTATGTGTCTATGTGTGTGTGCCTATACCTGTAGTGTAGTGTAGGGTCTACACCTATCATGTACTGTGGATGTGATGGATGATGGGTGCAGTACTTACCCGGCCTGCGCTGAGGTAAGTTCAGGGATAATGGCCTATATTATACTATTGTTCCTGAACTCACCAGATGGAAACTTAGCACAGGCCGCTCCTGGGGCGCAGAAGACCTTCGGGCTGGAGGGATCTCAGATGCCAGCCATGGATTGGAGGAGGCCAAGTCAAGGGCCTGGTGCAGCGACACGATGGCATTGGTCCGACATGAAGGTGTTAATGAGAGACATGATGTTCTAGGGCAGCCGAGGTGACAAACAGCAGCAGAGACGTGAGGTACGGGTCAGGAGGCAAGAAGTTCTGGGCAGTTGGCACGGGTTCATCCTGCAAGACATAAGGAGGAAGACATTTCAATAACTTCTATCTCCTGGATCTTCTGTTATCTTAGAGGAATGGTCATTATAATGAACCATTCCCCTATGTAACATCAGATATAATGTACACATCTAATGATCGGTGTCCTGTGTGTACAGCGGTCACTCACCAGATGGTCGTGGATTCTTTACAGCCGAGATATTCTCATCCACCTAAGAATGACAGAGACATAGTCATTGACAGAAACAGTGGGAGAAGACAAAGATGGTCATAATGGCCACAAGGTGAGAAGAACATTTGATGGAATTTATCCTCACAGAGGATGATCTTACCGGGCCCAGCTTGATGACACATAATTGAATCCGGCCACGGGGTTAAAGGCTTTCTTATCCTCCGGCCACTGCAGATGATGGTTCTCCAGAACTGGCCTGAATGGTATAAATGGCGGCTTTGCTCTCCTTTTCTCTAGATCCTCCCAGCCGATGTTGGTAAAGAATGGATGCTCTCTGATGTTCCCGCACACATCCAATCGCTTCTCAGGATTTTTGCACAGCAGCTTCTTGATAAGATCTTTCAAGTCAGCATCAAGCCAAGATGGAATTTCAGGCTCTCCTCTGGTTATCGCTGTGTAAGCCATTTTGCTGACGGAGCCGGTGTAAAATGGGGAGCGTCCTGTTGCCATCTTGGACACCACAATCCCCAGGCTCCACCAATCCACTGCTGTGCCATATCCTTTTTTGAGAAGCACCTCAGGGGCCATGAAGTGGAAAGTGCCCGTCACTCCAGAGATGTTATTGGAGGAGGTGACCCCATCTTGGGCAAGCCCCAGGTCAACTACACGGATGTGGCCATCGGCATCCAACATGATGTTTACTGGCTTAATATCTCTGCAATGAAATAAGAAAATATAATAAGAAATCTACCCCATGATACAGGAGATGGAAAATGGGTCACTGCAAGATCAGGTGGACTAGGCAGACAGGAGCCCAGGAAAGTTGGGGGCAATTTTTTGAGCATGTAAAGGGGACAGAGAGAAGGAGGAAAGTTGTGCTTACCGGTGGACGATGTTGTGTCCGTGGAGGAACTGGAGACCACATACAATCTCTTCTGTGTAGAATCTGATGGAGAGAACAGAGTGTAGTATCAATGTCATCGCTGATACCTCCTTCCCTCCTGGGCTACATGACCTGCCAGTCCTCTCCCAGCTACATCTCCACCTCTGCTTTTATTTTCACCCCTCTGCTCTCTTTTTCGCATATCTTCCTCATACTCACCTTACGCTGTCGATGTTCAGGCAGCCGCACATGTCAATCAAAGCCTCAAGGCTGCCACCGGACAGATACTCCGTGATGAAATACGCCAGCTTCCGAGACTGCTGTGCGGCATAGAGGTGACATAAGAATGGGCAGTCTCGGGCCACCAGGAGTATCCGCCGCTCTCTCATAAGGATGTTTTCCTTCACCTTCTTTTTCTTGATCATTTTTACAGCCATAAAGATGTTTCGGCTGGGGACTGATGTCAGGACCACCTGAAGAAAGAAATAGGGAATGCTTAGAAAATGTGTATGGAAGGTGGAGAACAGCTGGTTTATCACTGCACAAGAAACGGGTGGGCTGAGTGGTGTGTGAGTCTGATGGTAATGGGGTGCCCCTGAGGGTTCTGTCGCCACAGGGATACTGCATCTCTTTAATGAGGTGTGGTATCTCCTCTCCGAGGTAAGGATGGAGCACCTGTCAGGACCCCACCTCTGCATTCAACACTACACCTCTCCCACCTGTAGGGTTCTTATATGCACCAGGGTGCTGCCCCAGCCAGGATAAGAGGAGATGGGGGGGACCAAAGATAGGGGGAACCTAGTAGTGGGTGAGGGTGGAGGACATACCAGGAGGTTACACTTGCTAATACATATTTAATAAACAGCCATCTTAGGTTCAAGGTCTTTTCATTGTGATCTTCATCGCTGAACTTGGCTTTCTGCTAGAACCTGCAGCTGTTGAAGATACACGGTCCTCGTACTCTGGCCTTGAGGCGAGGAGCGGGTTAGAGTTAACGGCTGTCTCTACCCGGTCAAGGTCCCTACCTAAGAAGGCCTGGAGGGGAGCGGAGGAGTAAAGCTCCACAGGCAAAAGGATCCCAGGGAATTCGGACGGAGCGGTTTACGCCACCTGTACTCTTCATTCTGGCCTAGTCAGAGGGACTCCTGCTGCAAGAGGGAACCGGCCCCCGTTATCTGACTTTGTTACTTCACGTCCTAGTCAGAAAAGCTCCGGAGGCTTGGTGGATCCCACCGGGTAACAGACGGAGCGGAGTCGCCACCCGTACCCTTGTTCTGTGAGTAACCAGAGGGAGACCCAGCCTTACTACACGCACCACACACGAACAGGAGAGGACCTAGTGGGAGTTTCTAGGAACACTCTGGTGCTGGGGTTCCTGATTGATGCACCCGAACTACCCGGAGAGTGCCGAACCCCCTTTCCTGGTGGCCGCAGCGCAGCGTGAGGAGCAAGGAGAAGCCTTGGAGCTGACCATTGACAACATGAGTAAAGCTTGGAAGACTGCATACATTGCCTCCAGTCCTTTATTCTAGCGCGACACCACACCACAACATACAACCCACTACTACTCTCCTGATCCCTCTTCGCTGCCCTGAGGCCCTGCTCCGCCTGTGGGGAGTAGTACCATCTGCTGCTGCCACGACATCCCGCCTCAGAGGACTGCTGCAGCGCTGTTGCCAATCACCGGACACCACAGGTGGCGTAGTCGAGCACCTTTCCATCATCCCTCCTAGCCCGTATTTTGATGTGAAAACCCTGGGCACGGACCGGGCCTAGGTCACAACTGCATCCACCCTACACGGAGGCCCGGCTCCGAGTACCCCAACTCTCAGGGTGGGCTAGTGAGCGAGTCCCCGTGAGGGGAGGCGTCACAGTAACCTGGACCTTATAGCTGAGCAAAGCTAATCTATCGGCATAATGCACTATCTGCTCCATGAATGCTCTATGGAGAGGTCTTAAAGGGTATTCCATTATCACCATATGGGAACAAATAGGACAAACACTGGATGGCACTTTGAGCTGGTTGGAGTCAGTATTGGTCTTATATCAATGTGCAACTGATTTAAAGTTTACTGAAACATAGAGGGCAATGTATATATTGTATCCTGATAGGAGCATATATGTGTGGCGCTCCATAGGTACTGCATCTCACCCAGAGGTGTGGTATCCCACTCTCAGGTAAGGATGGAGTACTGCCCGGGACCCACACACTTGCATCCATTACACTCCACTTCAGAGGGAAGGGCGAGATTGCTCCTAAGGGAGAGCACAGTCCCTGGTCTCTAGCTGGAGGGTGGAACCATGTAGTGGGTGTGGGTGGAAGAAGTAGTTTAGGGGAGCACTTCAGTAGGTGTATAAAAAGGGGAGTCATCTTGAGAGAGTGTGGTCAGTCTGAGAGAGAGAGAGTTGGGAGCAGGAGCTCTGGAGGAGCTCTGCTCAGGAGGAGAGGAGGAAGGAGCGGGCCTAGTCTGGGAGGCCCAGGAGAACAGACTGAGAGAGAGGACGGGAGCAGAGGGAAGGCTCCAAGAGGAACAGAGGGGATCCCAGGGGCACGGGAAGTGCGGATGCCACCCGTGCGCCCCAATCTACCAGGACATGGAGGGATCAGGCCGCAGAGGGGACCGGCCCCTAACTAGTGGAGAACTACAAATCTCAGCTAGAAACCAGAGGCTGCTGTACTTGCAAGGTTTAGCTGCCAACCACCACAATTACATCGCCGAAAAGGTGGTCACAGAAGGTCCAGGGGACTGCAGGTCGCCCGACAAGATCCGAGGCTACCGGCTTGGGGCACTGATTGTGAGACGCAGGGCAGGAGGGTGAGAGCCAGTGCAGGAAGACGACTGAGGAAGGCACGTAGAACGGGGTCCCGTTTAAGTACTCCGTTTAAGTACTCCTGAAAAAGGAAGGCACATAGAACTGGGTCCCATTTTAGTACTCCGTTTAAGTACTCCTGAAAGAGGGATTGCTGAACCCCTTCCTTGGTGAACGCAGGACGACGTGGGTGGTTATAAGCTGGCAGTTGTAACCAGGAGCAGCGTGATAACTGAGTAAAATCGGAAGACTGCACCCCACTGTGTCCTTGAATAACCATCACCAGCCCTGCACTACACAGCACCAGCAACATCTACCTCATAAAATCACTATATCCTGCCCTGGAGCATAGCTCTACCTGTGGAGAGCTGAACCAACTCTGCTGCATCACCATTAGCTCCAAGGGATCTGCACCGCAGCGGCGGCTCCATATAGCCGCATACCACAGGTTGCGTCATGAACATTAAACTATAAAAACTATAATCCCCTTTTATTGACCGCCCTGGGTCACGGACCGGGTCACTGCCACTGTGACATCCCCTGCACCGACTGGCCCGGCACCGTGCACCCCAGGGCCCAGGGGGCGCGTCATATGGACCAGGACATGGACGGAAATAAACCTTGTCCCCCCAACTCCCCACAGATGTGATCCCGGAGATCAGCTCTTCAATGAATCAGAATACCCATTTATAGAATAGATGAGCTAATATGTGAAATAATCATGGGCTCAGGGGAGCGTCTGGATGTTTTTTCAGTCATCCCATAGAAGAGCACTTCAATGAATATATATCTACAGAACAGGGCCAACCCCAGGTTTTCATGGGCACCGGGTGAAAAAGTCTAAGTGGGCCCCTTTAACACATACCACCATTCATAATGCACAGATACGGCAGAGAAATATAGGTATAGTACAATGCCAAAGATTTCACTTACATGAGTGATATCTATTGTAAATTCTACAATAACTCAAAACAGGTGAATCCTCGCAACGCACAGTGCAGACTGGACAGTATAGAACTCCATACAGTATTATAGGCACCACATAGTCCTTCATACGGTATTATGGAACCAACATAGTCCTCCCATACAGTATTATGGGCACCACATAGTCCTCCATACAGAATAATGGGACCCACGTAGTCTTCCATACAGTATTATAGGCACCACATAGTCCTCCATACAGTATAATGGCCCCACATAGTCCTCCATACAGTATTATAGGCACCACATAGTCCTCCATACAGAATAATGGGCCCCACGTAGTCCTCCATACAGTATTATAGGCACCACATAGTCCTCCATACAGTATAATGGCCCCACATAGTCCTCCATACAGTATTATGGGCACCACATAGTCCTCCATACAGTATTATGGGCACCACATAGTCCTCCATACAGAATGATGGGCCCCATATAATGCTCCATACAGAATAATGGGTACCATATATTGCTCCATACAGTATGGGCCAAATATAATACTCCATATAGAATGGGCACCATGTAATGCTCCATACATAATGGGCCCCATATTTTGCTCCATACATAAAAAAAATCAAATACTCACCTCTCCTCGCTGGCCGCTGCTCTGCTTCGGACTCCTCAGTGTTAGCGTCTTCTGGCTCTGAGCATTTCTCAGTACAGAGGGTGCTTCTGTAGTGACGTCATCGCTCCCTCTGTCCTATGACAATGTGGCGCCCCTGAGGGTTCGACTGCCACAGGGATACTGCACTTCTTTAATGGAGTGTAGTGTTCCTCCTCTGAGGTAAGAACAGTGTGATGGTCAGGACCCCACCTCCACATCCAACACCACACTTCTCCCACCAGAGGGGGCTAGAATGCACTAGGTGCTGCCCTCTTGGGTACTCGGGAGACTGGGGAACCAAGAGATAGGGGAACCATTTAGTGGGTGAGGGTGGAGGACTCACATTTTAGTGACAATAATTCATATTTAATACACAGCCATCTTGGTCATTGGTCGTCGTCTTTTGGCAGTCTGTCCTTTGCAATGGTTCTTTGACTGTCCTCTACTGTGATCTCCCACCCTGAGCGTGGATCCTGTGTGGACCTGCAGCGGATGGAGACACAGCTCTCGTACCTTGGCCTTGGGTCGAGGGGCAGGTTGCAGATAATGTATGTCTCAACCCGGTCAAGGACCATGACCAAGAAGGCCCGGAGCTTAAGAGTGTAGCTCCACCGCAAATGGATCCCAGGGAGGATGCAGACGGAGCGGTGTACGCCACCTGTCCTCGCTATGCTGATCTATTCAGAGGGATTCCGGCTGCAAGAGGGGTACCGACACCCGACCTTGCTACTCCACGTCCTCGTCGGGAAAGCCCGGTAGGCCCTGAGGATCTCACCGGGTAATGGAAGGAGTGAAGCTGCCACCCGTACCCTGTTTCTGAGAGGAGTTCAGAGGGAGACCTGGCCTATCTACACACGCAGACAGGAATGGACCCAGTCTGAAGTCTAGGAACACTCTGGTGCGGTGTCCTGATTAAACACTTGTATTACTCGGAGGTGGTTGGACCCTCGTTCCTGGTGACCGCAGAACTTCGCGAGGAGCAGGGAGAAGCCTTGCAGCTGTACTCTTCAACGTGAGTAAAAACCCTGGAAGCTAACCCCTATGGCCTCCGGACTCTTTATTCTGCACTACTCCGCACTACGCGGCACAAGAACTCCTAGACTACTACCCCCTCCATCCTGTCTCTCTGCCCTGAGGCCCTGCTCCGCCTGTGGGGAGTAGTAACAACGACGGCTGCCGTAACATCCCGCCTCAAAGGACTGCAGCAGCGCTGGTGGCCTTCACCAGGTGGCGTAGTGGAGATCAGCCACTCAACCCGGATAAGCCCGTACCATCCCTTTTTAATGTGACAGCCCTGGGCACGGAGAGGGTCCGGGCCACGGCTGCACCCCAACTACAACATAGGACCCGGCTCCGAGTCCCCCATCTCCCAGGGTAGGGCTTTCGTGAGGCGTCACAACATCACAGAGTCAGAAGACGCCGAAGACACCGGAGCTGTGGTGGAACAGGGAGAGGTAAGTATTGCAAGTGCCGGGGCCCTGAGCAAGCGGGGGGGCCCTCTCACAGGCTTTGGCACCAAACTCCGCTTACTCACAGGCAGGGGCGGGCTGGGCCTGGGGGAAGAGGGGCAAATGCCCCCCGGGCCAGTTCCCCAGCAGAGGCTTTGAGCCGTCGGCTGCCAAGAAGACAGCGCCAGCACTTTAATTGTATATAAGTGCTGGTCCGGCCATCCCTGTATTGCCGGCTGTGTGACCCTATCTCTTGAACTCACTAGCACGCCGGCCTGCTGGGTCTTCACCGGAGAGAGGTCAGCAGGGGCCAGGGCAGGAGGTCAGGACTGGATCCTGAGTGTCTTGTGTCAGCGATGCTCTGAGGTCTCATGAGTTATTACTGCAGCTTCATCAGGTCGCGCTGTCTGTAGCCAGATCTGCAGGAAAGTCCCAGAGCCACTGCAGACTGTATACATACTCCAACACTGACTGCTCCTGAGCCTGGATCCAGGACATCATACATTATATATACTGCTATACATGATAATATGTGATGTTCTGTAGCCAGGTCCAGGTGTAATCAGTGAGGGTGTATTCACACTGCGTTCTGGCGCTCGTTCATTGGTCCCGCTGGGGCCTACTTCCGAATCCCCAGCAAAACGTGATTCGGGCGTATGCGCCGACGGGGCTTTTGACTATAATGGTGGCGACAGAAGAGCGAACATGTGCTCTGACAAGGGTCATTTTTGGACATGTGCCTCTACTGGAGACGGACACTCAGAAGCACGTGTTACTGTCTGCCTCCAGTAGGCGTACGAGCCCAAAAATGATGCACGGTGGGGATGTGGGAGGGGGGAGGTTCAGTCATAAGCCCCAAAGGAAACAGCAAACTTGTGCCAGAACACAGTGTGAATGCACCCCACATATAACACTGTGTATGTGTGCACATAATTTAGAACATCAGTACATATATTAGCATACTAGATGGTGGCCCGAATCTAACGCATCGGGTATTCTAGAACATGTATGTGGCCGACCAGGCGCAATAAGCAGAGCAGTGTTTAGATTTGGCGCCAAAATCGCGGATAGGTCGTGGCCCCGGCCGCGACCAATCAGCAGAGCGGTGTTTAAATTTGGTGCCAATATCGCTGATTGGTCGCGACCGCGACCAATCAGCAGAGCGGTGTTTAAACTTGGCGCCAATCAGCAGAGCGGTGTTTAAATTTGGCGCCAATCAGCAGAGCGGTGTTTAAATTTGGCGCAAATCAGCAGAGCGGTGTTTAAATATGGCGTCGGCCGCAAACAATCAGCGAACCGTATTACTGAGGACCAGGCAGCGGCGCCATCCCTCCCTTCACACTTGCAGTAGGGAGATTAGCGGGCCAAGCTTCTGATCTCACGACGGTAGCCGCATGGGGGTCAGCGGCGCTGCAGGTCGGGGTACTTGTGCTGCTAGCAGCCTTGAGATGAGCTGCTGTATATTATGCTATGTGTACAGACATCTGATGGTATATACAGGATAGTATGTGACTGCTGTATATTATACTATGAGTACAGACATCTGATGGTATATACAGGATAGTATGTGACTGCTGAATATTATACTATGTGTACAGACATCAGATGGCATATACAGGATAGTATGTGACTGCTGTATATTATACCATGTGTACAGACATCTGATGGTATATACAGGATAATATGTGACTGCTGTATATTATACTATGTGTACCCGACATCTGATAGTATATACAGGATAGTATGTGGCTGCTGTATATTATACTATGTGTACAGACATCTGATGGTATATACAGAATAGTATGTGACTGCTGTATATTATACTATATGTACAGACATCTGATGGTATATACAGGATAGTATGTGACTGCTGTATATTATACTGTGTGTACAGACATCTGATGGTATATAAAGGATAATATGTCACTGCTGTATATTATACTATGTGTACAGACATCAGATGGTATATACAGGATAGTATGTGACTGTTGTATATTATACTATGTGTACAGACATCAGATGGCATATACAGGATAGTATGTGACTGCTGTATATTATACTATGTGTACAGACATCTGATGGTATATACAGGATAGTATGTGACTACTGTATATTATACTATGTGTACAGACATCAGATGGTATATACAGGATAGTATGTGACTGCTGTATATTATACTATGTGTACAGACATCTGATGGTATATACAAGATAGTATGTGACTGCTGTATATTATACTATGTGTACAGACATCTGATGGTATATACAGGATAGTATGTGACTGCTGAATATTATACTATGTGTACAGACATCTGATGGTATATACAGGATAGTATGTGACTGCTGTATATTATACTATGAGTACAGACATCTGATGATATATACAGGATAGTATGTGACTGACTGCTGTATATTATACTATGAGTACAGACATCTGATAATAAACACAGTCACATACTATCCTGTATATACCATCAGATGTCTGTACACATAGTATAATATACAGCAGTCACGTACTATCCTGTATATACCATCAGATGTCTGTACACATAGTACAATATACAGCAGTCATATACTATCCTGTGTATATCATCATATGTCTGTACACATAGTATAATATACAGCAGTCAGTCACATACTATCCTGTATATATCATCAGATGTCTGTACACATAGTATAATATACAGCAGTCACATACTTTCCTGTATATACCATCAGATGTCTGTACACAGTATAATATACAGCAGTAACATATTATCCTGTATATACCATCAGATGTCTGTACACATAGTATAATATACAGCAGTCACATACTATCCAGTATATACCATCAGATGTCTGTACACATAGTATAATATATATCAGTCACATACTATCCTGTATATACCATCAGATGTCTGTACACATAGTATAATATACAGCAGTCACATACTATCCTGTATATACCATCTGATGTCTGTACACATAGTATAATATACAGTAGTCACATACTATCCTGTATATACCATCAGATGTCTGTACACATAGTATAATATACAGCAGTCACATACTATCCTGTATATACCATCAGATGTCTGTACACATAGTATAATATACAGCAGTCACATACTATCCTGTATATACCATCAGATGTCTGTACACATTGTTTAATATACAGCAGTCACATACTATCCTGTATATACCATCAGATGTCTGTACACATAGTATAATATACAGCAGTCACATACTATCCTGTATATACCATCAGATGTCTGTACACATAGTATAATATACAGCAGTCACATATTATCCTGTATATACCATCAGATGTCTGTACACATAGTATAATATACAGCAGTCACATACTATCCTGTATATACCATCAGATGTCTGTACACATTGTTTAATATACAGCAGTCACATACTATCCTGTATATACCATCAGATGTCTGTACACATAGTATAATATACAGCAGTCACATACTATCCTGTATATACCATCAGATGTCTGTACGCATAGTATAATATACAGCAGTCACATACTATCCTGTATATACCATCAGATGTCTGTACACATCTACTATATAATTGTCTTATCCCGTCTGTCTGTCTGTCCTGGAAATCCCGCGTCGCTCATTAGTCCGGCAGCAGCCAATCAGCGCCGCGGGATTTCTGAAAAAAGATGTTGGCCGTTAGCGGCTCATCTGGCGAACGGAGGTCAGTGGCGATGCAGCCGGGAGATGAGCGGCGCTAGCTGACCTCCATGCGGCTAACGTCGGAAGATCAGCGGCTTGGCCCGCTGATCTCCCGACAGCAAGTGTGAACGGAGGACCGGGTAGCGGCGCCGCCGGTCGGGATGCTTCTGCTGCGAGCAACCGCTCATCTCCCGGCTTCTCACAGCAGAAGGAGCCGCACAGGCAGCGCCGCTCCCCGATCCTCGCTAATACGGAGCCGCACAAGCAGCGCCGCTCCCGGGCCCACACTAATACGACGCTGATTGGTCGCGGTGGCCGGCCGCGACCAATCAGCGAGATGGGCGGCAAATTTAAATGCCACTCTGCTGATTGGTCGCGGTGGCCGGCCGACCGCGACCAATCAGCGAGATGGGCGGCAAATTTAAACGCCGCTCTGCTGATTGGTCGCGGTGGCCGGCCGACCGCGACCAATCAGCGAGATGGGCGGCAAATTTAAACGCCGCTCTGCTGATTGGTCGCGGTGGCCGGTCGCGACCAATGAGCGAGATGGGCGGCAAATTTAAATGTCACTCTGCTGATTGGTCGCGGTGGCCGGCCGGCTGCGACCAATCAGCGAGATGGTCGGCAAATTTAAACGCCTCTGTGCTGATTGGTCGCGGTGGCCGGCCAGCCGCGACCAATCAGCGAGATGGGCGGCAAATTTAAACGCCGCTCTGCTGATTGGTCGCGGTGGCTGGCCGGCCGCGACCAATCAGCGAGATGGGCGGCAAATTTAAACGCCGCTGTGCTGATTGGTCGCAGCCGGCTACCGCGACCAATCAGCGAGATTGGCGGCAAATTTAAACGCCGCTCTGCTGATTGGTCACGGCCGGCCACCGCGACCAATCAGCGAGATGGGCGGCAAATTTAAACGCCGCTGTGCTGATTGGTCGCGGTGGCTAGCCGCGACCAATCAGCGAGATGGGCGGCAAATTTAAACGCCGCTCTGCTCATTGGTCGCGGTGGCCGGCCGCGACCAATCAGCGAGATGGCCGGCAAATTTAAACGCCGCTCTGCTCATTGGTCGCGGTGGCCGGCCGCGACCAATCAGCGAGATGGGCGGCACATTTAAATGCCGCTCTGCTGATTGGTCGCGGTGGCCGGCTGCGACTAATCAGCGAGATGGGCGGCAAATCTAAACGCCGCTCTGTTGATTGGTCGCGGTGGCCGACCACGACCAATCAGCGAGATTGGCGCTAAATTTAAACACCGCTCTGCTGATTGGTCGCGGCCGCCGGCCGACCGCGACCAATCAGCGAGATTGGCGCCAAATGTAAACACCGCTGTGCTGATTGGTCCCAGCTGCCGGCCGGCCGAGACCAATCAGCGAGATTGCCGGCAAATTTAAACAACGCTCTGCTGATTGGTCGATTTTATCGCCAAATTTAAACAAGCTCTCCGGTCATCACTAACACAGTTCGCTGATTGGTCGCGGCTGCCACCAGTGACCAATCACCGATATTGCCGCCAAATTTAAACACCGTTTTGCTGATTAGTCGCGGTTGCCGGCCGCGACCAATCAGCGATTTTGGCGCCAAATTTAAACAACGTTCTGCTGATTGCGCCTGGTCGGCCGCATACCTATTCTAGAATACCCGATGCGTTAGAATCGGGCCACCATCTAGTAGTATAATATACAGCAGTCACATACTAACCTGTATATACCATCAGATGTCTGTACTCATAGTATAATATACAGCAGTCACATACTATCCTGTATATACCATCAGATGTCTGTACACATAGTATAATATACAGCAGTCACATACTATCCTGTATATACCATCAGATGTCTGTACACATAGTATAATACACTGCAGTCACATACTATCCGGTATATACCATCAGATGTCTGTACACATAGTATAATATACAGCAGTCACACACTATCCTGTATATACCATCTGATGTCTGTACACATAGTATAATATACAGCAGTCACATACTATCCTGTATATACCATCTGATTTCTGTACACATGGCATAATATACAGCAGTCACATACTATCCTGTATATACCATCTGATGTCTGTACACATAGTATAATATACAGCAGTCACATACTATCCTGTATATACCATCAGATGTCTGTACTCATAGTATAATATACAGCAGTCACATACTATCCTGTATATACCATCAGATGTCTGTACACATAGTATAATACACAACAGTCACATACTATCCTGTATATACCATCTGATGTCTGTACACATGGTATAATATACAGCAGTCACATACTATCCTGTATATACCATCTGATGTCTGTACACATAGTATAATATACAGCAGTCACATACTATCCTGTATATACCATCAGATGTCTGTACTCATAGTATAATATACAGCAGTCACATACTATCCTGTATATACCAGCAGATGTCTATACACACAGTATAATACACAGCAGTCACATATTATCCTGTATATACCATCAGATGTCTATACACATAGTATAATATACAGCAGTCACATATTATCCTGTATATACCATCAGATGTCTGTACACATAGTATAATATACAGCAGTCACATATTATCCTGTATATAACATCAGATGTCTGTACACATAGTATAATGTACAGCAGTCACATACTATCCTGTATATACCATCAGATGTCTGTACGCATAGTATAATATACAGCAGTCACATACTATCCTGTATATACCATCAGATGTCTGTACGCATAGTATAATATACAGCAGTCACATACTATCCTGTATATACCATCAGATGTCTGTACACATAGTATAATATACAGCAGTCACATACTATCCTGTATATACCATCTGATGTCTGTACACATGGTATAATATACAGCAGTCACATACTATCCTGTATGTACCATCAGATGTCTGTACGCATAGTATAATATACAGCAGTCACATACTATCCTGTATATACCATCAGATGTCTGTACACATAGTATAATATACAGCAGCTCATCTCACGGCTGCTAGCAGCATAAGTACCCCGACCTGCAGCGCCGCTGACCCCCATGCGGCTACCGTCAGGAGATCAGAACCTTGGCCCGCTAATCTCCCAACGGCAAGTGTGAAGGGAGGGACGGCGCCGCTGCCTGGTCCTCAGTAATACTGTTCGCTGATTGTTCGCAGCCGGCGCCAAATTTAAACACTGCTCTGCTGATTGTCGCCAAATTTAAACACCGCTCTGCTGATTGGCGCCAAGTTTAAGCACCGCTCTGCTGATTAGCGCCAAGTTTAAACACCGCTCTGCTGATTGGTCGCGGTCGCGACCAATCAGCGATATTGGCGCCAAATTTAAACACCGCTCTGCTGATTGGTTGCGGCCGGGGGCCGTACGCCTACTGGATGCAGACAGTAACACGTGCTTCTGAGTGTCCGTATCCAGTAGAGGCACATGTCCAAAAATTACCCTTGTCAGAGCACACATTCGCTCTTCTGTCGCCACCATTATAGTCAAAATCCCCGTCGGCACATACGCCCTAATCACGTTTTGCTGGGAATTCGGAAGTAGGCCCCAGCAGGACCAATGAACGAGCGCCAGAACGCAGTGTGAATACACCCTTACTGATTACACCTGGACCTGGCTACAGAACATCACATATTATCATGTATAGCAGTATATATAGTGTATGATGTCCTGGATCCAGGCTCAGGAGCAGTCAGTGTTGGAGTATGTATACAGTCTGCAGTGGCTCTGGGACTTTCCTGCAGATCTGGCTACAGACAGCGCGACCTGATGAAGCTGCAGTAATAACTCATGAGACCTCAGAGCATCGCTGACACAAGACACTCAGAATCCAGCCCTGACCTCCTGCCCTGGCCCCTGCTGACCTCTCTCCGGTGAAGACCCAGCAGGCCGGCTTGCTAGTGAGTTCAAGAGATAGGGTCACACAGCCGGACATACAGGGATGGCCGGACCAGCACTTATATACAATTAAAGTGCTGGCTGCTGTCTTCTTGGCAGCCGACGGCTCAAAGTCTCTGCTGGGGAACTGGCCCGGGGGGCATTTGCCCCTCTTCCCCCAGGCCCAGCCCGCCCCTGCCTGTGAGTAAGCGGAGTTTGATGCCAGAGCCCGTGAGAGGGCCCCCCTGCTTGCTCAGGGCCCCGGCACTTGCAATACTTACCTCTCCCTGTTCCACCACAGCTCCGGTGTCTTCGGCGTCTTCTGACTCTGTGATGTTGTGACGCCTCACGAAAGCCTTACTCTGGGAGATGGTGGACTCGGAGCCGGGTCCTATGTTGTAGATGGGGTGCAGCCGTGGCCCGGACCCGCTCCGTGCACAGGGCCGTCACATTAAAAAGGGATGGTACGGGCTTATCCGGGTTGAGTGGCTGATCTCCACTACGCCACCTGTGGCACCTGGTGAAGGCCACCAGCGCTGCTGCAGTCCACTGAGGCGGGATGTTACAGCAGCCGTCGTTGTTACTACTCGCCACAGGCGGAGCAGAACCTCAGGGCAGAGAGACAGGATGGAGGGGGTAGTAGTCTAGGAGTTCTTGTGCCGCGTAGTGCGGAGTAGTGCAGAATAAAGAGTCCGGAGGCCATAGGGGTTAACTTCCAGGGTTTTTACTCACGTTGAAGAGTACAGCTGCAAGGCCTCTCCCTGCTCCTCGCGGAGTTCTGCGGTCACCAGGAACGAGGGTTCAACCACCTCCGAGTAATACAAGTGTTTAATCAGGACCCCGCACCAGAGTGTTCCTAGACTTCAGACTGGGTCCATTCCTGTCTGCGTGTGTAGATAGGCCAGGTCTCCCTCTGAACTCCTCTCAGAAACAGGGTACGGGTGGCAGCTTCGCTCCTTCCATTACCCGGTGGGATCTTCAGGGCCTACCGAGCTTTCCCGACCAGGACGTGGAGTAGCAAGGTCGGGTGTCGGTACCCCTCTTGGAGCCAGAATCCCTCTGAATAGATCAGCATAGCGAGGACAGGTAGCGGACACCGCTCCGTCTGCATCCTCCCTGGGATCCATTTGCGGTGGAGCTACACTCTTAAGCTCCGGGCCTTCTTGGTCATGGTCCTTGACCGGGTTGAGACATACATTATATGCAACCTGCCCCTCGACCCAAGGCCAAGGTACGAGGGCTGAGTCTCCATCCGCTGCAGGTCCACACAGGATCCACGCTCAGGGTGGGAGATCACAGTAGAGGACAGTCAAAGAACCATTGCAAAGGACAGACTGCCAAAAGACGACGACCAATGACCAAGATGGCTGTGTATTTAATATGAATTATTGTCACTAAAATGTGAGTCCTCCACCCTCACCCACTAAATGGTTCCCCTATCTCTTGGTTCCCCAGTCTCCCGAGTACCCAAGAGGGCAGCACCTAGTGCATTCTAGCCCCCTCTGGTGGGAGAAGTGTGGTGTTGGATGTGGAGGTGGGGTCCTGACCATCACACTGTTCTTACCTCAGAGGAGGAACACTACACTCCATTAAAGAAGTGCAGTATCCCTGTGGCGGTCGAACCCTCAGGGGCGCCACATTGTCATAGGACAGAGGGAGCGATGACGTCACTACAGAAGCACCCTCTGTACTGAGAAGTGCTCAGAGCCAGAAGATGCTAACACTGAGGAGTCCGAAGCAGAGCAGCGGCCAGCGAGGAGAGGTGAGTATTTGATTTTTTATTATGTATGGAGCAAAATATGGAGCCCATTATGTATGGAGCATTACATGGTGCCCATTCTATATGGCGTATTATATTGGACCCATACTGTATGGAGCAATATATGGTACCCATTATTCTGTATGGAGCATTATATGGGACCCATCATTCTGTATGGAGGACTATGTGGTGCCCATAATACTGTATGGAGGACTATGTGGTACCCATAATACTGTATGGAGGACTATGTGGGGCCATTATACTGTATGGAGGACTACGTGGGGCCCATTATTCTGTATGGAGGACTATGTGGTGCCCATAATACTGTATAGAGGACTATATTGGGTCCATAATACTGTATGAAGGACTATGTGGTGCCTATAATACTGTATGGAGTTCTATACTGTCCGGTCTGCACTGTGCGTTGCGAGGATTCTCCGGTTTCTGAGTTATTGTAGAATTTACAATAGATATCACTCATGTAAGTGAAATCTTTGACATTGTACTATACCTATATTTCTCTGCCGTATCTGTGCATCATGAATGGTGGTATGTGTTAAAGGGGCCCTCTGAGACTTTTTCACCCGGTGCCCATGAAAACCTGGGGTTGGCCCTGTTCTGTAGATATATATTCATTGAAGTGCTCTTCTATGGGATGACTGAAAAAACATCCAGACGCTCCCCTGAGCCCATGATTATTTCACATATTAGCTCATCTATTCTATAAATGGGTATTCTGGTTCATTGAAGAGCTGATCTCCGGGATCACATCTGTGGGGAGTTGGGGGGACAAGGTTCATTTCCGTCCATGCCCTGGTCCATATGACGCGCCCCCTGGGCCGTGGGGTGCTCGGTGCTGGGCCGGTCGGTGCAGGGGATGTCACAGTGGCAGTGACCCGGTCCGTGACTCAGGCGGGCAATAAAAGGGGATTATAGTTTTTATAGTTTAATGTTCATGACGCAAACTGTGGTATGCAGCTATATGGAGTCGCCGCTGCGGTGCAGATCCCTTGGAGCTAATGGTGATGCAGCAGAGTTGGTTCAGCTCTCCACAGGTAGAGCTATTCTCCAGGGCAGGATATAGTGATTTTATGAGGTAGATGTTGCTGGTTCTGTGTAGTGCAGGGCTGGTGATGGTTATTCAAGGACACAGTGGGGCGCAGTCTTCAGATTTTACTTAAACGGAGTACTTAAAAGGGACCCCGTTCTATGTGCCTTCCTCGGTCGTCTTCCTGCACTGGCTCTCACCCTCCTGCCCTGCGCCTCCCAATCAGTGCCCCAAGCCGGTAGCCTCGGATCTTGTCGGGCAACCTGCAGTCCCCTGGACCTTCTGTGACCACCTTTTCGGCGATGTAATTGTGGTGGTTGGCAGCTGCACCTTGCAAGTACAGCAGCCTCTGGTTTCTAGCTGAGATTTGTAGTTCTCCACTAGTTAGGGGCCGGTCCCCTCTGCGGCCTGATCCCTCCACGTCCTGGTAGATTCGGGCGCGCGGGTGGCATCCGCACTTCCCGTGCCCCTGGGATCCCCTCTGTTCCTCTTGGAGCCTTCCCTCTGCCCCATCCTCTCTCTCAGTCTGTTCTCCTGGGCCTCCCAGACTAGGCCTGCTCCTTCCTCCTCTCCTCCTGAGCAGAGCTCCTGCTCCCAACTATCTCTCTCACAGACTGACCACACTCTCTCAAGATGGCTCCCCTTTTTATACACCTACTGAAGTGCTCCCCTAAACTACTTCTTCCACCCACACCCACTACGTGGTTCCACCCTCCAGCTAGAGACCAGGGACTGTGCTCTCCCTTAGGAGCAATCTCGCCCTTCCCTCTGAAGTGGAGTGTAATGGATGCAAGTGTGTGGGTCCCGGGCAGTACTCCATCCTTACCTGAGAGTGGGATACCACACCTCTGGGTGAGATGCAGTACCTATGGGGCGCCACACATATATGCTCCTATCAGGATACAATATATACATTGCCCTCTATGTTTCAGTAAACTTTAAATCAGTTGCACATTGATATAAGACCAATACTGACTCCAACCAGCTCAAAGTGGCATCCAGTGTTTGTCCTATTTGTTCCCATATGGTGATAATGGAATACCCTTTAAGACCTCTCCATAGAGCATTCATGGAGCAGATAGTGCATTATGCCGATAGATTAGCTTTGCTCAGCTATAAGGTCCAGGTTACTGTGACGCCACCCCTCACGGGGACTCGCTCGCTAGCCCACCCTGAGAGTTGGGGTACTCGGAGCCGGGCCTCCGTGTAGGGTTGATGCAGTCGTGACCTAGGCCCGGTCCGTGCCCAGGGTTGTCACATAAAAATACGGGCCAGGAAGGATGATGGAAAGGTGCTCGACTACGCCACCTGTGGTGTCCGGTGATTGCCAACAGCGCTGCAGCAGTCCTCTGAGGCGGTATGTCGTGGCAGCAGCAGATGTTACTACTCCCCACAGGCGGAGAAGGGCCTCAGGGCAGCGAAGAGGGATCAGGAGAGTAGTAGTGGGTTGTATGTTGTGGTGTGGTGTCGCGCTAGAATAAAGGACTGGAGGCAATGGATGCAGTCTTCCAAGCTTTACTCACGTTGTCAATGGTCAGCTGCAAGGCTTCTCCTTGTTCCTCACGGCGCGCTGCGGCCACCAGGAAAGGGGGTTCGGCACTCTCCGGGTAGTTCGGGTGCATCAATCAGGAACCCCAGCACCAGAGTGTTCCTAGAAACTCCCACTAGTTCCTCTCCTGTTCGTGTGTGGTGCGTGTAGTAAGGCTGGGTCTCCCTCTGGTTACTCACAGAACAAGGGTACGGGTGGCGACTCCGCTCCGTCTGTTACCCGGTGGGATCCACCAAGCCTCCGGAGCTTTTCTGACTAGGACATGAAGTAACAAAGTCAGATAATGGGGGCCGGTCCCCTCTTGCAGCAGGAGTCCCTCTGACTAGGCCAGAATGAAGAGTACAGGTGGCGTAAACCGCTCCGTCCGAATTCCCTGGGATCCTTTTGCCTGTGGAGCTTTACTCCTCCATTCCCCTCCAGGCCTTCTTAAGTAGGGACCTTGACCGGGTAGAGACAGCCGTTAACTCTAACCCGCTCCTCGCCTTAAGGCCAGAGTACGAGGACCGTGTATCTTCAACAGCTGCAGGTTCTAACAGAAAGCCAAGTTCAGCGATGAAGATCACAATCAAAAGACCTTGAACCTAAGATGGCTGTTTATTAAATATGTATTAGCAAGTGTAATCTCCTGGTGTGTCCTCCACCCTCACCCACTACTAGGTTCCCCCTATCTTTGGTTCCCCCCCATCTCCTCTTATCCCGGCTGGGGCAGCACCCTGGTGCATATAAGCCCCCTACAGGTGGGAGAGGTGTAGTGTTGAATGCAGAGGTGGGGTCCTGACAGGTGCTCCATCCTTACCTTGGAGAGGAGATACCACACCTCATTAAAGAGATGCAGTATCCCTGTGGCGACAGAACCCTCAGGGGCGCTCCATTACCATCAGACTCACACACCGCTCAGCCCACCCGTTTCTTGTGCAGTGATAAACCAGCTGTTCTCCACCTCCCATACACATTTTCTAAGCATTCCCTATTTCTTTCTTCAGGTGGTCCTGACATCAGTCCCCAGCCGAAACATCTTTATGGCTGTAAAATGATCAAGAAAAAGAAGATGAAGGAAAACATCCTTATGAGAGAGCGGCGGATACTCCTGCACCCCGAGACTGCCCATTCTTATGTCACCTCTATGCCGCACAGCAGTCTCGGAAGCTGGCGTATTTCATCACGGAGTATCTGTCCGGCGGCAGCCTCGAGGCTTTGATTGACATGTGCGGCTGCCTGAACATCGACAGCGTAAGGTGAGTATGAGGAAGATATACGAAAAAGAGAGCAGAGGGGTGAAAATAAAAGCAGAGGTGGAGATGTAGCTGGGAGAGGACTGGCAGGTCATGTAGCCCAGGAGGGAAGGAGGTATCTGCGATGACATTAATACTACACTCTGTTCTCTCCATCAGATTCTACACAGCAGAGATTGTATGTGGTCTCCAGTTCCTCCACGGACACAACATCGTCCACCGGTAAGCACAACTTTCCTCCTTCTCTCTGTCCCCTCTACATGCTCAAAAAATTGCCCCCAACTTTCCTGGGCTCCTGTCTGCCTAGTCCACCTGATCTTGCAGTGACCCATTTTCCATCTCCTGTATCATGGGGTAGATTTCTTATTATGTTTTCTTATTTCATTGCAGAGATATTAAGCCAGTAAACATCATGTTGGATGCCGATGTCCACATCCGTGTAGTTGACCTGGGGCTCGCCCAAGATGGGGTCACCTCCTCCAATAACATCTCTGGAGTGACGGGCACTTTCCACTTCATGGCCCCTGAGGTGCTTCTCAAAAAAGGATATGGCACAGCAGTGGATTGGTGGAGCCTGGGGATTGTGGTGTCCAAGATGGCAACAGGGCGCTCCCCATTTTACACCGGCTCCGTCAGCAAAATGGCTCACACAGCGATAACCAGAGGAGAGCCTGAAATTCCATCTTGGCTTGATGCTGACTTCAAAGATCTTATCAAGAAGCTGCTGTGCAAAAATCCTGAGAAACGATTGGATGTGTGCGGGAGCATCAGAGAGCATCCATTCTTTACCAACATCGGCTGGGAGGATCTAGAGAAAAGGAGAGCAAAGCCGCCATTTATACCATTCAGGCCAGTTCTGGAGAACCATCATCTGCAGTGGCCGGAGGATAAGAAAGCCTTTAACCCCGTGGCCGGATTCAATTATGTGTCATCAAGCTGGGCCCGGTAAGATCATCCTCTGTGAGGATAAATCCCATCAAATGTTCTTCTCATCTTGTGGCCATTATGACCATCTTTGTCTTCTCCCACTGTTTCTGTCAATGACTATGTCTCTGTCATTCTTAGGTGGATGAGAGTATCTGGGCTGTGAAAGAATCCACGACCATCTGGTGAGTGACCGCTGTACAAACAGGACACCGATCATTAGATGTGTACATTATATCTGATGTTACATAGGGGAATGGTTCATTATAATGACCATTCCTCTAAGATAACAGAAGATCCAGGAGATAGAAGTTATTGAAATGTCTTCCTCCTTATGTCTTGCAGGATGAACCCGTGCCAACTGCCCAGAACTTCTTGCCTCCTGACCCGTACCTCACGTCTCTGCTGCTGTTTGTCACCTCGGCTGCCCTAGAACATCATGTCTCTCATTAACACCTTCATGTCGGACCACTGCCATCGTGTCGCTGCACCAGGCCCTTGACTTGGCCTCCTCCAATCCATGGCTGGCATCTGAGATCCCTCCAGCCCGAAGGTCTTCTGCGCCCCAGGAGCGGCCTGTGCTAAGTTTCCATCTGGTGAGTTCAGGAACAATAGTATAATATAGGCCATTATCCCTGAACTTACCTCAGCGCAGGCCGGGTAAGTACTGCACCCATCATCCATCACATCCACAGTACATGATAGGTGTAGACCCTACACTACACTACAGGTATAGGCACACACACATAGACACATAGGACGTAGATAGAGATTTCGGCTTTTGATCCTGGGATTTAATCTGATCGCCATATTTGGGGTCAGGAAGGAATTTTCCCCCCTAATATGAGGATAATTGGCCCATTCCTCATAGGGGGTTTTTCGCCTTCCTCTGGATCTACACGGCCTTAAATAGGTTTAGTAATATATCAATAAGTAGATTCACACATAAGTAGTGCAAAAAAATAAGTTTAAAAAAATAAAATTCAAAAATAGTTTATTTTACACAAACCAAAAACATTTTTAGTCTAAATATATAACAATTAAAAAATGTAAATATATTTTTTAAAAATCTCACTTCCATTACACACAGGGAGGTACGAGCCTTTGATCCTGGGATTTAATCTGATCGCCATATTTGGGGTCAGGAAGGAATTTTTCCCCCGTCATGAGAATAATTGGCCCATTTCTCACGTGGGGTTTTCGCCTTCCTCTAGATCAACACGGCCCATAGATAGGTTTAGTAAAATAGAAGAAATAAGTAGGTTCTTATATTTATAATGAAAAAATATCTAAAAAAACAATTTATTTTTTGGTTTAAGAAAAATTTGTTAAAATAAATATAAAAATAAATTAGCCCAAAAATTGAAAATAATTGAATATTTAAATAAAAAATGTACACTTACGTATCACACATTAGCTATGAGCCCTTGATCCTGGGATTCATCCCGATCGTCATATTTGGGATCAGGAAGGAATTTTTCACCTTCTTCTGGATCAACACGGCCTTAAATAGATATAAACTGACAGTTATATAAGTGATTCCCATATTAATGGCTTATTATAAATACATAAAAACATTTTAAAGTATAGGCAGATTTTCAGATAATGTATAATATATACCGTAGCTCTGAACTTAAATAAGGAAAAGATAAATAGTTTAATACATTTTTTAGAAATTAATTTATTTTCAGTCTCAGCCCTTGATCCTGGGATTTATTCTGATCGCCATATTTGGGGTCAGGAAGGAATTTTTCCCCCTGATATGAGGACAATTGGCTTATTCCTCACAGGGGGTTTTCGCCTTCCTCTGGATCAACGCGGCCCATAAATAGGATTATTCTGATAGAAGAATAATTTACACATATACATGATACTATAACATATAATAACCCCATCTATAAATAAAATCTTTCGTTTACCCCCTACATCGTTGTTCTTGTCTTTATTCCATCGGTCGTCCATGTAGTGAATGTGGGTTTCGCCCCTGAGTCTTGATGGGGTCGTACGGTCTCATGTAAGGTTTCTTCATATGGGTCAGAGGTGAAACCCCAATGTGCTGCGGATAAAGACCAAACTGATCCCTTCTGCAGTAAGCGAGTACCCGGCAGCAGGTGCTGAATTTCCCTACAGCGCCTCCAAAGGAGAAATGAAGTATTACAAGTGATTCTCTGTAATCACTGGGCTGTACCTGGAAATCATGGAAGTGTTGGGTCCTCCAGGGCAGGAGACGCTGTTTGGTGGTCGTTTTCATTCTGACTAATGGATGAGAATACAGAACTTCAGATTCCCATAAAATGGAATTTGGATATTGGGTTTTCTACAGCTGCCGCTCACTATACACAGAGCGGTGATTGAAACCGCGCAGGCGCCGCCCCTGTGACTGACAGAGAGAGGCTGCTGGGTGACATAAAGTTAATTTCCTCCTGGCAGCGGGGCTCTCAGTGCAGGCACCGCACAGTGTCACAATGCTATTACTTGCAGATTTACCCCATATCCCATATCTGCAGGTTAATAGTGTTATTTTACATGACAGGTTCCCTTTAACCCATGATGTAGTTTTGTCCCAGGTCTCTAAGGCCTGTAAGAAACCAACTCAGTAGTAGATCTCACATCATATGTAGCAGATGCCGGCTGTGCTACACAGCGAAAAACTGCCTGTAACTGCAGCAACCGGAGCTTCTAAATGCCTTTGTCAATCACTGAATGGCGATTGCAGGGAGCTGATGGGTTACTGATGCGCCCCCTGGGGCTGTGGGGTACTCGGTAGCTGGGCCGGTTGGTGCTGGGGATGTCACGGTGGCAGTGACCCGGTCCGTGGCCCTGGGTGGTCAAATTAAAGGAAAAGTAAAAGGGGAATAAAGTTTTTTAGAGATAATGTTTGTGACGCCACCTGTGGTATGCGGCTATATGGGGCCGCTGCTGTGGTGCAGATCCACTGGAGCTGAAGGTGACGCAGCAGAGTTGGTTCAGCTCTCCACAGGCAGAGCTAAGCCCCAGGGCAGAATAATATGAGTTTTGAAGGTAGATGTTGTTGGTGCGGTGTAATGCAGGTGATGGTGCAGCAATTATTCAAGGACACAGTGGGGTGCAGTCTTCAGGTTTTACTCACAGTTGTTAAGTTCCTCAGGTTACAGTCACCAGTGTGCAACTTCCCATGTCGCCCTGTGTCCTCCGGGGTAGTGATCCTGAAAACTCTAAGGTACCTCAGGAGCACTTGGATGGGACCCCATTCTATGTACCTTTCCTGGTCGTCTCACAGCGCTAGTTCTCACCATCCTACCCTGCGCCTCACGATCAGTGTCCCAAGCCAGTGGCCTCGGGCCTTGTTGGGTGACATGCAATCTCCTGTACCCTATGTGGCCACCTTTTCAGCGATATAATTGTGAATTTTGGCTGCAACACCTTGCAAATGCTGCAGCCTCCGGTTGGCTAGCTGAACCTGGTTGTTCTCCACTAGTCTGGGGCTGGTACCCCTCTGCGGCGTGATCCCTCCACGTCAGCATGAATTCGGACGCACGGGTGGCTTCCTGCGCTCACCGTGCCCCTGGGATCCCCTCTGTCTCTGGAGCCTTTCTCTCGCTGCTCCCGTCTTCTCTCACTCTCCTCCTGGGCCTCCCTTACTAGGTCTGACTCCTCTCTCTCCTTCCTTGCTCTCCTGAGCGGAGCTCCTCCTGAGCTCCCACTCCCAACTGAGCTCCTCTCTGTACTTTCCGCTTCTAGATGGTTCCCCTTGTCTTTTATACTCTTTCTGTCTGTGCTCCCCTGAACTTCTTCCTCCACCCACCTCCTGTACCTAGTTCCACCCTCCAGCTAGGGACCAGGGACTGCTCTCCCTTAGGATCAATCTTCCCTTCCCTACTGTAGTGGAGAGTATTGGATGTGGGTGTGTGGGTCCCGGGTAGTACTCCGTCCTTACCTGAGTGTGGAGTACCACACCTCAGAGGTGAGATGCAGTACCTCTGTGGCAACTGGACCCGCAGGGGCACCACATTACCATGGCAGCCGGTAAGTTTAGTGTAAGCAATCGAACAATTGCAGGTTGAGATCCCCTAGTGGTACAAAAAAAGTAGAAATAAAAAAATGGGAACCTGTCACGTGAAAAAACAGGGTTAATCTGCAGGTTAATAGCGTTCTGAACCTGTCTGGCCCTGGCACTTAGAGCCCCGCTGCCGGGAGGAAATTATGTGTATTCCTCCTGGCAGCGGTCAGCTTCCAGTCATAGGTGCGGTGGTGCGGGTACAGTCACTGCTCTGTACATAGAGAGTGGCGCCTCCAGCACTGACTGTCGTCCGGTCGTACTGCTGAGCTGCTGTCAATCAATGCCGGGGGGTGCGGTAACACCAATGGCGGGAGGAATAAAGCTTCCTCCTGGCAGCGGGGCTCAAACTGCGGGCGCCGAGCAAGTTCAGAGTAACCCCACATCTGCAGGTTGATAGCGTTTTTTCACATGATAGGTTCCATTTAAAAAATAAAACTGTATAAAAAACTGCACCTCCTTTGTCCCCATTCAAAAATGGAAAAATGTAAAAAAAAAATTGATATCGTCATGACTAAAAAAGTCCGATCTATCGAAATATTAAATTATTCAGACAATATGTTAAACATGAAGAAGGAAAAAGAAAAAAGTTATGGCTCTGGGAAGAAGGGGAGCAAAAAACAAAAATGGAAAAACCCAAGGTGGTGAAGGGGTTAAAAGCATCAGCTCCCAGCGAAAAATAACCAAGACCTCACTCAGCTCCATGAGCGAAAAGATGCAGGTCTCAGAATATGGAGGAACAAACAATTTAAGGGTCTGAATTTTTTTTTAACCACTAAAATATAAAGAAACGTCATAAGGGTATGTGCACATGTTCAGTAATTGCAGCAGAAAAACCCACTGCAAATATTGAAGTATTATTTTCCATCCTATAACAGAACCCAGAGGGTCCCCTTGCTTCCATTTGTATCAGACATACTGATAGGGAATGTAGATTGTGAGCCCTGATGGGGACAGCGCCCAGAATGTCTGTAAATTGTCTGAATTGTAAAGAGCTGCAGAATATGTTGGCGCTATATAAATAAACAGATTATTATTATTAGAAAGATTATTAGTTATTCAAAGGGTTGAAAAAACGCAGCATGTGAACATAGCCTAATAACTGTTCTTAAAAATAAACTATTATCACTTCTATTTTTAAAGCTTTTTACTCTGCGGCATATTTTTCACACCTGCCTAAAACTTTTTCACAGTACTGTATATGAGATGCTTTTACAAAAAGATGCAGTATTTTTTGATAGTATGATACAAATCACTCTTGCTCTGTGACTCCCTATTTCTTAATTTAAGAATCCATGTAGTAATTTGCATTTCGACCTCTAGATGGTGACACCTGAATACTGCATTGACAATATCTCCAAAATATCCTAGGTCGGTGATGGCGAACCTTTTACGGACCGAGAACCCAAACTGCAACCCAAAACCCACTTATTTATCCCATAGAGCCAACACGGTCATTTAACCAGAATACTGAGGTTTTAGCTTAGAAAAACAACTCATACATAGAGCAGATGAGGGGAACCGAAAGCAGCCACAAACAGCAGCAGGGGTATGAGACTGCAGATAGAAAAAATATGCTCCCCCTTCCATCCTGGTATATGTTTGCTCATCCTTGTATATATGCTGCCCCCCATGCTTGTATGTGCTCCCCCCCATCCTTGTATATATCCTGCTTCCCCATCCTTGTATATATGCTGCCCCCCATCCTTGTATGTGCTCCCCCCATCCTTGTATTTATGCTGCTCCCCCATCCTTGTATATATGCTGCTTCCCCATCCTTGTATATATGCTGCTCCCTATCCTTGTATATATGCTGCTCTCCCATCCTTGTATATATGCTGCTCCCGCATCCTTGTATATATCCTGCTTCCCCATCCTTGTATATATGCTGCCCCCCATCCTTGTATGTGCTCCCCCCCATCCTTGTATATATCCTGCTTCCCCATCCTTGTATATATGCTGCTCCCCCATCCTTGTATGTGCTCTCCCCCATCCTTGTATAGATGCTGCTCCCCCATCCTTGTATATATGCTGCTCCCCCATCCTTGTATATATCCTGCTTCCCCATCCTTGTATATATACTGCCCCCCATCCTTGTATGTGCTCCCCCCATCCTTGTATATATCCTGCTTCCCCATCCTTGTATATATGATGCTCCCCCGTCCTTGTATATATGCTGCTCCCCATCCTTGTATATATGCTGCCCCCCAGCCTTGTATATATGCTGCTCCCCCATCCTTGTATATATACTGCTCCCCCATCCTTGTATATATGCTGCTCCCCCATCCTTGTATATATGCTGCCCCCTATCCTTGTATATATGCTGCTCCCCTATCCTTGTATATATGCTGCTCCCCCATCCTTGTATATATGCTGCTCCCCCATCCTTGTATATATGCTGCTCCCCCATCCTTGTATATATGCTGCCCCCCATCCTTGTATATATGCTTCTCCCCCATCCTTGTCGGAACAAAGAGGAATCTGCTACTAGTGAAAAGTTTCTGTGTCCCTATCGAGAATCTGGCGTTTCTATTCTATCAGCAGTGGATGAAATCCAAACCACTCTGGATGAGCAAATTGTGAAGACTCAGACAATGAGGGGATCGCCTTTCATCAAGCCCTATGAGAAAGAAATCAAGGTATAAAATATTCACTTGCTTATTAGCAGAAGCTAAGGTTTCATTAGGATCTCCGAGGCTAAAGTTACATGCGGCTCCAGCTTACATGTAAAGGGGATGGTATCAAGGAGTCTCACCAAACTTTCCCTACAAATGTCCAATTCAGAATTCATATCCATTGATAATTTATCTTCTAAAATGATAGCATTTTTTCTATCATTTTCATTTTATGTGTAATTATCTTTTTGCTCTCCTCCTTTAAGCAATGGGAGGAACGACTGATAAGGATCCAGGAAACCATTGATGAATGGCTGAAGGTGCCGGCCCAGTGGCTTTATCTAGACCCCATCTTCTCTTCTGAGGACATCATGCAGCAAATGCCTGAAGAAGGACGCTTATTCCAGACTGTGGACAGAAACTGGAGAGAGATCATGAAACATTGCGTTAAAGACCCGAAGGTAAATGGATGCTTCATGGTGGACTGATACAAGAAAGCACGGTCATCTTGCATCCAGGATTGATGTTTTCCAAGAGTCCGTGTCCTGATGCTTCCATCACAAGGATCCCGGGTTATGGGGCTCCGCACTGCCTGGACTCCAGCCTCCCGCATCTTCTATTTTCTATCCAAATAGGTTCTAATTTTTTTTTTAATATGAACTATTGGCACAATAGTCAATGAATGTGACCTTTTTTCAGGCTCTATAACTATATAATGGAATCTTACTTATGGGCTATCTACTTTGTTTTAGGTTTTAAGCGCCACTTCTCTGACCGGACTTCTGGAGAAACTTCAGGACAGCAATTTGCTTCTGGATAAAATCATGAAAGGGCTGAATGCCTATCTGGAGAAGAAGAGGCTTTTTTCCCACGGTATAGTCCTTTCACTTGTTGCAATGATTCTATATACTACTTAAAGAAAAAAAATTTTTCTTATTTAAACCATTGAAATCATTTTTGTAATTGGATTTCATTAATAATTTTGCACTGTTTGCCTTCTATTGGCTCTGTGCTGCGCTGGCTATTGGACTTATTTTTAATGTCTTTTTTCAGCTCCTCTTAGCCGATTTATGACCACAGATCACATCAAAGCTGAATGTGCAGGAAACAAAAAGCCTAACGGTGCAACATTTTTAATGAAACTGAATTGTCGCAAATACTCACAATTAAATGGGTATTCCCATCTCCAAGATCCTATCCCAATATGTAATAGGCATACTAATAATAATAATATTAGCAAATACCTCCAATTAGAAGTGTAGTATAGTTCTTCTGATTCGCTATGTCGCTTTCCCCAGCTTCGGTGTCCATGGTTACGACCACTCATATAGTGACAGTTATTTGCTAGTGGTCGTAACCTAAGCTACTGCAATGCCCTGCACATGGGGTAAGCGACAAAGCAAATCAGAAGAACTATACTACACTTCTAATTGGAGGTATTTGCTAATATTATTATTATTACACCTACTACATATTGGGATAGAATCTTGGAGATGGGAATACCCATTTCAGTTAAATAAAAAAAGTTTCCAAAGCTGGATAGCCCCTTTAAGCTAGCCATACGCATGAGATATGAGATACCCGTCGTCTGAATGGTTATTTGGCTACTTCTCCTGACTCCCACATATTCTGCTGAACAGTCATGTGTTTTTAATGGGGAGGGAGGAGAAAGTCGGTACTGGACACCTCCGGCAGCGGGTTATCTCCCCTGAGAACCAAAAGACCGGGTATTGAAATCCCATCTGCCCGATCCTTCTGGCCCTGACATCCTCTATCGGGGGAGAGTCAGGAGACCCCCATACACATCAGTGGGTAGGCCGGTCCTGCTGCAATCGTCAGGTTTAAACTATTTTAATCCAATGTGTATGGGGACTGAATCTTTACTTTAACGCTTTGCTTTTCTATTTTCTCACAGACACTAATACAAATGGCGCCTGACCCAATACTTTAATGACATTTTTATCATATTGTGCATTTTCGCTTTAGCTTTTTCTTCCTGTCCAACGACGAAATGCTAGAAATTCTCTCTGAGACTAAAGATCCTCTGCGGGTCCAACCACATCTAAAGAAGGGCTTTGAAGGCATCGCAAAGCTGGAGTTCCTTCCTAACCTGGACATCAAAGTCATGTACAGCACCGAGGGGGAACGCGTAGAGCTCATCCAGACCATCTCCACCTCCGAGGCTCGGGGGGCCGTGGAGAAGTGGCTCATCCAAGGGGAAGATGTCATGTTAAGGAGCGTGCATGATGTTATTGCTCGGTCACGAATGGTACGGATCTACCTACAGACCAAAAGCATTAATTGGAACTAATCTAGTACTTTTATATTTGTATAAGATTATTTGGCGGCAGTGAATGATTTGTGGATGATGTATCTCTTGCAATAGAGCCAGGTAGCAGATCTTCTACCTGAAATCGGTAGAAATGAATTTGCTAGATAATACTAGTAAGGTTGTTCCTCTCTTAAATGCTTCTGTCAACGTAATTTAACTTTGTTTTTTAAAGGCATACCCTGAGACTGCAAGAAAAGACTGGGTGAGGGAATGGCCGGGACAGGTCGTGCTCTGTGTGTCTCAGATGTTCTGGACCAGTGAAGGGCATGAAGCTATCGGCAGTGGCCCAGAGGTACGGCATAAGCTCCTTTACTGATCAAGGTGGCTTCACTAGAAACAGTCATGGCTGGAAGTGTTGGCACCCTTGAAGTATTTTTCCATAAAATTATTGCAATTGCATGTGTATTTTTTGTTATACACATGTTTATTTCCTTTGTGTGTATTGGAACAACACAAAAAAACAGAGAAAAAAGGCAAATTGGGTATAATTTCACACAAAACCCCAAAAATGGGCCGGACAAAATTGTTGGCATCTTTCCAAAATTGTGGGTAAACAATTTTGTTTCAAGCATGTGATGCTCGTTCAAACTCACCTGTGGCAAGTAAAAGGTGTGGGCAATATGAAAATCACACCTGAAAAACGATGCAAAGGGGAAAAGTTGACTCAATCTTTGCGTTGTTACGTGCCACACTAAGCAGGGAGAACAGAAAGAGGAAAAGAGAACTGTCTGTGGACTTGAGAACCAAAATTGTTGACCAATATCTTCTTTTTGTGTTGTTCCAATACACACAAATTAAATAAACATGTGAACAACAAAACATGTGTAATTGTAATAATTTTCTGGGAGAAATACATATATATACATTCATAGACAGACTTCATGTGTTCTACTGCTAATAGACTGTCATACCCAGGGACGCAGCTTATAGGAGTTTCCAGGGGCGGATATACCATTGGTGCAACAGAGGTAAGGGGACCCACATTCACATCAAAAGATCCAAGCAGCTTCTTTCACAGTACGTTATTAGACTGCAAAGAGCCCATGTACTGTTCTTGCCCAGGGGTCTTCTCCTGGGGGTTGCAGTTGTACAGCGGCTCAATATCTTGAAGGTACCCAAAAGGCTCCATAGTATTGTTGGGACTTTGCATTGATTCATGCATCTTGTCTAGAGATGAGCAAATAAATTTGCAGGACCTTGGTCTAAGAGAGCAGGTTAGTAGTCTGTGGCTGTTGGATGAGAGCCTTGCTAACCGCCTCTTACATGCCGGCATCCCTGGCTCCTCTTTTGATTAGCCGGCCAGGCGTGATGTCATTTGTGCCTCACACCACAACTATGACATCGACATCAAAAGAGGAGCCGGAGATGCCGGTTCACGGGGCTCCGGTCCTGCGGCCGTGGAATACTGACCCGACTGTTGGACCAGAGTCCTGCAAATCCATTCGCTCATCTCTACTCTCGTCATATCTACCAATAAGGGAAGACATTGTATGGGATTTCCCATAATACCAGCATAAAATGAATCCATCTGCATTGAGTTTTCCATGCTGTTTGTGGCAGGGTTTTATAGAGGTACATCTGGGTATTTGGAGCTCTGGGTTCAATCCAGATCTCCAACTTCTATAAAGATATGTTGTAAAATTGTTGTGTACATTATAAAGTGCCTGCATATTGTGGAGTTCTCAATCTAGTCTGCAGCTTATAATCTGTATAGATTTCAGCCCCCTTGCAATATGTATGTTCTATGAATGTTTCTGCAGATGATTTCACCGTTACATCCTTCTTGTAGGGCCTGAAAAACTCCTCTGATAATCTGCAGCTCCAGCTAAATGATATTGTGGAGCTTGTGCGAGGAGGCAAATTGTCCCAGCAGACTCGCAGCACATTGGGGGCTCTCGTCACCATAGAGGGGCACGCTCGTGACGTGGGCATGGAAATGATCCAAACAGGTTTGTACAAACATCATGGCTGGCACCAAACTTTCCAATACCATGTTCTATTTATCATACACTACATGGAGAAAGGTATTGTGCCCCCTCCCCATTACACCTACAGGGGCTTTTATGGCCCCCTATTCTAAATCCATATACAGGATGTTAATATGGAGTCAGTCCCTCTACAGATATCACAGCTCAATATGCAGAGCACCTTCATACATTTCACCCCATTCCTATGTTCTTTCCATATCTATGTTATATTCCCCCCTCTTTTCTTTGAGTTTTCATAGGACACAATTGATCTTGTCACAGTAAAGCAATCTTGGGGTGTACTTACAATGACGTCTATGGGGCAGTAGTCATTTCTGCATATTGAGATGGTGATCCCTATATAGGAATGTTTTGGCATCTGTAGGTGTCGGCGTCCCCTGTATATGACTCATTGCCACAATTGATATTCTTTATAGTCAGTGTTTTGGATGGCCTAGGTGCGGTGTGTAATATTTTCTATCAATGGTGTGTGTGCCCTCCTCTGTGCGGTGTCCTTCCATAACCATGGATGTACTAATAAAGGGTTTTTATGTCAATTCCTTTAATGACCTTTTGTTCGGTTTCTTTGTAGGTATTATGTAATTCTCCGAATGGTCAGCCATTCTAAGCCTGAGCAGACATATGGCAATGTAATTGATGTGTGACTGACATTGTTCTTCCCTATGTGGCGGTGACATATTTATGCTGCCATTGTGCAGTATTTGTTCTAATTAATCATCCTAAAGGTGTTTAGTGGGGTTGAGGTTGAGAACGTGTGGGAAACAGTTCTGCTCTTCTATTCCCTTAGGGTTGGAAGCTACAATTGTTTAAAATGTCTTGTGCTGAAGCATTAAGATATCTTTTCACTGGAACTAAGGGGCCTAGACCAACCCCTAAAAACAAGGCCATACCCCCACCAGCAAACTGTACAGCGGGCATAATGCAGTTAATAGGGTAACGTTCTCCTGGCATTCATCAAATCCAGACTCGTCCATCAGATGCCAGATAGAGAAGTGTGATCCGTCACTGCACAGAACAGGTCTCCTCCAGAGTCCTGTGGTGGCAGCTTCACACCACTCCATCTAACGCTCGGCATCGTGCTTGGTGATGTAAGGCTGCATGCAGCTGCTCGGCCATAAAGCTCCTGGCGGGGACGCAGTGTTTGTGGTGATGTTGTTACCAAAGGAGATCTGGACTCTGCAGTTATGGAGTCAGGAGAGCGTTCTGCCCTCTGCTCCTCAGCACTCAGTGACCCCGCTCTGTAATGTTCCGGGGTCTCCTGAGTTGCTGTAGTTCCTTCCACTCCTTAATAATATCACTCACATGTGATGGGGGAAGATTTAGGAGGGAAGAAATTTAATATCCAGACTTGTTACCCCGGTGGCTCCTATTACAGGACCGCGCTGGTATCAGAGAGCTCTGCACCACCAGCCGTTCTGTCATATGTTAGTAACAGCACACAGCATGGGAGGGCGGATGTTATACACCGGGGGTCGTGGGGATTGATGTTATACACTGGTGGGGGGCGAGAGTCTTAATGTTATACAAGGCCGAGGGGCTAGATGTTATACCCTAGGGGTACGAGGGGCTAGATGTTATACATGTCCGAGGGCTGGATGTTATACACTGAGGGGCAAGGGGACGGATATTATACACCAGGGGCGAGGGGACGGATATTATACACCGGGGAGAGGGGACGGATATTATACACCAGGGGCGAGGGGATGAATATTATACACCAGGGGCGAGGGGATTGATGTTATACACCAGGGGCGAGGGGACGGATATTATACAGCAGGGGCGAGGGGACGGATATTATACACCAGGGGCGAGGGGACGGATATTATACACCGTGGGCGAGGGGATGGTTGTTATACACTGGGAGCGAGGGGACGGATATTATACACCGGGGGGCGAGAGGCCGGATGTTATACACCGTGGGCGAGGGGATGGTTGTTATACACTGGGAGCGAGGGGACGGATATTATACCCCGGGGGAGGCGAGAGGCCGGATGTTATACACCAGGGGGAGGGAGCGAGGGGACAGATGTTATACACCGGGGCTGGGGGCCGGATGTTATACCCTGGGGGTCGGATGTTATGCAAAGGAGGGCTTGGGGTTGGATGTTATACAGTGGGGTTGAGGGGATGGATTTTATACACTGGCGGGGGGGCGAGGGGACGGATGTTATACTAAACTAGGGGCGAGGGTCGGATGTTATACATCGGGGGAGGCGAGAGGCCGGATTTTATAAACTGGGGGCTGAGAGTCCGGATGTTATACACCGTGGGCAATGGGACTAAATGTAAAAGCAGAATTCGGTGACTAGGAGTTTTGTCCTATAATGTATGTGCATTTGCCTTCCCTTTAGAAACTCTCCCTTGTGATTCTGCAGTGTCTTAGAGGTTGACTATCTTTTCCTACATTGCTCAGGAGTTTCTCATGAACAGACTTCCAGTGGCTTGCCCAACTCCGCTATTACTGGGAGAATGAGAATGCGAGAGTGCGAATCATCAACTGCAATGTGAAGTCCACCTATGAGTACCTGGGCAACTCCCCACGCCTGGTCATCACTCCGCTCACTGACAGATGCTAGCGGACTCTGGTATGATGTGATGGGTTATGCTCAGAAATCTTTTTGACTTTTGTATGATGCATGAAACTTATTAGAAAGTTTATTGATATTTCATACCAGTTCTTTCATGTTTCATTGGTAGATCGGTGCTTTTTATCTAAATCTTGGTGGAGCTCCAGAAGGTCCGGCCGGCACAGGAAAAACTGAGACCACCAAAGATTTGGCCAAGGCGCTGGCCGTGCAGTGTGTGGTCTTTAACTGCTCTGATGGTTTGGACTACATAGCAATGTCAAAGGTACATACAATGTTAAGCTGCTCCATTGCAGATAATAAACTGACTCCAACCGATGTTCTGCTGACATGTTTTGATTATATAGTACAGACCAAAAGTTTGGACACACCTTCTCATTTAAAGATTTTTCTGTATTTTCATGACTATGAAAATTGTACATTCGCACTGAAGGCATCAAAACTATGAATTAACACATGTGGAATTATATACTTAACAAAAAAGTGTGGAACAACTGAAAATATGTCTTATATTCTAGGTTCTTCAAAGTAGCCACCTTTTGCTTTGATGACCGCTTTGCACACTCTTGGCATTCTCTTGATGAGCTTCAAGAGGTAGTCACTGGAAATGGTCTTCCAACAATCTTGAAGGAGTTCCCAGAGATGCTTAGCATTTGTTGGCTCTTTTGCCTTCACTCTGCGGTCCAGCTCACCCCAAACCATCTCGATTGGGTTCAGGTCTGGTGACTGTGGAGGCCAGGTCATCTGGCGTAGCACCCCATCACTCTCCTTCTTGGTCAAATAGCCCTTTCACAGCCTGGAGGTGTGTTTGGGGTCATTGTCCTGTTGAAAAATAAATGATGGTCCAACTAAACGCAAACCGGATGGAATAGCATGCCGCTGCAAGATGCTGTGGTAGCCATGCTGGTTCAGTATGCCTTCAATTTTGAATAAATCCCCAACAGTGTCACCAGCAAATCACCCCCACACCATCACACCTCCTCCTCCTCCATGCTTCACGGTGGGAACCAGGCATGTAGAGTCCATCTGTTCACCTTTTCTGCGTCGCACAAAGACACGGTGGCTGGAACCAAAGATCTCAAATTTGGACTCATCAGACCAAAGCACAGATTTCCACTGGTCTAATGTCCATTGACGCGCCCCTGGGCCTGTGCTGAGTAGCGTTGCGCACGCGGGAGCCTACCCGGAGCCGGATCTGATAGGGGTAGTAGTCTCGTGGCGGTGACCCGGTCCGTGCCCAGGGAGTCAAGCTGAGTGGCAGTATATTAGCAGTAGATGTAGGACGACTACGCCACCCGTTGAATGCAGCTATGGAGCTGCCGCTGCAGGGCAGACCGCTGAGGCCGGTGGAAGGATGGTGCAGCGTGGATGGTATAACCCCCAACGGGAGGGGTATGGCCTCAGGGCAGCCGACGTGGATGATGGGGGTAGTAGGAACCACTCAGAGACGATGCGGTGTAGTTCAGGGTCTTTACTGGTGACAAAGATAGACCCTCCCGGAGTACTGGCTAGCGGTCGGGGCCTGGTCAGTCCTTGAGCAGATGGGATCCCCCTTGGCCAGGCGGAGTTGTAGGCCTCCCCAACGAATTGTACTCTTCTGGCTTCCTTGCTAGAGGCGGGTAAAAGTAGCCCACGTCCCTGAGTGTACCGTGTGGTGCTCACCCGTATGGCCGGTGACTCGGGGCCTTCTAGTGGCTTCCGCTCCACGACGGCGGTGCTGGTCCCACGCGTGTGACCGTGCCTTCGGGTTTCTTGGCCGGAGGACCTGAAATCCCCTGCCGGGCGGTTTCTGCTGCTGGGTCTGGGTTAATCCCCACAGCCTCGGACTCCGGGTCCGGTGGTAACTCTTCAATCAGGGCGAGCTCTTCAGCTGCCAGCCCCTGATTCCTTTTAGCACTGCTCCCACTGAGCTCCTGATCTTTCTTTCCTAAGCTGCTCCTCTTCTTCTCTCTACTCTTCTCACTAACCCTGCCTCAGCCCCAGCTTTATATAGGGGAAGTTCTTCCCCTCCCAGGACTGGGCAGGAGGTGTGGCATGCATAGGATTCCTGACCAAGAGACCTCCCACCTGCTCTCAGACATAACATTGCTATTACTGTGGAGACCAGACCCCTGGGGTGCCACATTCCCCCCTAGTGAAAGTTAGTACTCCGGGACTAAACATACTTTTGTAAACATAACAAGGTGCAAACAATAACATTCTAATGGAGACAACACATAAGGTGGTCACGGCGTGTCCGCAACCGGGTGTAACTTTTGAGGAAAACAAGGTTGTCCATTTCACCAACACAGGGAGACGTAACCAGGTAGGGGTCTGTCCTGCCCCGAGTCCTTAACAGTCTTTTAGTCCGTCCTGGGTTACGCTCCAACTATATGCACAAAGGATTCCCGGTAAATCCACCAAAGACTCCTATAAATAACTAGAAACACATAATTATACACAAGCAACAATAAACAGGTAAACATTAATAAAATAGCTTGAACATTTAGATCCTCCACCGTATGGGCAGCTGGCCTCTAGTGACCCTAGTGGACCTACGGAGCTGGTTGATTGGTCCTGAGCTACAGGGTATAGGAGCTGTCAAGGGTAAACTGGGCAGCCGTCTACGGACTCTTTGGCTCACTAGGGGTATGGCTGGCTCACTATAAGCAGAGGGTTGATTTTCCTGGTCTGCTTGTGTGGGGCCTTCTGCCTCCTGGACCGGCTGTTCTTCCAGTTCTACCTGTGTCTCCGTAGGCACTTGGGATGCTGGTTGGAGGAACGTGAGGACGGGTACCACAACAGCACCATTGACTTGAGTCCAAGACCGAGGGAAGTCTCCGAGCACAGTACTAACCATATCTTCCCTTTCCTCTACGGGTCGAGGGTCCTCTTGTTCCTCTTCAGGGTTCCGTAGCTGTTCGGGACACTTCTTTAGGTGATCCCGGGATACAATGGCTGTGGTTTCCCCTCCGTCTTTACTGATTGTACAGACCTTTGGGTTGTCGTGGCTTGAGGGCAGTACGGTGTACGGGTCCTTCTCCCATTGGTCGTCCAACTTGTGGAGCCGTCTTTTCCTCTTCAAGACCTGCTCTCCGGGCACCAGGGGAACAGTGGGAGCATACTGGTTGTAAGTTTTCTCTTGTCTTTCCCTAGCTTGACAGAGACTACGCTCCACGCTCTCCTGTACTTTTCGGTATTGCTGCTGCCTCTCTGTGTCCCAGTTGGCTTCTGGTGAAGTGTCCTCGGGTGTCAGGACTCCCATTTCCAGATCAACAGGAAGCTTACCAGGTCTTGCCCTCATTAGGTAAGCCGGGGTACAGTTGGTGGAACCTACAGGGATGTGGTTGTATAGGTCCATCAGGTCGGGCAGCTTCTCAGGCCACAGACTGCGTTCCTCCAGGGGCAATGTTTTCAGGAGATCTATGACCACCTGGTTCATTTTCTCACAAAGTCCATTAGTTTGCGGGTGATAGGGTGTTGTTCTTATCTTCCGGCATCCATACAGGGTGCAGAACTCCTGGAAGACCTCCGCTTCAAAGGCAGGCCCCTGGTCCGTCAGCACCTGCTCCGGGTATCCATGCGGACGGCAGAAGTGCTGCTGGAAGGCTCTAGCTGCTGTGTGAGCCGTTAAGTCCTTGACGGGGACGACAACCAAGAACCGGGAGTAGTGATCCACGATGGTTAACGCGTAGACGTAGCCACTTCTGCTTGGGGTCAGTTTTACATGATCCAAGGCTACCAGTTCCAACGGCTGTCTGGTGATGATGGACCGCAGGGGAGTCTTCTGGCTGGCACGGTCCCTCCTTCTTAAGTTGCATGGGCCACAGTCTCTGCACCACCTCTCGATGGTTCCTCTCATGCCTACCCAATGGAACCGCCCGCGCAGCAGGAACTCCAGCTTCTTCCATCCGAAATGCCCAGCTCCGTCATGGTATGCCTCCATCACCATAGCTGCGTCTCTTCATGGCACCACTACTTGCCAGATTAGTTCATGCGTCCGGGAGTTAACCATTCTGCGGCACAACTTTCCCTTGTAAAGGAACAGTCGACTCTTCTCAGCCCACAGTTGCTTGGCTTCCTCCGGAGCGTCTGGGTCAAGGCGTGCATCTGGCCGAGTCAGCATCTCCTTTACCAGACGGACGGCAGGGTCACTGTCTTGCGTCTCCACCCAGTTGTAATGAGGTAAGGGGTTGAACGTAGCGGTTTGCTTACTTCTTACACGGTGGGAATACTGGATAGTCCCATGACGGTGGAACGCGGGGAGCTCAACTTCTTCCAGTTCCTCTGAATCTTCCCCTACGTCCGGTAGGTTTGGCATCCTGGACAGGGCGTGTGCGTTGGTATTGGAGCGTCCTGCCCGGTATTTGATTGTAAACTCATAGTTGGACAAGCGGGCCATCCATCTCTGCTCTAGGGCACCGAGTCTTGCAGTGTCCAGGTGTGTCAACGGGTTGTTATCCGTGTACACGGTGAACCGGGAAGAAGCGAGGTAGTGCTTAAAGCGTTCGGTGACTGCCCACACCACTGCCAGGAACTCTAGCTTAAATGAGCTGTAATTCTCAGGGTTTCTTTCGGTGGGTCGCAGTTTTCGGCTGGCGTAAGCAATTACCCGTTCTTTCCCCTGCTGGATCTGGGATAGTACGGCTCCTAACCCGATGTTACTGGCGTCGGTGTAGAGGATAAAGGGCTGGCTGTAATCCGGGTACGCCAGGATTTCATCCCCCGTGAGGGCCATCTTCAGCTGGCGGAAGGACTCTTCTTCCAACTTCTCCCATCTGAAGGGCGGCTTCTGGTTCTTGGCCTTCCTGGACTGGCCTATCAGGAGGTCCTGCATAGGAGCTGCCTTTTTGGTGAAACCGGGTATGAACCTTCGGTAGTAGCCTACCAACCCGAGGAACTGCTTCACTTCCTTTACGCTGGAGGGGCTTGGCCATTCCTTAATTGCGGTGATCTTATCAGGGTCGGGAGCCACTCCGTCAGCACTCACCACGTGTCCCAGGTACTGCACCTTTGGCTTCAGGAGGTGACACTTGGAAGGTTTCACCTTTAGGCCGTAACTTGCCAGAGCTTCAAACACTTCCGCCAGGTGCTTCAGGTGGTCCTCGTAGGTCTTGGAGTAGACGATGACATCGTCCAGGTATAACAGGACCGTCTCAAAGTTCCGGTGTCCCAGACAGCACTCCATCAATCGCTGGAAGGTTCCTGGTGCGTTGCAGAGTCCAAACGGCATGCAGGTAAACTCGCTAAGTCCCATCGGGGTGGTGAATGCGGTCTTCTCCCGATCCGCCTCTGCTACAGGAACCTGCCAGTACCCGCTAGTGAGATCCAAGGTGGAGAAGAAGTTAGCAGATTTTAAAGCAGCCAAAGACTCCTCTATTCTTGGTAAGGGGTACGCATCTTTGTGTGTGATACGGTTAATTTTCCGGTAATCTACACACATTCTCATGGTGTTGTCTTTCTTTTTGACCAAGACTAGTGGAGCTGCCCAGGGGCTACAGCTATCCCTGATTACCCCAGCCTCCTTCATGTCTCTAAGCATCCCCTTGGCGTGTTGGTAGTGTGCAGGGGGTACGGGCCGATACCTCTCTTTTATGGGAGGATGGTCTCCCGTGGGGATGTGGTGTTCTACCCCCTTGACTCGCCCGAAGTCTAACGGGTGTTTACTAAACACTCTCTCGTACTCTTGAACCACCCGGTAGACTCCCTGTTTCTGGTGGGAGGGAGTGGAGTCAGTACCCAAATGTAGTTGCTGACACCAATCCTCCATTATTTTCTCAGAGCCGTTACCTTCCTCCGGATGAGATGGAGGCAAGGGTTCCACAGACTGTATAGAATTTTGGTTGATAGTATATAATTTGGCTAGCGTAGCATACCGGGGCAGGTATACTTCCCTTTTCCCAATATTTATTATGCGAACGGGTACCCTCCCATGGCGTACATCAACTACCCCCCGGGCTGTCAAAATGGTGGGCCTACTGTCTGAGTAGACTGGCTCTACAATGGCCTGGTAATCTCTACCTCTCAGACCAATAGCTGCCCGGCACCAAATCATCATTTCACTTTTCGGGGGTATGGCAATAGGGAAAGGGTCACACATTCTTACGCTACCAATCTCACCGCCGGAGAGTTCCACTTGTTGCCGTCGCATCAGTGCCCAGATCTCTTTCTGGAGCACTCGCTGCTGGCCGGAGCTGGCGTTCTTGGCAACCTGCTGTAAAATGAAAATCACCTCTGCAAGACAATTTTCAATCACATTAGTTCCTAGAGTTATCTTTGGGTGACTCTCGCGCTTGTCAATGTCCACAATGATCAGTCCCTGTGCTGCCAGTTCGACTCTACCGATTTTAATGGTCATCTCTTTAAATCCGATCTGCGGCACGGGTTGACCATTGCTGGCAATGATACTCAAGTCGTCGTCAGGGTAGCGGGTTATATCCGAGTCATTCCAGTACTGCTTGAAGAGCACGTACGGGATGGTGGTGACCTGTGACCCGGTGTCCAGTAGGGCACTCATAGGAATGCCATCCAGTACCACAGGCAAGACTGGACGTCCTCCCACATATTTGTTGCGCCAGCCCGATGGGCCTGGTGATCTTTTTCCTGGGGGTTGGCCCTCTACCCCAGGTTGTGCCAGTTTAAAGGACAGTACCTTGCCATATGTCCGGGTTGATTGCAGCGGCGGCAGATGGGTTGTCCGTCCTCGTTGTATCGGTCGCTGGGTCTTCCTCTGGCCGGTGGGGTCCTCCTTGGTCGACGCCACGGGATGTCCTCCGGTCCGGATGCCAGCTGGATCTTCCCTGGAGTGGAAACCTGTAAAGAGTGCACAGTTCGGGTTAGCGCAGCAACGCTTTTAGCTAGCTCTTGGACCTGATGGTGCAGGTCTGGAGCCAGGTCATTGTTCAAAGCCTGCGCATCAGCCCCCACAGGCCCTGCCGACAAGGGCGCCGCCTCCTGGTGGTAAGTGATAGCTGGGCGCCTGTGGGTCACAACGCCACCCGGTGCCGGTTCTCGGAGCACCCGGATGGCTCTGTCCTTGAACTGTGCAAAGTCCAGATGAGGATCCTGTAAGGCTATGGCCCGCAACTGGGTTCGGTGGACATTGCAATATAGTCCCTCTATAAATTGTTCGGTCAACAGCCTGTCCTCGTTTCCCACGCTGTCGGGGTCGGTCTGCTTAATGGCTCTCAGGGCCTCTTGTAGGTTTAGTGCATAGTCCCTTATACTCTCATGTGCTCGCTGCTTGCACCCATAGAATTTAAGCTTAATCTCGGCTGAGGTGCGGGTATCAAAGGTGTCCCTCAGCCGGGTTAGTATCCCCGCGACAGTCCTCCTCCCAGGTGGCCAGGACTTTACCTCCCTTTGGGCTGCCCCGGTTAGTTGGGCCACCAGGATGCTCACTTTTTGCTCTTCTGTGAGGGGGTACACCTGGAAGAGGCTATCCAGCTTTTCTCTAAAGTCATTCAGGGTATGTGACTCCCCTGAGTATTGGGGTAGCCAGGCTGCTCCCGGGATATAGGGCATGGTAAAAGGCATGACTGCAGCAGCGCTGGCGCTGGCGGGGGTTGAGGCAGTGAAGCTCTCCTCCGTATCCGACATCTTCCTCCCCCCTAGTGGACCGTGGCCTACCTTGCGATGATCCTCTTCCGTAGGCCGCGGCTCCGCAGTGGATCGTCAGGGTTGAGGACCTTCCGTCGCGCTCCTGTGACGTCAGCGTCTGCTGGGCTCCTTCCAGGACCTTACGCGACGTCTGGACGTGAGGCGGGGCTTCAGTTCTCGCGCGCTTTTGGAGTCCACGCACCTCTTCTTCCCGCGCGGCGTCTTCAAGATGGCGTCCAACGGCGGGAAAACTCCACGGAAGGCGGGAAAAAGGCTGAAAATGGCGCCGGATGGCGGGAATCTTCACCGATGGCGGGAAGAAGGCTGAAGATGGCGCCGGATGGCGGGAATCTTCGCGGATGGCGGGAAGAAGGCTGAAGATGGCGCCGGATGGCGGGAATCTTCACCACAGGTTAGTTTAAAAGTCTCTTTTTCAGGCACGCAGTACCCGGCGGTTGCGGGCACGTAATCCTGCCGACTACGCCAAAAGCTGACGCGCCCCTGGGCCTGTGCTGAGTAGCGTTGCGCACGCGGGAGCCTACCCGGAGCCGGATCTGATAGGGGTAGTAGTCTCGTGGCGGTGACCCGGTCCGTGCCCAGGGAGTCAAGCTGAGTGGCAGTATATTAGCAGTAGATGTAGGACGACTACGCCACCCGTTGAATGCAGCTATGGAGCTGCCGCTGCAGGGCAGACCGCTGAGGCCGGTGGAAGGATGGTGCAGCGTGGATGGTATAACCCCCAACGGGAGGGGTATGGCCTCAGGGCAGCCGACGTGGATGATGGGGGTAGTAGGAACCACTCAGAGACGATGCGGTGTAGTTCAGGGTCTTTACTGGTGACAAAGATAGACCCTCCCGGAGTACTGGCTAGCGGTCGGGGCCTGGTCAGTCCTTGAGCAGATGGGATCCCCCTTGGCCAGGCGGAGTTGTAGGCCTCCCCAACTAATTGTACTCTTCTGGCTTCCTTGCTAGAGGCGGGTAAAGGTAGCCCACGTCCCTGAGTGTACCGTGTGGTGCTCACCCGTATGGCCGGTGACTCGGGGCCTTCTAGTGGCTTCCGCTCCACGACGGCGGTGCTGGTCCCACGCGTGTGACCGTGCCTTCGGGTTTCTTGGCCAGAGGACCTGAAATCCCCTGCCGGGCGGTTTCTGCTGCTGGGTCTGGGTTAATCCCCACAGCCTCGGACTCCCCGTCCGGTGGTAACTCTTCAATCAGGGCGAGCTCTTCAGCTGCCAGCCCCTGATTCCTTTTAGCACTGCTCCCACTGAGCTCCTGATCTTTCTTTCCTAAGCTGCTCCTCTTCTTCTCTCTACTCTTCTCACTAACCCTGCCTCAGCCCCAGCTTTATATAGGGGAAGTTCTTCCCCTCCCAGGACTGGGCAGGAGGTGTGGCATGCATAGGATTCCTGACCAAGAGACCTCCCACCTGCTCTCAGACATAACATTGTTATTACTGTGGAGATCAGACCCCTGGGGTGCCACATCCATTCCTTGTGTTCTTTAGCCCAAACAAGTCTCTTCTGCTTGTTGCCTGTCCTTAGCAGTGGTTTCCTAGCAGCTATTTTACCATGAAGGCCTGCTGCACAAAGTCTCCTCTTAACAGTTGTTGAAGAGATGTGTCTTCTGCTAGAACTCTGTGTGGCATTGACCTGGTCTCTAATCTGAGCTGCGACTTTTAAGAACCAAGAATATAAGACATATTTTCAGTTGTTTCACACTTTTTTGTTAAGTATATATTTTTCCACGTGTTAATTAATAATTTGATGCCTTCAGTGTGAATGTACAATTTTCATAGTCATGAAAATACAGAAAATCTTTAAATGAGGTGTGTCCAAACTTTTGGTCTGTACTGTATATACTTTTTTTAGTTTTTCAAAGGGCTGGCATCATGGGGAGCATGGGCATGTTTTGATGAGTTTAACCGTATTGAGCTGGAGGTGTTGTCCGTGGTGGCCCAACAGTTTCTTCGCATCCAGAGAGCCATCCAGATGAAGATGGACATGTTCAACTTCAAAGGAACAGAACTGAAGCTTAACCCAAATTGCTTCGTAGCCATTACCATGAATCCTGGCTATGCGGGACGTTCTGAGCTGCCGGATAACCTCAAGGTAAAAAGTCCCAGTGCCTTGCATCGGGCCCCTCCACAACATTTCTATAGGATTAAGCTCAGGACTATGACTCGGCCATTCCAAAACTTTATGTTTATTCAACCATTCTTTTGTAGAACGACTTGTGTCTTTGGGCCATTGTCTTGCTGCATGACCCACGTTTTCTTGAGATTCAGTACATGAACTGATATCCTGATATTTTCCTTTAGCATTTGCTGATAGATTTTAGAATTCATTGTTCCATCAATGATGGCAGCCGTCCTTGGCCAAGTGCAGCAAAACAGGCCCAAAGCATGTTACGATTACCATCTTTGTGTTTCATAGATGATAGGAGGTTCTTATGCTGTAATGCAGTATTTTCTTTCTGCAAACATATAGCTTCTCACTTAAAATCTCTATCTTGGCCTCATCCTTCCACAAAGCATTATTCCAGTTACCTATTGATGTGCCCAGGTGAGTTTTAGCAGTGACATTTTAAATCGCATTGCCTTTCTCCTTGCAATCCTGCCATGCTCGCCATTGTTGTTCATTGTCCTTCTGATGGTGGACTCATGAACAATTACATTAGCTAATGTGAGGAGAGGCCTTTAGTTGCTTAGAGGTTACCTTGAGTTCCTTTGTGACCTCACAGACTGATGTAGCTTTAAGTCAAATTTAGCAGTAATACAGAAATTTTTGAGGGGTTCACAAACTTTCAAGTAAATACTAGGTTTACAAAAGAAACATAAGATTTCATCAAAGGGATTATTCTCCCCCAAACCTATATGAGATTGTACATTTCCTATGTATAATCACAACACCTGATGCCCTCATTTCTGCAAGCTCCTTTATATTGATGTCCCATTCTCCTATTTTCCAAAATGGACACAGTAGAGGTGTGGAGAGAGATTTGGAAAGTGTTAAAGGAGTATTCCCATCTCCAAGATTCTATCCCAATATGTAATAGGTGTAATAATAATATTAATAGTAAATACCTCCAATTGGAAATGTAGTATAGTTCTTCTGATTAGCTATGTTGCTTAACCCATGTGCAGGGCATAGCAGTAGCTTAGGTATCCATGGTTACGACCACTAGCAAGTAACTAACTGTTACTATGAGTGGTCGTAACCATGGATACCTAAGCTACTGCAATGTCCTGCACATGGGGGTAAGAAACATAGCTAATCAGAAGAACTATACTACATTTCTAATTGGAGATATTTGCAAAGATTATTATTATTATACCTATTACATATTGGGACAGGATCTTGGAGATGGGAATACCCCTTTAACGACACTTTGACTGACTTTCCTCTGATGTGGAATAGACACATCACTTTTAGGTCTGGGGTGGAGGATAGTGTAAATGGACATAATGGGTTCCCCGGCTCTATGCCTAGTTTACAGTAATTTAGTTTCATTTGTTGACTGACCCATCTGGTTTGCGCATTTCAGGCTCTTTTCCGGACTGTAGCAATGATGGTCCCCAACTATGCTCTGATTGCGGAGATCTGCCTTTATTCTTACGGTTTTCTGCACCTCTCTCGGTGAAGATGGTAATGACTTACCGGCTGTGCTCGGAGCCGCTCTCGTCCCAGTTCCATTATGATTATGGGATGCGTGCAGTAAAGGCTGTGCTGACCGCTGCTGGCAATCTGAAGCTGAAATTCCCCCATGAAAATGAAGATATTCTTGTAAGTTCTGAACTGTTGGTCGCTTTACATCTCGTATAGGATAGCATTACCATCTTACCGAGAAGCATTTGGATCACAAAAATTACAGCTGTATGATTTTATAGTAGCAGACAGAGACTTGCAAATAATTTCTGCACATTACTGTTCCTGGCTTGTTAGATCTCATCTGTGCAAAAATGTCAAAACTATAGTTGTTAAACACGTAGCTTGTTCATCTTATGGGACAGTTTTGATTTTTAACTTAAACACATGTATTTTAGGCTAAAAATCATTTTAACAATTGGGTTTTATTAAAAATTTTGCATCGCTTGGCTTTCACCGGCTTTTTGATTCCCTGCACATTCAATTTTGATAAGGTCTGTGGTCATAAATAAACTGAGAGGAGCTCAGAAAAAGACAGATAAAACATTTACAAACTCCCCGTCAGCCAGCAAAAACGAGTTCACTGACAGTATCTCACTTAACTCATTCTGCAGCCGGCAATTAACAGTAACACAGAGGCCACATGTATTCCCTATGGAAAAACAATTCTGCAGCATATTTTAGTGCAACTCAGCAGCGTTCCATTCCTCTTTTATCATTCCTGGAAATGTAGGAATTAATTGAAATCTGTCAATAACGAGTCCCCTACACAGTCTGACAATGTCACCACTGTTTGGGCACAGTCAGATTGTATAGGGTTGTCCCCTATATAGATTATATATACATTATATATCATTTACACATACATTTCCAGGAGGTATAACAGAGGGACGATACAATGTAGAGTTTTAGGAAAAGAGGTTTCATACTTATTTTTTGGAGAATACTATTCTTTACTAATACAGACATACCACAAGAACTGACTGCTCCTTTGTAATGGGGTTCTTCACTTTTAATATTGTTTCATGTCATATTGTATATGAATTATTTTATAATTTAATCCTTTTTCATTCTATTTAGCTCTTGCGGTCAATTAAGGATGTAAACGAACCCAAATTTTTGTCTCCTGATATTCCTCTGTTCAATGGGATTACCAGCGACCTGTTCCCTGGCATTCAACTTCCGAAAGCCGACTATAAGGTATTAAAATATAATAGTGTCTTAAAGGGGTTTTCCAAGACTTAAAGAGGACTTGTCCCTCGCCATAAATCTGTAAATGCCGCTGTTCTCCTGACTCCGGCATTGTTTTTCTTTTCTTCCTGCTCCTCTCCGTTCCTGACATCTGTCACTCTCCTCTAGCCCTTTAAGCCAACTGGGCAAGGCCTTCCTGAAGACTCCCACAGAGAGGACTTGATGACCACGCCCACTTGGCTATTAAAAATTATGAACTAGATTTCTATAAAGAGGCTATATCTCAGGAATGGAGAGGCGCAGGAGCAAAAGAAAAACAACACCGGATTCAGGAGAACAGCGGCATTTACACCAGGTAATAAAATTGCATATTAATGGCAAGTGATAGGTCCTATATAGCGGGCCAGCTATCATTTGGATGACAGTTATCTTTCCCAGCTCCCCCATATTCAGGAATGCTCGCTCCTGTTTTCTCTATGACAGAGTCGCTGCCAGAATCTTATGGCAGCTGCTAATTTCAGGGTCAGAAAGTAAGGATCGGGTGATTAAATTCCAACCGCCCGATTTTTATGTCCCCCAACATAATCTGTAATGAGGCCCCCATACACAGTAGATGGTAGACCAATCCCATTGAATTCACCCGATCCTGATCCACTGCTTTGGAATTGGGTTACATAACCTTGTCACTCATCGTCCGGTCCCATTAGTGCAACCTGGGCAGCTGCACAGGGGCACCAGAGGTAAGGGGGCTCACTTATACCTCCAATGCAGGATGATCTGATGTAGAAAAAAAAATGGTTAAAACATCTGTGAGTGATTTATCGCTAATTTAGTTGTAGGTTATGCAGACATTTTTTTTTAGATGAATGAATCGATTTGCAGGAGACTGATCCAATGGCCAGGTGTCATGGGTGCGTCAGATGTGACAGACAGTCGCCCTGCAGTTGGTTGCAGGAGATCCCTTCGTTTGGCATTACAGACATCTTCTTAGCGGTCTCACTGTAGGACCCAGCGGCTACCTCCCTCCTGTTCTAATTGACAATCAGGCCTGGGTGTTTAAATACTTCCTGGTTGCTACACAGAGGTGCCAGTGATATTCACATGACCCCTTGTGAAGGCTTGGAGCAAGTGCAGTTCTTACTTCCTCTCTGGTGCTAAGAGGATGTGTGTGCCATCTCTCTGAAGTCGACTCAAGCTAAGCTACTTCCCCTGTGTCTGTCTACCCTTGCTGTCTTTAGTTGTCAGTGGGGATCGACTAGTGCTCACCCCCCCTTCCCTATCCAGGACCAAACGCTAAGGAAATACAGGGATAGGTTCCTGTGCGGCAATTGGTGAGGAACCAATATAGAGTCGGTAGGGGAGACAGGGTGATTGCAGGTCAGCCTAGGAGGTCTCCATTTCCCCCTTTCCCTAGTGTCTGGGCTCCCTTCCCCTCATCCCTTTGTGTCGCACTTTGTCTTTCCTACAGTGTGCGTGACATCAAGTCAGTGGTGGGCACTGAATGAGACCCCTGAGAGCCACCTTATTTCTTCCTGCCCCCCGGCTCTTCTTCAGATTAGCCGGCCTGGCATGACATTATGGTTGCAGCATGATGTACACCAGGCCATATAATCAGAAGAGGAGCCGGGGATGCCGGCAGCTCTCAGGGGTCCCGTCCAGCGGCCACAGAATACTGATCTGGGTCCTGAAAATGTATTCTCCCACCTCTAATTGGATCCACTGTAAACAGACTGATGAAATATTTTACCTTCCTTTTGCTCAGGATTTACTGGAATGCGCACAGGAGAGCTGTGCTGGACACAACATCCAACCCGAGAAGGTCTTCCTGGAGAACATGATCCAGACGTATGAGATGATGATTGTCAGACACGGGTAAGCTGTAACTACAGAAGTCCATGGGACGGGGGATTTATTCTTCGCTGTTTCCATTTTATACAATGGACCATGCTGCATTTTGTTCATCCCGTACAGTTTTATGTTGGTTGGAGAGCCGTTCTCTGGAAAAACGAAGGTCCTCCACGTCCTCGCTGATACGCTGTCTCTTATGAGTGAGCGAGGGTGCGAAGAAGAAAAAGTGATTTACCGGACAGTGAACCCTAAAGCCATCACCATGGGGCAGCTGTTCGGGCAGTTTGATCCAGTGTCACATGAGGTTCGTCTATGATTGGAATTATTGTTTATAATACTAATATCTTTGCTGAAAATGGGAAACTCTCCCCTTTTATGGCTTATGGACATGGTAGAAGGGGTTCCTTCAGAGACATAGACCCCAGCCATACATTGCCGGGCAATCATTTTATTATGACTTACTCCCTGTTTGCACAAAAATTGGAAACTGTTTTATTTTCCCCATCAGACATGGAAACAACAAATTGTATTATTTATGCCAGAAATTAGCATAAATTTGCATACTTCCAGCCACATTCTGACTAGACTGTGTCTGGCCTCACTCAATACACTTGCTTTGAGTGAGGTCACGCACTTCTAGTTGGCATGTGACCGCATATATGCAAATCACTTACTTGTGGTCTCTCCCGGTGCCGGCACATTCACTTCAATAGGGGCCATGTGTAGTCAATACATGTGTATCATCAATATCATAATCCCAGGCATTCCTTTAATAATCCTTTCAATTGTGGGATTGTATTGGATTTCATGGGAAGAGTAATTTTATTGATGCCTCTCTTCATTTGCAGTGGACCGATGGGATAGTCGCTAATACTTCCCGAGAGTTTCTGAGACCCCGTAAAGAAAATGGGTTATCTTTGATGGACCTATTGATACGCTAGGGATAGAAAGTATGAACACAGTCCTAGATGATAATAAAAAGGTAACTCTCTATTTTACTTTGTGAAAACTTTTTTTTTTTTATTTAACCGCTTCCCGACCGCCCACTGTAGATAAACGTCCGGGCTGCCTGGGCTCTGTGCAGCGCGGACGCTTAAAAACGGTGGGTGGTCCCGCAGCGCTCAGGACCCCGAGGGTACTGCAAGCGCTAAGGGTGCGGTGCAGAGCGATAGCTCTGACAGGGAACATCATCGGGACCTGATTGGATCAGGTCCCAGTGATGTTAACCCTTTGTTGTCTTCTATATGCCGTGATCTATAGTGATCGCGGCATATAGAAGACAGCAGGAGGAGAGGGGGTCGTCTACTTACCTCTCCAACGACCCCTGATACCTTCCAGGACCTGGCGTTGCTATAGCAGCTGGAGGTCACATGACCGCCTCCAGATCTGCCATATACGGTGTCCTGCGAGGCTCAGCCTGCAGCTGAAGCCTGGCAGGAGACACTGACTGTGAAACAGTCAGCAAAGATCTCATGTAATGTAATATATGTCTATTACAATATATGAGATCAGTGATCAGAAAAATAAAAATTAATGTCCCATACAGGGACTAAGTAAAAATGTAAAAAAAAAGTAAAAAAAATGTTTTCAAACTACTAAAAAAATCAAAATAAATAAAAATAAATAAATAAAATATTAAGCCAATAAATCCGTATATTTATGCAAAAACAAAAAAAGTACACATATTTGGTATCGCCGCATCCGAAACAACCCGAGCTATAAAACTGTCACACTAATTAACTCCTTCTGTGCACACCGTAATAAAAATAAATAAAAAACGGAGCAAAAAACGATGCTTTTTCCTCATATCGCCAAACAAAAAGTGAAAAAAATGCGATTGAAAAGCAAAATGGAAATAAAAATGGTAACGCTGAAAACATCATCTTGTTCCGCAAAAAACAAGCCGCCATACAGCTCCATCAGCCAAAAAATAAAAAATTTATAGCTCTCAGAATAAAGCAATGCAAAAAAAATATTTTTTCTAGAAAATTGTTTTATTGTGTAAAAGCGCCAAAACATAAAAAAATATACAGTAAGTGTAGTATCGCTGTAAACGTACTGACCTGAAGAATAATGCTGCCTCATCACTTTTACCACACGCAGAACGGCATAAAAAAAACAATTCCTGAATTGTTGGTTTTTGTTAATTTTACCTCCCAAAAAACGGAATAGAAAGCGATCAAAAAACGTCACGTACCCAAAAATGGTACCAATAAAAATGTCAACTCGTCCCGCAAAAAACAAGCTGTCACATGACTCTGTCGGCCGAAATATGGAAAAATTATAGCTCTCAAAATATGGCGACACAAACACTAGATTTTACAAAAAAAAGCGTCTTTTAGTGTGTGACAGCTGTCCATCATAAAAACCCGATATGAATCTCGTATCTCTGTAATCACACCGACCCGAAGAATAAAGTAATCTCTTCACTTATACCGCACGAGGAACAGCGTAAAAAATAAATAAAACCAATTCTTTACCTGCTACTGATTTGTTTATTATGTCTCCCAATGTGCTCACCACACATCTAGATAAGTTCCCTGAGGGGTCTAGTTTCCAAAATGGTGTCACTTGTGGGGAGTTTCCACTGTTTAGGCACATCAGGGGCTCCCCAAACGCAACATGGCGTCTGCTAATTATTCAAACAAATTTTACATTCAAAAAGTCTAATGGCGCTCCTTCCCTTCCGAACCCTGCAGTGCGCCCAAACAGTGGTTTTCCCCACATATGGGGTATCAGCGCGCTCAAGAGAAATTGCACAAAAAAATTTGGGGTTCAATTTTTTCTGTTACCCCTGCGAAAATAAAAAAAAATTGGGTCTAAAGTAACATTTTTGTGAAAAAAGTTAAATGTTCATTTTTTTCTTCCACGTTCCAAAAATTCCTGTGAAGCACCTGAAGGGTTAATAAAGTTCTTGAATGTGATTTTGAGTACCTTGAGGGGTGTAGTTTTTAGAATGGTGTCACTTTTGGGTATTTTCTATCATAAAGACCCCTCAAAGTGACTTCAAATATGATGTGGTCCCTAAAAAAAATGGTTTTGTAAATTTTGTTGGAAAAATGAGAAATCGCTGGTCAACTTTTAACCCTTATAGCTCCCTAACAAAAAAAAATGTTGGTTCCAAAATTGTGCTGATGTAAAGTAGACATGTGGGAAATGTTATTTATTAACTATTTTGTGTGACATATCTCTCTGATTTAAGGGCATGAAAATTCAAATTTGAAAATTGCAAAATTTTCAAAATTTTCGATTTTTTCACAAGTAAACGCAAGTGACATCGAAGAAATTTTACCACTATCATGAAGTACAATATGTCACGAAAAAACATTCTTAGAATCAGGGGGATCCGTTGAAGTGTTCCAGAGTAATTACTTCATAAATTGACAGTGGTCAGAATTGAAAAAATTGGCCCGGTCACGAAGGCAAAAACAGGCTCTGGCGCGAAGTGGTTAAACTATTCCCGACTGCCCATATGATGATGCCATGTGTTTGGAAGCTTCTAATAGTTTTTTGGGCAACATCTGAGTTAATTAGAGACACACCTGTGGATGTATTTTAATGCACACCTGAAACACACTGCTTCTTTGTGTAGCATCATGGGAAAGTGTAAATAAATCAGCCAAGATATCAGGAAGAGAATTGTGGACTTGCATAAGTCTGGCTCATCCTTGGGTACAATTTCAAGATATCTGAAGGTGCCTCGTTCATCTGTACAAACAAGATTGGAATGTCCAGCCATCATACCACTCAGGAAGGAGACGGGTTCTGTGTCCCAGAGATGAACGTGCTTTGGTCCGACATGTGCATATCAACCCCAGGACAAAAGCAAAAGACCTTGTGAAGAGGATGGCAGAAGGTAGTAAGATTGTCAGAGTGACAATTCACAGTGAAACGAGTACTGTATCAACATGGGCTGAAAGACCACTCTGCCAGGAAGAAGCCATTACTCCAAAAGAAACATAAAAAATCCAGATTAATGTTTGCAAATGCACACAGGAACAAAGACCTTAATTTTTGGAGACATGTCCTGTGGTCTGATGAAACTAGAATTGAACTTTTTGTGCATAATGACCATCGTTAAGTTTGGAGGAAAAAGGGAGAAGCTTAGAAGCCTAAGAACACCATACCAACTGTGAAACACGGGGGTGGCAGCATCATGTTGTGGGGTTGCTTTGCTGCAAGAGGGACTTGGTGCACATCACAAAATCCGTAGGTGGCTTCATGAGAAAAGAAGATTATGTGGCAATACTGAAGCAACATCTCAAGACATCAGCCAGGAAGTTAAAGCTTGAGCAGAAATAGGTCCTCCAAATGGACAATGACCCGAAGCATACTGCCAAAATGGTAACAAAGTGGCTTAACCCCTTCGTGACCAAACCAATTTTTTTAAATTTGACCAGTGTCACTTTATGTAGTAATAACTCTGGAATAACATATCCCATAGCTTTTGAGACTGTTTTTTGTGACACATGATACTTTATAATAATGGTAAATTTAGGCTGATATGGTTTGCGTTTATTTATAAAAATATCAGAAACTTGGCAAAAATGTCTTAAAAATTGCACTTTTCAAACTATGATTGATTATGCCTTTAATCCCAATAGTCATACCACACAAAAACAGTAATAAATAACATTTCCCTCATGTCTGCTTTACATCAGCACCATTTGTAAAGTGTTGTTTTATTTTATTAGCATTTTAGAAGATTTAAAAATGTAGCAGTTATTTTTCATTTTTTTCAAGGAAATTTACAAAACTTATTTTTATAGGGACCTGTTCAGTTTTGAAGTGACTTTGAGGCTGCGTGCCCACTGTGCGTTTTTCAAGCGTTTTTGCTGCGGAATTTTCAAAGCGAAAACGCTTAAACGCTTGGTAATGCGTGCCCCATGGTCCTCAATGATAACCCGCATGTGCGGTGTGTTGGTATATGTTGGTATATGCAACATTATACTTACCTTCTCATGGCCCCTGGTCTCCTGTATGATGCGTCCGGTGTCTTCGGCGGCTCGTGGTGGTGTAAAAGGACCTTCCATGACGTCATTTAGTCATGTGACAGGTCACGTGACCGCTGATGTCGGGGGTCGCTTGACCTGTCACATGACTAAATGACGTCATGGAAAGTCCTTTTACACCATCGCGAGCCGCCCAAGACACCGGACGCACCGGAGAAGGAGACCGGGGGCCATCGGAAGGCGAGTAGAATGTTTTTTTTGTTTACCATTTTTATTCTTTTTTTAACTATTAACTTGGTCACACTATATAAATCCATGCCGGTTGCATGGATTTATATAGTGTGACCAAGTTGTCAAGCACTTTTCCAAGTGATGCTAAAATCGCTTGGAAAAGCGCTTGACAACCCGCATGCAAAAATGCATGCAAAAAAGCTTGACAAACGCTTCTACCTGGCGGGAAAAACGCGTGTAAAATCCGCATGCATTTTTCCTGCCAGGGAGATACAGAAAAAATCTGGAGCATTTTTGCTTCGTGGGCACTTAGCCTGCGAGTCTTATATGTTGGAAACCACCCAAAAGTGTTACCATTTTAACCCCTTTAAAGCCCATGACGTACTAATACGCATCTGTGCCCTGGGCTTTAAGAGCCTGACCTGTATTAGTACGTCATCGCGATAGCGCGCGCACACAGGCTGTGCGGGCGCGATCGCCGCCGGGTGTCAGCTGATTGTCACAGCTGACACCCGGTACTATGTGCAGGGAGCGGTCCCGCACCGCTCCCAGCACATTAACCCCCGCAATGCTGCAATCGACGTTGATCGCAGCATTGCGGAGGCAAGGGGAGGTGATCAGTATACTCACCTCCTCTTCCGGCCTCCAGCGCTGTCTGCCGCGGCTTCCCGGTTGTTGCCATGACGACCCGATGTCGTCATGACAACATCCGGGTCACCAGACAGCAGTAAGATTGTTTGGACATGTGCAGTGCATCTCCAAACTATCTTCTCCCTGTCCAGCGCTGACAGCCTGCATGGCACAGGGATGGTGCTCCATCCCTATGCTGTGCAGGCGATCAGAATAAAAAAAGTGAAAGTCCCACAGTGGGACAAAGTAAAAAAAGTGTAAAAACTCCCAGAAAGTGAAAAAAAAAAAAAAAAAAAATTGTAAAAATATAAAAAAAAAATAAAAAAAAATAATCCACTAAAAATAAAAATATAATGTACCCATCAATATTATTATGAAAAAAAAACAAAAAAAACAATCAAAGTACACATATTTGGTATCGCTGCGTCCGTAACGACCTGGCCTATAAAATTGTTCCACTAGTTAACTCCTTCAGTGAACACGGTAAAAATAAAAAACAAAGCAAAAAACAATGCTTTATCATCATACCGCCAAACAAAAAATGGAATAACACGCGATCAAAAAGACGAATATAAATAAAAATGGTAGCGCTGAAAACGTCATCTCGTCCCGCAAAAAACAAGCCACCATACAGCTCCATCAGCCGAAAAATCAAAAAGTTACAGCTCTCAGAATAAAGCAATGCAAAAAAATATTTTTTTCTATAAAATAGCTTTTATTGTGTAAAAGCGCCAAAACATAAAAAACTATATAAATGTGGTACCGCTGTAAACGTATTGACCCGAAGAATAAAGCTACCTTATCAATTCTACCACACCCGGAGCAGAATAAAAAAAAACAAAAAAAACAATTCCTGAATTGTTGGTTTTCGTTTATTCTGCCTCCCAAAAGCTGGAATAGAAAGCGATCAAAAAATGTCACATGCCTGAAAATGGCACCAATAAAAACGTCAACTCATCCCGCAAAAAACAAGCCGTCACATGACTGTCGGCCAAAATATGGCAATGCAAAAACTAGATTTTACAAAATATGTGTCTTTTAGTGTGTGACAGCTGTCAATCATAAAAACCCCATATGATTCTGGTATCGCTGTAATCACACCGACCCGAAGAATAAAGTAATCTCATCACTTATACCGCACGAGGAACGGCGCAAAAAATAAACGCAAGGGCTGGGGTTGTGCTAATGTTAGGGTTGGGGTAGTTTTTTTTTTCAAAAGTAAAGAAAAAAAAAAAAAAAGATGACGATATGGCAACTAGTGTTGAGCGCAAGTGCTCGCTACTTGAGTTTGCATCGGGTGCTCGGGTATGCATTGAGTATCACGGGTGCTCGAGTCTCCGCCCCATATGCTTCGCGGCCAAAAAAAACTCGCGGGGATTGCCTGCCATGCACAATCGATCCCCGCATGTTTTTTTGGGGGGATCTAATAACCGTGAAACATGCAGGCGGGGACTCGAGCAACCGTGATACATGGTGCATACCTGAGTACCCGATGCAAACTCAAGTAACGAGCACTTGCGCTCAAGAGTAATGACAACTTATTCAATATGATGACCTAATGTTATCAAATTCTGTGTCGTACCTCTGGGTTCAAAATGTTCACTATACACCTTAATAAAATCCTTGAGGGGTATAGTTTCCAAAATGGGGTCACTTGTGGGGGAGCTCCACTGTTTAGGCACATCAGGGGCTCTCCAAACGCAACATGGCGTCCGCTAATTATTCAAGCAAATTTTACAATCAAAAACTCAAATGGCGCTCCTTCCCTTCCGAGCCCTGCCGTGCGCCCAAACAGTGGTTTTTCCCCACATATGGGGTATCTGTGTGCCCAGGGCAAATTGCGCAACAAATTTTGGGGTCCATTTTTTCTTCTTACCCCTGCGAAAATAAAAAAAATTGGGTCTAAAGTAACATTTTTGTGAAAAAAGTTAAATGTTCATTTTTTTCTTCCACATTCCAAAAATTCCTGTGAAGCACCTGAAGGGTTAATAAAGTTCTTGAATGTGGTTTTGAGCACCTTGAGGGGTGCAGTTTTTAGAATGGTGTCACTTTTGGGTATTTTCTGTCATAAAGACCCCTCAAAGTGACTTCAAATATGATGTGGTCCCTAAAAAAATGGTTTTGTAAATTTTGTTGGAAAAATGAGAAATCGCTGGTCAACTTTTAACCCTTATAGCTCCCTAACAAAAAAAAAAATTTTGGTTCCAAAATTGTGCTGATGTAAAGTAGACATGTGGGAAATGTTATTTATTAACTCTTTTGTGGGACACATCTCTCTGATTTAAGGGCATAAAAATTCAAATTTTGAAAATTGCTAAATTTTCAAAATTTTCGCCAAATTTCCGTTTTTTTCACAAATAAACGCAAGTGATATCGAAGAAATTTTACCACAATCATGAAGTACAATATGTCACGAAAAAACAGTCTCAGAATCAGGGGGATCCGTGGAAGCGTTCCAGAGTAATTACCTCATAAAGTGACAGTGGTCAGAATTGTAAAAATTGGCCTGGTCATTAACGTGCAAACCACCTTGGGTTGTAAAGGGGTTAAACACTGCACCCCTCAACGTATTTAACCCCTTAAGCCCCGGAGCATTTTCCGTTTTTGCATTTTCGTTTTTTGCTCCCCTTGTTCCTAGAGTCATAGTGTTTTTATTGTTTGGTCAATATGGCCATGTGAGGGCTTATTTTTTGCGGGACGAGTTGTACATTTCAACGCCATTACTAGTTTTACCATATCGTGTACGGTAAAACGGGAAAAAAATTCCAAGTGCGGTGAAATTGCAAAAAAAGTGCAATACCACAGTTGTTTTTTATTTTTTTTTTTATCACGTTCACTGACTGCTAAAACTGACCTGCCCTTCTTATTCTACAGGTCGTTACGAGTTCGTAGACACCAAACATGTATAGGTTATTGTTTATTTAAGTGGTGAAACAAAATTCCAAAATTTGGTTAAAAAAAAAATAAAAAAATAGCGCCATTTTCTAAGACCCGTAGCGTCTCCATTTTTTGGGATCTGGGGCTGGGTGAGGGCTTATTTTTTGCGCACCGAGCTGAAGTTTTTATTGATACCATTTTGGGGTAGATACGATGTTTTGATCGCCCATTATTGCATTTTATTGCAATGTTGCGGGGACCAAAAAACATAATTCTGGCGTTTAGAATTTTTCTCTCGTTACGCCGTTTACTGATCGGATTAATTCTTTTTTTATATTGATAGATCGGGCGATTCTGAACGCGGCGATACCAAATATGTGTGTGTGGATTTTTTTTATTATTATTTTATTTTGAATGGGGCGAAAGGGGGGTGATTTAAACTTTTATATTTTTTTAATTTTTTTTTATTTTTAAAAACTTTTTTTTTTCACTTTTTGCATGCTTCAATAGTCTCCATAGGAGACTAGAAGCAGCAACTATCCGATTGTTTCTGCTACATACTGGGGATCAGCAGATCCCCTGCATATAGCAGAATTGGTCCTGTGCTATGAGCGCCGACCACTAGGTGGCGCTCATAGCGACCAGATCATGACAACCACAGGCGTCCGCTGCAGACCCTGGGTTGTCATGCCCACCCATCGGTGACCCGCGATCACCTGACGGGGTCGCCGGTGGGCGGGGCTTAGGACGCGCTTCCAGGAAGCGCGCGTTAAATGCCGCTGTCGGAGATTGACAGCGGCATTTAACATGTTAACAGCCGTGAGTGGATCGCGATTCCACGCGCTGACATGTGCTCGGTTCAGTGAGGGCTCAGCGCAGCAGCCCTCACTGAACCGGGGGGAGGCCAAATGTGTGTACTAATTCGGCACCCGTTAAGGGGTTAAAATTGCTTTCATATACTTCATTAACCCTTCTGGTTCTTTTCAGGAAGTAATGGAAAGTGGAATGACAAGAATGAAAAAGTTTATTTTTACAATCTAGATTTTGATAACTTCTGAACAGGCAATTATAGCCGGCATACTTTAAAGGTAGTTATTTGGCCATGAACTGCCAAGGCAAACATCAGGACCACACAATCAAGATATCAAGGTGCCGATAAAGTTAAAAGGAAGCCCCCACACTGTGTTAACTATTTAGATTCTATAATCACTATTGACAACAGAATCAAAGGGGTTAAACGTCCATGGTCTGTGCCAACACTGATCATGGCTGATGCAGCAAGTTGTCAGCTATAATGTACAGGTGACAGCTACAGGATAGTCACCTGTCGGGGAACGCTAGTCTCTTATATTGCAGATCAGTAAAAAGACGTCTATTGGTCAATAAGGGGTTAAGGATAACAAAGTCAATGTTTTGGAGCGGCCATCACAAAGCCCTGATCTTAGTCCTATTGAAAATGTATGGGCAAAGCCGAAAAGGCCGGTGCGAGCAAGACGACCTACAAACGTGGATCAGTTACACCAGTTGTCAGGAGAAATGGGCCCAAATTCCAACCTAAGAGTATGTGCCCACGTAGCGTTTTACAAGCGTATATGCTGCGGACTTTCCTCAGGGTAAACGCTTGTGAGACGCTAGGTAATCTGCCCCCCATGGTCCCCAAGGGGAATCCGCAAGTTCTATGCCCATGCTGTGGATTTTTCCGCAGCGTTTTTGATGCGCGCAATAATCCACAGCATGTCAATTAATTTTGCGTTTCCGCAAGCAGAATTGCCTTTGCAATGCAATAAAAAACGCAAGGTAATTCCGCATGTGGAAAACGCGCGATAAACGCAGAATAAACGCGCGTGGGATTCCGCATGTGGAAAACGCGCGATAAACGCAGGATAAACGCGCGTGGAATTCCGCATGTGGAAAACGCGCGATAAACGCAGGATAAACGCGCGTGGAATTCCGCATGTGGAAAACGCGCGATAAACGCAGGATAAACGCGCGTGGAATTCCGCATGTGGAAAACGCGCGATAAACGCAGGATAAACGCGCGTGGAATTCCGCATGTGGAAAACGCGCGATAAACGCAGGATAAACGCGCGTGGAATTCCGCATGTGGAAAACGCGCGATAAACGCAGAATAAACGCGCGTGGAATTCCGCATGTGGAAAACGCGCGATAAACGCAGGATAAACGCGCGTGGAATTCCGCATGTGGAAAACGCGCGATAAACGCAGGATAAACGCGCGTGGAATTCCGCATGTGGAAAACGCGCGATAAACGCAGGATAAACGCGTGTGGAATTCCGCATGTGGAAAACGCGCGATAAACGCAGGATAAACGCGCGTGGAATTCCGCATGTGGAAAACGCGCGATAAACGCAGGATAAACGCGCGTGGAATTCCGCATGTGGAAAACGCGCGATAAACGCAGGATAAACGCGCGTGGAATTCCGCATGTGGAAAACTCGCGATAAACGCAGAATAAACGCGCGTGGAATTCCGCATGTGGAAAACGCGCGATAAACGCAGGATAAACCCGCGTGGAATTCCGCATGTGGAAAACGCGCGATAAACGCAGGATAAACGTGCGTGGAATTCCGCATGTGGAAAACGCAGGATAAACGCAGGATAAACGTGCGTGGAATTCCGCATGTGGAAAACGCGCGATAAACGCAGGATAAACGCGCGTGGAATTCCGCATGTGGAAAACGCGCGATAAACGCAGGATAAACGCGCGTGGAATTCCGCATGTGGAAAACGCGCGATAAACGCAGAATAAACGCGCGTGGAATTCCGCATGTGGAAAACGCGCGATAAACGCAGGATAAACGCGCGTGGAATTCCGCATGTGGAAAACGCGCGATAAACGCAGGATAAACGTGCGTGGAATTCCGCATGTGGAAAACGCGCGATAAACGCAGGATAAACGAGCGTGGAATTCCGCATGCGTTTTTCCGGGAGAGGACATGCGGAAATGAATCAGAAATTCTCTGCTTCATTTCCGCACCGTGGGCACATAGTCTTATATTGTGAGAAGCTTGTGGGAGGAAATCCCAAATGTTTCACCCAAGTCATTCACTTTAAGGACAATGGTACCAAATACTAATGAAATGGATGGAAAGTTTTGACTTTGTTTTAAGCATTTTTATTACTTACTGCATTCTCGCTCTCTCATTATTCTGGCATTTGGCAAATATTACAAATGATGGTAATCCTAATTGACCTAAAACAGGAAAGGTTTATTCTGATTTCATGTCAGATATGGAGAGAAACATGCATATACTGTGTGTCTTTTTATATAGTGTATGGAAACTTCTGGTTTCAACTGTATATAAGATATTGAAATTTAATTGGTCATATTGTCATTTATTTTGAATGAAGTAAGTGAATTCCCACATTAATTTGACATTATATAATAATGTCTTTATATTTAAATAAATCTCATGTGATTTCAACAATACAACAGGATGTTATTTTCTTATAATAAAAAAATTAAAATAAAAAATTCTATTGTGGTGTGTTAATTTTGTAATATTGATTTCTTTATCTGTTTCATTTATGTCTCAGTGTTTGAAAAAGGCCTTTTGCATAAGGCTGAAACGTTACATTGAATTTTGGGATTTCTTTATGAAATAAAGAATTGCATTATCATTATGAATATTTGAGTGCCGAGTATCTATATATACACTGGCATGCCAGGCATGTCAATCTCCACAAGGAGAAAAATGACCCTTTAGATCCCAGTGAGAAGCCTCTCATACAGTCAAATCGGATCTCATGCTTTGTACTGACGAGGAGCAATACCCTGAAACACCGTGGCTGCAAATTGAGATTCTGGTTTGGCTTTTATCCCAAGTCATGTGACAAGGCTCGTTAAAGGGTCGATATTGACTTTTAGGATTGCTACTTCCAATAGACTTGTCACTTATCTCACTTTTAGCAAATCAGAATATACCGTAGATCATATATAATAGAAATAATCATTATCCACTGTCTGTCTTTCCAAAAGTGATAATAGGAAGTGCAGCCATATCGGTTGTGACCTTTGAATTAATTTCTCAGAAACAGACAGTGAACAGTCATTTTGTCAGGATGTTATATCAATGACTAAGTTATTAGTTTCCAAGAAGCTGCTTTAACATTGACAAACTACTTCTTCCTATTTTTGCAGCGGTGCAATATTGCCATCTTATTAGAGAAGAGCAGTTAAAGAGAATGTGTTATCAAACAATAACCAATTGTTTAAATTACCTTTTAACATGAAATGTATTAATTTTTTTTTACTTTTTTTTCACTATAGTAACCATCTAAACTAAAAAAACACACCCACAGATCCTGCAATTATCACCCTGGCCAAAATTAGTTTCATATTTCCTGTTGTATGCAGAAGATTTTTCAGCAGTTTTATTATCATGACTGAAAATGACAATGAAAGATGACACCTCTATATAAAGCAGATAAAGTAGCCACCATTCACAAGAAATGATAGTCACAGCTCACCTCCTCACCCTTCCTTCACAATGAGTCTATTCTTAGGACTAGTGGCCAGTGTGAAAATTGTAAGACTTCAGGATTGGTTTTTTTGATTGTGATGTTAAAAAGTGAAAATCTAAAAAAAATGACATTTAAAGTAAATTTAATGTAATCCCTTCTCACCATGGACAGTTTTAGTTTTTGTGCTTTTTCTTTGTTCCTCTCCTTCTTTCTCCCCTTTCGTGTGACATAGCTGTATGAGGGCTGGTTTTTTACCCTACAATATACTGGAAAACTGGAACAAAAATTCCAAGCGAAGTTAAATGGGATTAAGCACTTAAGAATGTATTTATTTTTTACTTTGCAGATAGTATACTGGCATATGCTTTGTACTTAAAGGGAATGTCTGCATTAGTTAATGTATTTTTGTTAGAAGGGCCCCAATATGCTGACTAAAGGATGATCTGTTGCTGGCAATCTCAGCGATAAGCCATTTGTTGAAAAATCTGGCAACAAGCATTTAATTCTCCTGCACTGCCACCAAAGGAAACAGGAGGTACTGCACAGTATCCAGTGAAATCAATAAGCTGACTATGTAATGAATGAAGTACTGGGACCTTCAAAGTGGGAATGACTCCATGTAACTGCTCTCTAGTCTGCATAAAATGGGTTCAGGTTTACAACGGAGAATCCCCACTATTAACCTGTATAGTGCCCCAAGTATGTGCAAGTGGTTTCTAAACCAGACAACCTCATTAAGTCTCATAACACCTTTGTCAATAAACAGGTATTCTCAAATTACTAAGTTGCTTTAATTAGTTAAACAGCATGAAAATACGCAAGTTTGCCACTGACTTGCTTTTTCTATCTGCTGTCATTCTCCTGCAATGAGAACTTTTATCTTACATAGTGTAAAGCTCATTTCCATGGAGTTCAGCCACTAGTAGACCTTGGTAGAGAGTGTGCAGTAGTCACATTCCAGGAGAAAAGTTAACTCCTAACATACCGTTATCTCTGTCCAGCCCATTCATTTCTATACATCAGTTAGCTGCTCCCTGCCTTCTCCCTTTAGGCTTTTGACGAGATGCTCTTATCCATCCTGAGCAGCTCAAGAGATCACTTATTAAAACTCCTTTTAGGCATCAAACATTTCCTTTGTTCAAATAGAAAGAATATAGATCTACATATTTTAGAATGTGTATGAACTACATGTCTGAAATAAAAATAAATGATTCTAAATAATATATATATATATATATATATATATATATACATACAGTACAGACCAAAAGTTTGGACACACCTTCTCATTTAAAGATTTTTCTGTATTTTCATGACTATGAAAACTGTACATTCACACTGAAGGCATCAAAACTATGAATTAACACAGGTGGAGTTATATACTTAACACAAAAAATTTGGGAAACAACAAGTTAAGGTGGCCACACACAATAACTGAAAGTTGATTGCTGGTTCGGCCGTCCACTACCTCTCCCAACTCTCATACACGAGAAGGTTTGGCTTGGTTAAATGTTCATGTGTTTTCAAAGTGGAGAACTGTGAAAATCACTGCCAAACGGCTCTGGCAGCAGCTTATCACCTGAATAACAAAAGGGTCGGGCATTAAGGGTCAGGCAGTTTGAATTTTACCTCCTCTGACCTCATCTGTCAGGGAAGAGTCTGGATGTCCCCTTGGACTATTAGCTTAGTCTATTGTGTATGGAGGCTTAAAAGGGTTTTCCATTACTCAGACAACTCCTTCTCAATCCATATGTGTGTCCCCCAGTAAAATAATAACACCTATACTCACCTCCAGTGCCAGCACTATTCCAGCGGTGTCTGCACTGGCTCTCCTGGGGATTGCGTGTGTTATGGGTGTGTCAGAAGTGACAGACAGTCATCCTGCAGTTGGTTGCAGGAGATCTCTTCATTTGGCCTTACAGACAACTTCTTAGAATATGTATCTCTACGACCCAGCGGCTAGCTTCCTTCTGGCTAATTAACACCCTGGCCTGGATGTATAAATACCTGTTGTGAGCCAGAGGGAGGTGCCGGCGATATTCATTACCCCTTGTGAAGGCTTGAGCGAGCAAGAGCAGTACTTCTTCCTCTCCTGTGCTAGAGAACGTGTGCGCATTTGTCTGGAGTCGAATAAAGCTAAGCGATTTTCCCTTGTTTGTCCCCCCTTGTTGTCTTTAGTGTTCAGTGGGGATCAACTAGTGCTCATCCTTTCTGTTCCCTAGCCTGAGCCTAATGGCAGGGAAAGACAGGCGGAGATACGCGTGCGGCGATTGGTGAAGAACCAATAAAGGGACATTATTGGAGACAGGGTGACACTAGATCAGCCTAGGAGTTCTCCACTCCCCACTTTCCCTAGTCTGGGTTCCCTTTCCCTTTTCCCTTTGTGTTGCACTTAGTCTTTCCCACACCTTACTTGACAGCATGACATTATATCTCATGATTCCTAGGGGCAATCAGCGCTGACTTTACTCTCCCCACCATTAGCCAACTTGCATACATCCAGAGGAAGTGAGAGCTGTTGCTGCTCTTACTTCCTCCGGATGTACAGGTATGTGCTATAACTGGAGGTGTAGCACCCTGAGGACTCGGCTGCTACAGGGGTATTACACCTCAAGCCAGAGGTGTGGTATTCCACTCCCGGGTAAGGATGGAGTGTGGAACTGAGCTAGTAGGCTGCATGCACTACATACATCCCATTTCCGGGGGACAGAACGACGGTACTCCCACCAGTATATGTGCAGGTACGACTGCGTCTGTCCCTGGCTGGAGTGGAAGGGGGGTGGAACATCCCAGTAGTGTAGGGGCAGATAGGGGGAGTAGTCTGGGTAAAGATAGGAGCTCATTGGGTGCTGGTCACCTGAGCTCACACATAGAGGGAGTATATAAGGTGGGCACCATCTTAGAACAGGGTCAGTCAGTCAGTGAGAGTTTAGCCTGAGGAGCAGAGCAGAGGAGCTCAGCCAGGAGGGCTGACAGGGAGCTGTGGCTCCCGCTGGGCCCAGCTCCAGAACAGAGCCTGCTGAGAGAGAGAGAGAGGAGTGAGAAGGACCCAGAGAGGAAACAAGAAGGAACCCCAAGATCCCAGAATAAGGACAGAAGGGTGAAGGGTTGGCGCACAAGGGTACCGGAACCCAAGCTGGCAGAGGCCAAAACGAACTTTAACCAGGAACCGGAGGTTGTGGGCAGGATCTGCCACGACCCTCACCAAATCCACTAGAAAGGCACACCGAGCATAGGGTCAGGGAGCCCAGAGGAGGCTTGACCACCAAGAGACCCGAGGGAGCCAGCCAAAAGTGGATCCCTGGTGGGAACGGCCAGAGGAAGGGAGAGTCAGAAAGGAGCTCAGGACCACGCTCCAGAATTGCCTGGGGGTTGGCCGAGTCCAGGACCTGGTGGACGCAGCACGGCTCGGGTGGTCACTCAAGGCCAGAGTGACCAAAAGAACACCAGTAAGTAAAAGCCCTGAACTGCATCTCCTGACTCTGAGTCTTCCCTTCTGCATCTTCACAACCCCCATCATCTACACCTTCTGCCCTGAGGCCATACCCCTCCCGTTGGGGGTTATACCATCACTGCTGCACATATACCACCGGACTCAGTGGACTGCTCTGCAGCGGCGGCTTCAAAGCCGCACTCAACGGGTGGCGTAGTCGACAATCAAGTTAACATCTGTTGCCATAGACTGCCACTTAGTTTGACACCCTGGGCACGGACCGGGTCACCGCCACAAGGACTACTACCCCCATCGAGATCCGGCTCCGGGTATCCCCTACAGCACTGGCCCAGGGGGCGCGTCAGAGGCAGGAAGAGTGAAGCCAGCGCTGATTGGCAGCAGGGATCACTTGACATAACAATGTCACGTGATCCCAAGGAGAGCCAATGCCGACACGGCTGGAACACTGGAGGGGAGTATAGGTGTTATTATTTTACTGAGGGCAAAAATATATTTATGGAGAAGGAGATGTCCGAGTAGTAGAAAACCCCTTTAACTGTTGGCTACTACTTTGATGGATGTGGACAGAAAGCTCTTTCTGAGTTAAGCAGTTCAATCTGACAAAGGTTTCCAATAGAGTTGGTGCGAGTCAATTCGCAGGACCCAGTCCATCAGCCACATCCATAATCTGTGACCGCTGCATCGGAGCCCTGAGAACCACCTCCTACATCCCGACATCCACAGCTGTTCTACTGATTAGCCAGCCTGATGCAATGTCACATATGCATCATGCTGTAACCATAAAGATGCAGCTAATCAGAAGAGAAGCAGGGAATCTTGGAAGGTAGAAGGCAGGTCTTGAGGCTCCTGTCCAGCATCCAAAGATTACTGACGTGGCCAATGGACCAAGTGCTGCGAAACGAATCGCACCAACTATAGTTTTCAAATAAAACAACAATGTCTAAATGGCTAACCAATATTGCATTAAGGGATCGATCTACTTTATTTCTCCCCAAAACTGTGCCTCTCTTGTCCATGGGGTGTGTCTGGTATTGCAACTCAGTGCCCCATTGATTTGGTGAGGGATAAGCTACAATATCAGGCAGCGCTCATGGGTAGTGTGAAATGTGTATGGAGTGTGGTCTGTATCTATGCTATTCTCTTTGTTTGAATTTTTTTTTTATACATTTGTAGGTAACTCAAATGGATCATAAACTCAATCTCATAACCGATATGATTCACCACCTGATAGCAAACCAACAAAGCGGTCAGTCTACCAACAGAACACCGCACCGGAGCAACTCTCTGAACGACGGGAGCAACCTCTCCAGTACTCTGCCTACCTACCAACAGTTAACAGTGCCAAGACGAGACCAAGATAATGCATCTTGATGAACAAACACAAACTAGTTCTTCTACTGTCCTCAATGCAGATATTCATTATTTTAATAAATGCATTTATAAGCAGAAAGTAAAATGAATGATGAAATTAGACTGAGTATCGAGTAAGTGTGTAAAACTGTAAAGGACGTCTTGTCTATTCTCTGTAGATCCTATCAGGGTTCATTGAAGGTTTCTTAGAGGAAGGGACATGGAACATATGTGTATTGCTCCATGTAGAAACATGCAAGAAAGCATCTGATACATTGATGAATCCTTTCTCAGGAAGATTGTAGCTCATCGGCCTGTGGGATCGTAAATCGCTACGGGTCGTGCTGTAAAACTGGCAATACAACTGAACAATTACCCTGATTTTTTTTATTGTATTAAAATACACTTTTTACATTGATTTTCAATTGTTGGGGGGCCTAAAATGAAAATTCTTTTGAGAAAAATAGAAATAAATATTGTACTGTAGAAAATTACACTTCTTTTTTTTACAATGTATTTTTGGTAAAAATGGTATTAAAGAGTTAATTTTTCTTTATGATTTCTGATCACAATTTTTTTTTTCTGGAAAATTTTTTGACATCTGATCAAATGTATTGTATTTTCTCAAAAATGTTGATATTTGCACATTGATTGGTTTAAAGCAGTGATGGCGAATCTTTTAGAGACCGAGTGCCCAAACTGCAATCCAAAACCCACTTATTTATCGCCAAGTGCCAACACGGCAATTTATCCTAAATATTGAGGTTTTACTGATACAAACAACTGATACAAAGAGCAGACGAGGGCAGCATAGAGCAGCCACAAAGAGGAGCAGGGGTAAGAGACTGCAGAAATAAAGAATGTGCTCACCCCCATCCTGGTATATATGCTGGCCCTCCCCTCAATCCTGGTATATGTGCTGGCCCTTCCCTCAATCCTGGTATATATGCTGGCCCTCCCCTCAATCCTGGTATATGTGCTGGCCCTCCCCTCAATCCTGGTATATATGCTGGCCCCCCCTCAATCCTGGTATATATGCTGGCCCTCCCCTCAATCCTGGTATATATGCTGGTCCTCCCCTCAATCCTGGTATATATGCTGGTCCTCCACTCAATACTGGTATATATGCTGGCCCTCCCCTCAATCCTTGTATATATGCTGGCCCTCCCCTCAATCCTGGCATATATGCTGGCCCTCCCCTCAATCCTGGTATATATGCTGGCCCTCCCCTCAATCCTGGTATATATGCTGGACCTCCCCTCAATCCTGGTATATATGCTGGCCCTCCCCTCAATCCTGGCATATATGCTGGCCCTCCCCTCAATCCTGGTATATATGCTGGCCCTCCCATCAATCCTGGTATATATGCTGGCCCTCCTCTCAATCCTGGTATATATGCTGGCCCTCCCCTCAATCCTGGTATATTTGCTGGCCCTCCCCTCAATCCTGGTATATATGCTGGCCCTCCCCTCAATCCTGGTATATATGCTGGCCTTCCCCTCAATCCTGGTATATATGCTGGCCCTCCCCTCACTCCTGGTATATATGCTGGCCCTCCCCTCAATCCTGGTATATATGCTGGCCCTCCCCTCAATCCTGGTAGATATGCTGGCCCTCCCCTCAATCCTGGTATATATGCTCCCCCCCTCAATCCTGATATATATGCTGGCCCTCCCCTCAATCCTGGTATATATGCTGGCCCTCCCCTCAATCCTGGTATAAATGCTGGCCCTCCCCTCAATCCTGGTATATATGCTGGCCCTCCCCTCAATCCTGGTATATATGCTGGCCCTCCCCCCAATCCTGGTATATATGCTGGCCCTCCCTTCAATCTTGGTATATATGCTGGCCCTCCCCTCAATCCTGGTATATATGCTGGCCCTCCCCTCAATCCTGGTATATATGCTGGCCCTCCCCTCAATCCTGGTATATATGCTGGCCCTCCCCTCAATCCTGGTATATATGCTGGCCCTCCCCTCAATCCTGGTATATATGCTGGCCCTCCCCTCAATCCTGGTATATATGCTGGCCCTCCCCTCAATCCTGGTATATATGCTGGCCCTCACCTCACTCCTGGTATATATGCTGGCCCTCCCCTCAATCCTGGTATATATGCTGGCCCTCCCCTCAATCCTGGTAGATATGCTGGCCCTCCCCTCAATCCTGGTATATATGCACCCCCCCTCAATCCTGGTATATATGCTGGCCCTCCCCTTAATCCTGGTATATATGCTGGCCCTCCCCTCAATCCTGGTATATATGCTGGCCCTCCCCTCAATCCTGGTATAAATGCTGGCCCTCCCCTCAATCCTGGTATATATGCTGGTCCTCCCCTCAATCCTGGTATATATGCTGGCCTTCCCCTCAATCCTGGTATACATGCTGGCCCTCCCCTCAATCCTGGTATATATGCTGGCCTTCCCCTCAATCCTGGTATAAATGCTGGCCCTCCCCTCAATCCTGGTATATATGCTGGCCCTCCCCTCAATCCTGGTATATATGCTGGCCCTCCCTTCAATCCTGGTATATATGCTGGCCTTCCCCTCAATCCTGGTATACAGGCTGGCCTTCCCCTCAATCCTGGTATATATGCTGGCCCTCCCCTCAATCCTGGTATATATGCTGGCCCTCCCCTCAATCCTGGTATATATGCTGGCCCTCCCCTCAATCCTGGTATATATGCTGGCCCTCCCCTCAATCCTGGTATATATGCTGGCCCTCCCCTCAATCCTGGTATATATGCTGGCCCTCCCCTCAATCCTGGTATATATGCTGGCCCTCCCCTCAATCCTGGTAGATATGCTGGCCCTCCCCTCAATCCTGGTAGATATGCTGGCCCTCCCCTCAATCCTGGTATATATGCTCCCCCCCTCAATCCTGGTATATATGCTGGCCCTCCCCTTAATCCTGGTATATATGCTGGCCCTCCCCTTAATCCTGGTATATATGCTGGCCCTCCCCTCAATCCTGGTATATATGCTGGCCCTCCCCTCAATCCTGGTATAAATGCTGGCCCTCCCCTCAACCCTGGTATATATGCTGGCCCTCCCCTCAATCCTGGTATATATGCTGGTCCTCCCCTCAATCCTGGTATATATGCTGGCCATCCCCTCAATCCTGGTATACATGCTGGCCCTCCCCTCAATCCTGGTATATATGCTGGCCTTCCCCTCAATCCTGGTATAAATGCTGGCCCTCCCCTCAATCCTGGTATATATGCTGGCCCTCCCCTCAATCCTGGTATATATGCTGGCCCTCCCCTCAATCCTGGTATATATGCTGGCCTTCCCCTCAATCCTGGTATACATGCTGGCCTTCCCCTCAATCCTGGTATATATGCTGGCCCTCCCCTCAATCCTGGTATATATGCTGGCCCTCCCCTCAATCCTGGTATATATGCTGGCCCTCCCCTCAATCCTGGTATATATGCTGGCCCTCCCCTCAATCCTGGTATATATGCTGGCCCTCCCCTCAATACTGGTATATATGCTGGCCCTCCCCTCAATCCTGGTATACATGCTCCCTCTCCTCCCCCCCAGTCACTGTGCATCGCATATTAAAAAAAAAAAACACATAATAAACCCTCCTCCTCACCTTCCTTCTTCTCCCGCGCAGCGTCCTCTCCTGTAGTCGGCACATCTAGCTGAAGTGTATTGCTGCGCACGTACTAGCCAGGCCCGTGCGCGCTGCAGTACACGCTGCCGGCCAATCAGAGGCAAGCGGCCGCTGGCCTCTGATTGGCCAGCCGACGTCATGCTGGCCTCTGATTGGCCGGCAGCCTCTTCTGATTGTCCGGAAGCTGCTAGCCTCTGATTGTCCGGCCGAATTCATGCTGGCCCCTGATTGACCGGAAGCCGCTGGCCTCTGTTGGCCGGCCGACGTCATGCTGGCCTCTGATTGACCGGAAGCCGCTTGCCTCTGATTGACCGGCCGCCGTCATGCTGTCCTCTGATTGGCCGACAGACGCTGGTCTCTGATTGACCGGCTGACGTCATGCTGGCCTCTGATTGACCGGAAGCCGCTTGCCTCTGATTGACCGGCCGACGTCATGCTGTCCTCTGATTGGCCGACAGACGCTGGTCTCTGATTGACCGGCCGACGTCATGCTGGCCTCTGATTGACCGGAAGCCGCTGGCCTCTGATTGACCGGCCGACATCATGCTGGCCTCTGATTGGCCGGAAGCCGCTGGCCTCTGATTGGCCGGCAGCGTGTATTGCAGCGCACGGGCCTGGCTAGTTCGTGCGCTGCAATACACTTCAGCTTGATGTGTTTCCGTTCGAGAGAGATCGCTCATCTAGCTGCAGTAGCGGAGCTGGTGCCGGCACTCGGCGGCTCAGAGTTCTCCCCGCCGGCCCGATCCAGTAGCGCTAGTGCTGCGGCCATGGTGCCCACCAGGAGGGCTCTGCTGCCCCCTCTGCACGCTGCCATAGGTTCCCAGCACTGGTGTAAAGCATTTCTTCTTTTACAGCTGACGACCCAAAATTGGTGATTTTCTGAAAAAAAAAAAAGGCCAGTCTGCATTATATATGGTGGAAGTGAGAATGTATCATCTGGATAAGGGGGTGGTCTTCACAGAGGGGTCTATGGAGAGATGTCTCTTTATAAGGAGCACATAGCATGGAATACCGGGGGGAAGCCTTCTGGCTCCTTATGTTGCTCCAGTCCGGAATGCTCCACTATGGTCCATCCTTCTATAGTTCTTCTCTTACACTTTCTGCTGGTCGGTATATGGACGTATTCGCTCTATGCTGACAGGCGCTCCCTTAGTATAGCCCATGTAATGCACGGCACCACAATGTTGTAGGTTCTGACTACTGTGTAAAAAAACACCCACCCAGAGACCGGCCATAATCTTATAGTCTGGGTGTGAATACGCTGTAGGTAGAGCTACACTTTTGTTGTGGAGATTTTGGTAATTTTATTTACCTTTTTGCATTTACCCGAATGAGGCTTGTGAGAAATCCTTAAATATGCTGCAGATTTCCCCTGTATGATGCTGACCAATCATAAGCAAGCAGCAACACTCAAAGAAAAGAAGAACACGCCCCCACCATAGCTCAAAGCGGGTTTCTTAGGGTATAAAGCTACGTTCTCACAATGAGTTTTTAGTGAGTTTTTTCGCTGCATATTTTAGAAATAATGCAAGTAACCTATCTTAATGGGTGCAGAAATTCTGCAACATCAAAAACTCACCAAAAGCTCATCGTGGGAACCTAGCCTAAGATGTATAATGATGGAGAGTCCTGATCTCCTGGTCTAACCTTCTGCATGATTAGAAAGCAGAGATAACAGCTCTAAGACAAGGAAGGAGCCGCACAGCTGAGTTTCTCTGTGTCACATTACAAACCCTTTTATTGACTCTCCTGATTATGGAGTGTGCCAGTATCACACTTATGTCTTCTGTGCTCAAGCAACTTGTATTCTCTCTGCAGTGATATTAGCCTGTTATTACACCTCACACAGGAGCAGTGTGTTCTGGGTTACTTCTATGGTGAAATGTAATGACAGTCTGCTCTAATCTCACTGCAGAATGAGTACAAGTTGAGCACAACGGATCTAAGTGTGATACTGATGCTGTGCTCTCATTTCTGGACAGGCAGTTTGGGATAGGCGCAGTACAGCAGAGGTGAGAGTACCATAAGAGGAGGAAAGCTGTTAGAAAGGTTTGTAATGTTGCACAACTAAACTCTCTTGTGCTGCCCCTTCACCCACAGAGACCTTAACTGAAAGGTATTAGTCAGTTGTGTGCTCTAATCATGCAGGAGGTTAGCCCAGGAGACCAGGTCTGTATCCTTACATCTTAGACACTGAGAAATCTGCTCTAAGCTATGGTGGGGATGTGATCATCTTTCTTTTCAGTGCTGTCGTCTGCTTATAATTGGTCAGCATCATGCAGGGAGAAAAATTTTGCACCCCCAGTGAAAACTCTGATAACATCTACTTGGACTTAATTTTTTTAACTCATTAGGCGCCAAATACTTTCATTGCTAATATCTCCGCAAATGAAAGATAAAATAGAAAAAAAAACATGAAAAATTTGGTGACAGGTCCTCTTTAGGATAAGACAACCCCTTTAAATGTAAGAATTGAATTTTAGTCAAAAAAATGTATGCAACAAAAATGCCACATGTGATTTGATCCAAAAACATGCTGCATTTCAGGATGAGAGAAGCAAGTATTTGCAAAAAAAAGTTAAAAGGGGTGTTCACTGTTATGATATTGATCACTTATACTTAGGATGGACCACCAAGATCAGATTGGTAGAGTTCCAACACTCTGCCACCCCATTGATTCCATGCTGGAGCTGGTAACAGCTGATTGGTGGTGTTAGGATTTGGACACCTATCAATCTGATACTACTGACTTATATTGATGCCTTCTCCTAATTGATAAGTGGTAGCATACCCCTTTAAAACAATACGTAGTTTTTATTTAGTTGTAAGATGAAAGTGACTCTACACATTAAGGCGTGTCATGGTCTGAGCACAAAATGATTCAAAGATTAGTTGCTGGCCTCTTGACCCGAACTTAAGAGCTTAAGGCCATGTTCATACATTCAGTAATTTGGTCAGTATTTCACCTCAGTATTAGGAAGCCAAAACCAGGAGTGGAACAATTAGAGGAAAAGTATAATAGAAACACGTCACTGATGAAACTTACTGAACGTGTGAAGGTGCCTAATAGAGACGCTGTGGAGAAGGACAGGAGCGCACACAAAATAGGGCAATAGCGTCTGATAAGGGGTCGGGATAATTGATGGCAGCGCTCACCTAGAGGTGTTGTGTGCAGTCACCACAGCTATAATGGTGTAGAAAGCCGCTGCTGCCCTGTGGCTGGAGGAAAGGTTCTTCAAGAGGTGGAATGGCAAAAATAGAAGCTGGCACATTTAGGTGGGCTGTGCTGCGGGAGTGAAGAGCTTGTTTTTTTATACCTTGAGAAAGGCCCTGGTCCATTGCAGAAACGCATTGATATTAATAAAAAACGTTTGGGAATCCCAAGGCTCTTCATTCCCACAGTGCAGCCCACCTAAACGTGCCAGCTTCCATTTCTGCCAATGTGGCCTAATAGACGTATATGAGGCTGTCAAAGATCGGGGCAGGAGACTCGCAAACAGCTTGTGCATCACGATCTATGACACACAGATGTGTGAATACGCCATTACTCTCATATAAGATTACCTGCATCAAGTTTCAAAGGAGCAATTGTAACCCTCTTTCAATTATTTAAAGGGATTTTCCCACAAACAAAATTCATTTTAATCAATAGATCTTGGAATAATAATAAGTTCCACAATTGGATGTGTTTAAATAAAATGTTCCTGTGCTGAGATAATCTTAGAAATATGCCCCTGCTGTGTACTGTGTAATGTCTGACCATACAGGAACATGGTCTGAACATACCACATCTCCTGGACGGGGAGGATGCAAGAGAGTATACAGACATTACAGCCGGGGATCACAGCCGATTCTTTATGTGAGGTAAAACAAGTTTTTAAACAGGCAGGGAAATGTTTTACCTCACAGAATCAGCTGCCATCCTGTGCTGTCCTGTCTGTATACTCTTTTGCTTCCTCCCATGGCCAGCTGTGTTCATGGGAGGTCCATTATGCATTCATTTGCTTTTCATGGCAAAAAAGGTGCAGCATGCAGCGCTATTCCTTACCATCCAAACAATGCAGACCTCGAAGACCACTCAGCGGCTTGCGTCAATGGGATCCAGGGGTGCCATATGGCAATGGATCCGCAGGGATCCAGCATTGAATTTTATTTCCACTAATAACTGACTTAATGATGCCCCTTCTAACACATCAGATGACTGTATGATGCGAAGAATACAAATAAAGTAAAGAGCATAATTGCTGTCCAGACACTGAACAAGCAGGCTATGCAGTAAAATTAAGAATGATCAATGTAGATGTGGAAGAGAATAAGGTATAACTCAGGGCCAGTGCAAGACAAGCAATTCTATCTAGTAACAAAGTTGCTCAATTTATTATGTAGATTATAAATGGATGTAATTGTAGCACCCTGAGGATTCGGCTGCTACAGGGGTATTACACCTCAAGCCAGAGGTGTGGTATTCCACTCCCGGGTAAGGATGGAGTGTGGAACTGAGCTAGTAGGCTGCATGCACTACATACATCCCATTTCCGGGGGACAGAACGACGGTACTCCCACCAGTATATGTGCAGGTACGACAGCGTCTGTCCCTGGCTGGAGTGGGAGGGGGGTGGAACATCCCAGTAGTGTAGGGGCAGATAGGGGGAGTAGTCTGGGTAAAGATAGGAGCTCATTGGGTGCTGGTCACCTGAGCTCACACATAGAGGGAGTATATAAGGTGGGCACCATCTTAGAACAGGGTCAGTCAGTCAGTGAGTCTTTAGCCTGAGGAGCAGAGCAGAGGAGCTCAGCCAGGAGGGCTGACAGGGAGCTGTGGCTCCGGCTGGGCCCAGCTCCAGAGCAGAGCCTGCAGAGAGAGAGAGAGGAGTGAGAAGGACCCAGAGAGGAAACAAGAAGGAACCCCAAGATCCCAGAATAAGGACAGAAGGGTGAAGGGTTGGCGCACAAGGGTACCGGAACCCAAGCTGGCAGAGGCCAAAACGAACCTTAACCAGGAACCGGAGGTTGTGGGCAGAATCTGCCACGACCCTCACCAAATCCACTAGAAAGGCACACCGAGCATAGGGTCAGGGAGCCCAGAGGAGGCTTGACCACCAAGAGACCCGAGGGAGCCGGCCAAAAGTGGATCCCTGGTGGGAATGGCCAGAGGAAGGGAGAGTCAGAAAGGAGCTCAGGACCACGCTCCAGAATTGCCTGGGGGTTGGCCGAGTCCAGGACCTGGTGGACACAGCACGGCTCGGGTGGTCACTCAAGGCCAGAGTGACCAAAAGAACACCAGTAAGTAAAAGCCCTGAACTGCATCTCCTGACTCTGAGTCTTCCCTTCTGCATCTTCACAACCCCCATCATCTACACCTTCTGCCCTGAGGCCATACCCCTCCCATTGGGGGTTATACCATCACTGCTGCACATATAACACCGGCCTCAGTGGACTGCTCTGCAGCGGCGGCTTCAAAGCCGCACTCAACGGGTGGCGTAGTCGACAATCAAGTTAACATCTGTTGCCATAGACTGCCACTTAGTTTGACACCCTGGGCACGGACCGGGTCACCGCCACAAGGACTACTACCCCCATCGAGATCCGGCTCCGGGTATCCCCTACAGCACTGGCCCAGGGGGCGCGTCAACTTTTGGCGTAGTCGGCAGGATTTCGTGCCCGCAACCACCGGGTACTGCGTGCCTGAAAAAGAGACTTTTAAAACTTACCATCCGTGAAGTTTTCCCGCCATCGGTGAAGATTCCCGCCATCCGGCGCCATCTTCAGCCTTCTTCCCGCCATCGGTGAAGATTCCCGCCATCCACGAAGTTTCCCGCCACTGGGAGACGATTCCTGCCATTTCAGAAGATTTCCCGCCCTGGCAGAGCGGACGCCATTATGGGCGTGCCGGAGGGTGGCAAGAGGCCACCTCCCATCGTGGGCCAGGTCAAGGAATGGCGCCAAAAGCGGAAACCGCCCCCACCAGCAGAGACTGTGATGTTAGAGATGTCCATCAGCGTGAGGGGACTGCCCCTGGAACTGACAATCACCAAGTTACCCCAGGACCGCCCTCAGTATGGGCGGATACAAAACAAAAGAGAGAAGATGGGAGCAGCCTGGAGGAGTCTGGAGGAGCCGTACCCGGAGATGGAGGGAGAGGCAGGCAGCACCGACCCAGTGGTCAGGAGCCTGTTGCAAGCGACAACCCCAGAAGGCCTGGTGGAGATCCTGGCGCAGCTCCCCAGAGATCGGGAGCATGCACGGACCGCACTGGAGGGCTTGGCTCAGAGGATGGCCCGAGTGCAGCGGGACGTACTGGCCGCATGGAGCAGAGAGATGGCCCAGCAGGCTGGAACCCGCCAGCGGAGCACACCACCTGCAACGAGGAGCACGCCTGCCCCTGAAGAGGATGCAGAAGGGACGGAGGCCGGAGACGACGCCGCAGAGGGAGCTGAAGAGACGGAGGCAAGTAAAGGGGACGTCACTACCCCAAGCCCAGCCACCGTAAGCCTACCCCCGCTCCCCGTCGCAGAGCCCGAAGTCCCACTGATCGTGCCCGTTGCCGCACCGCTACCGCTCCAGACTAGGCCCCAAGCAGGAGCCGCGACCACGCCCCCTGTGACGTCACGCGCCTCAACCCTGAGCGCGGCCAAGCAGGAGACGCCACCGGCCTGGTCGCAAGGCCGAGTACCCCCGGGCGCCGCAGTACCAACAGCGCCCTCTACCTCCACTGAGCCACCGGCCTGGTCGCTGGGCCAAGTAACCCCGGGCGCCGCCGTCTTCACGGTGCCCTTTACATTCAGGGTGCCCCAAGCCTGGTCGCAAGGCCTGGTGAACCCGGGCGCCGCCACCAAAACAGCGCCCTCAACGTCCACAGCGCCACACCTGGGTGAAGACCTATTTGCCCAGCACACATGCCCGGATGGGCAGCCCTTTGTGTGGCCACCGGAGTTCCACCATCCCCGACTTCGGAAAGAAAGACCTCTGGATGAGCCCCTGATCCCGGCTCCGGCGCCCGTCAAGATGACCCCACTCTCGTTAGAGGAGGCGCAGTTTGAGTGGGACCCCGCAGGAGGAGACCTCATCGGCTTCACTCAAGAAACCCGGGCGGCTGCAGCGGAGCGTGCAGAGTGCTGCCGCCAGCAGTTGGAAGCCTTTGACCGAGAAAGAAGAGAGAGGCGGGTCCGCGAGCAGCGGCTGCAAATAAAAAGTGCAGAACAGAAGAGCCGGACCAGGAGGAACCCCCGTGCAGCCCACGGTCCCCGTGCCACCGGGACTGTAATTAAATTCCAGTTGCAGCACGGTTGGGGCTTCATTCGAGATCATCACACCCCCGGCGACGTCTTCGTGACCAGAAGAGATGTCGAGTCCCACCTACCGGAGGGACACAGAGGTCGTGATCTTTACCTGGGTGATGAGGTCACCTTCACCCGGCACCAATGTGCCAAAGGACCCTATGCCCTTCATGTGCACCGACTGACAGAGAAAGAGCTGAGGTGTCAGGAGGAGCAAGAGGACCCGGACGGGTCTGAAGAATACACGGAGGAAGGAGCTGGAGGACGTCGCTACTAAAGTACAGTAGGAGCACTGTAAATAGTTACCCGTGAAGGTACAATAACTGTTACCATTATAGTCCCCGTTGGGACCAGTGAACTGTTCCAGTGTGTCCCATCTCCCCACAGGCTGAGGACTGTGAGCAGCCATCCCTAATCCCACTGGCCGAGGACTGAGAGCGGCCATACCTTCCCTTGTATATAGTTGCGCTTTCTAAGGCGCCCCCTACCGGTTTTATAGGAAACTGTTGTTTTTACTACAAGAGACTGTTGCACTTTACCCGGTCACAAGTTGCACCGTGGCCGGAGGAACAAGAATGTTTAATATGAAAAGTTTTATATGAAAAGTTTTATATGAAAAGTTTTATGCTGATGATATATATATAATGTTTTATATGTTTATGATGTTTTTGAAAGAAAATTTGTATGTTTGTGGATGTTTTTATTCTTTTACAGCCCGAGGACGTGCTGTGATTTACCAGGGGGGAATGTAGCACCCTGAGGATTCGGCTGCTACAGGGGTATTACACCTCAAGCCAGAGGTGTGGTATTCCACTCCCGGGTAAGGATGGAGTGTGGAACTGAGCTAGTAGGCTGCATGCACTACATACATCCCATTTCCGGGGGACAGAACGACGGTACTCCCACCAGTATATGTGCAGGTACGACAGCGTCTGTCCCTGGCTGGAGTGGGAGGGGGGTGGAACATCCCAGTAGTGTAGGGGCAGATAGGGGGAGTAGTCTGGGTAAAGATAGGAGCTCATTGGGTGCTGGTCACCTGAGCTCACACATAGAGGGAGTATATAAGGTAGGCACCATCTTAGAACAGGGTCAGTCAGTCAGTGAGTCTTTAGCCTGAGGAGCAGAGCAGAGGAGCTCAGCAAGGAGGGCTGACAGGGAGCTGTGGCTCCGGCTGGGCCCAGCTCCAGAGCAGAGCCTGCAGAGAGAGAGAGAGGAGTGAGAAGGACCCAGAGAGGAAACAAGAAGGAACCCCAAGATCCCAGAATAAGGACAGAAGGGTGAAGGGTTGGCGCACAAGGGTACCGGAACCCAAGCTGGCAGAGGCCAAAACGAACCTTAACCAGGAACCGGAGGTTGTGGGCAGAATCTGCCACGACCCTCACCAAATCCACTAGAAAGGCACACCGAGCATAGGGTCAGGGAGCCCAGAGGAGGCTTGACCACCAAGAGACCCGAGGGAGCCGGCCAAAAGTGGATCCCTGGTGGGAATGGCCAGAGGAAGGGAGAGTCAGAAAGGAGCTCAGGACCACGCTCCAGAATTGCCTGGGGGTTGGCCGAGTCCAGGACCTGGTGGACGCAGCACGGCTCGGGTGGTCACTCAAGGCCAGAGTGACCAAAAGAACACCAGTAAGTAAAAGCCCTGAACTGCATCTCCTGACTCTGAGTCTTCCCTTCTGCATCTTCACAACCCCCATCATCTACACCTTCTGCCCTGAGGCCATACCCCTCCCGTTGGGGGTTATACCATCACTGCTGCACATATACCACCGGCCTCAGTGGACTGCTCTGCAGCGGCGGCTTCAAAGCCGCACTCAACGGGTGGCGTAGTCGACAATCAAGTTAACATCTGTTGCCATAGACTGCCACTTAGTTTGACACCCTGGGCACGGACCGGGTCACCGCCACAAGGACTACTACCCCCATCGAGATCCGGCTCCGGGTATCCCCTACAGCACTGGCCCAGGGGGCGCGTCATAATATAAAATTGTTTTGCGGATGAATCGCTGCTCTGAGTGTTAGGTTTTCAAAGTGGTAAAAGGGTTTATCTGCCAGTAATCATATTTACCTGGGGACATCCACCTATTGGAGACAGGCCCTTAAAACTGGCCAAACTTTCTCCTTACTTTCTTGGCCACTGAGGGGCTTTTTGGACTGCAAATGGTTGATAAGTGTTGGTAAGAGTTTTTGAAGTATATATGTCATAAGTGTCTATGGTTGGAGAACCCCTTTAAAGAAAAACATTGGTCAACAATTTTAGGAATTGTAAGGAAGGTTAGAAGATGTTTGGCTACGGTAACAGTCTGGTGGTTTCACATTTTATATAATTTAGGCTTTGCATGTGTTAGTTCACTATATCGCACCTCTGATCTCTCTATTGGACCATGTAAAACATAAAAAACCTATTGACAGGAGAAAGGATCTGCAGGATCGGTGATGGTAGTTACTGGGAACCCCACCAATCACTAGAGTGGGGATCCCTATCCTCTCTTATGGAGGAAATAGTATGGAGCCGTTGCCAGGCATGCTCACTGCCACACTCCATTCAGTGTCTATGGGACTGATGGGGACAGCCGAGAACATCAGCAGCCACGTATATATATATATATATATATATATATATATATATATATACGCGGCTGCTGATGTATATACAGTACAGACCAAAAGTTTGGACACACCTTCTCATTTAAAGATTTTTCTGTATTTTCATGACTATGAAAATTGTACATTCACACTGAAGGCATCAAAACTATGAATTAACACATGGAATTATATACTTAACAAAAAAGTGGGAAACAACTGAAATTATGTCTTATATTATAGGTTTTTCATAGTAACCACCTTTTGATTTGATGACTGCTTTGCACACTCTTGGCATTCTCTTGATGAGCTTCAAGAGGTAGTTGGGGTTGGGACCATCAGTTGTGTTGTGCAGAAGTCTGGTGGATACACAGCTGATAGTCCTACTGAATAGACTGTTAGAATTTGTATTATGGCAAGAAAAAAGCAGCTAAGTAAAGAAAAACGAGTGGCCATCATTACTTTAAGAAATGAAGGTCAGTCAGTTTGAAAAATTGGGAAAACTTTGAAAGTGTCCCCAAGTGCAGTTGCAAAAACCATCAAGTGCTACAAAGAAACTGGCTCACATGAGGATCGCCCCAGGAAAGGAAGACCAAGAGTCACCTCTGCTTCTGAGGATAAGTTTATCCGAGTCACCAGCCACAGAAATTGCAGGTTAACAGCAGCTCAGATTAGAGACTAGATCAATGCCACACAGAGTTCTAGCAGCAGACACATCTCTACAACAACTATTAAGAGGAGACTTTGTGCAGCAGGCCTTCATGGTAAAATAGCTGCTAGGAAACCACTGCTAAGGACAGGCAACAAGCAGAAGAGACTTGTTTGGGCTAAAGAACACAAGGAATAGACATTAGACCAGTGGAAAATCTGTGCTTTGGTCTGATGAGTCTAAATTTGAGATCTTTGGTTCCAACCACCGTGTCTTTATGCGACGCAGAAAAGGTGAACTTATGGACTCTACATGCCTGGTTACCACCGTGAAGCATGGAGGAGGAGGTGTGATGGTGTGGGGGTGCTTTGCTGGTGACACTGTTGGGGATTTATTCAAAATTGAAGGCATACTGAACCAGCATGGCTTCATTAGGAGAATATTTCTGTGTGAGCACATATAAAGGAGCAGGTGAGATTAGGGTCCAAGCACTATACACTCGCTCTCTTTCTTATTTGTGAGGTATGCACAAGGACCCTTCTTCACTGATAAAGCCATGTACAATAGTTTAGTTATTATATTCTGTAACGTTCATTAACTTGTAAATAACCTGCAGTCTATAATGAGCCGTGTTAATAATATGATCCCACCAATAGTGACAATAAACTGTGTTGGTATAGTACTTTTTTTTTCATCACTAGATGGCAGTGCAGCAGTGTAAATGTGTGAGAGAATGGGATGATGGCGCCATTACTGATCACTGGCGGCATTTTCTCTGTATTGAGTAAACTGGAGATAAACCGCTCTTGTCAGCAGATAGAATATTTCAGACTTTTGCCATATTGATTAATTTGCACATAATTTTCCTGTTTACAGTTTAGGCACCTGGATGGTGGAGGTCTCCATTACACATGTGGACATCTCCGAATTCCAGGACTTAAACATCATATATATCTTGTTTTTTCACTTTAAAGTCCATTATTATCCGTAAATAAGCCGGAGCCTTCACAATTTTACTTACTTAATAATAATCTATTAATCTTGAATAAATGCTCCAGATCCTGGATTTTACAATTTGGCTATTATGTTCCATTATGTAAAATCAGGAGCTGACCTTCTTTATTGGTAAATCACGATGTAATTCAGGTTAATGATTCTTATGATTTTGCTAATAAAAACACTATTGCATTGTACACGTGTCGTTGTGTGATTGATCTAGATCCCAGCAGCCTCAATTGTCCGCTATTATTGAGAAGTCTTGGCTGCTAGATATGGCAGTGTCATCAATCTCAAGAAGCCTTTTATTTTCACATACATGATAGAATCCAATAGTAAACATCAGCATATCCCTTCCAGGAGCGGAACGACATCGGTCACAGAGGGTGCGACCGGGCCCGTGCAGGAGGGGGGTCGGCCGCCACCAGCACCTATTTCAGTTAGAGGTGCATGCAAGGACACACATTCAGCTGAAATGTATTGAGACGCAGAGACCCTCTGTGTCCCTGCACCGCAATACACCCTGCCAGCCAATCAGAGGCCGGCTGTTGACGTTGGTGTGCCAGTCACAGGCGGCACATGACCGTGACGTAATGCACCATGCCAGCAAGACGAAGTTAGATGCCAGTTCCTTCAAGTGCTATAGAAGAATACGCTGCGAGTTGTGGGAGTGGAGGAAGGGAAGAAGAATAATTTATTTATTTTTAAATGTATTGGAGAAGAACAGGAAACACTATTAATGGAAGGGGCACAGGATGGGGGGCATTATACCAGGAAGGGTACAATAAGAAAGCACAGCAACACACTGCAAGGGACAATACATATGCAGACACTGAGAACATAAGAGCTAAACTGCATTATTGCTAAATAAAATGTACTTACAAAAAATGAAGGCTCTTAGCGCACAAATTGGCCAATTCATGTATGCCCATCAACCACGACAAGGTAGCCTCCACATGATGGGTAACTAACCTCTTAAACATGCCTCTCTTGGGCTATAAGCCTACAATATAAATGGGCAAACATGCCTCTCTTAGGAGAGAAACCTACAAATTTAAGTGGGCAGGTAGAAACCAACACTAATTAAAAGCACCCGTGGGCTGATGGGTGCTTATACCAGGAAGGGTCCCAGGATGGAGTGCATTATACCAGGAAGGGTCCCAGGATGGGGATCATTATACCAGGAAAGGGCTCAGGATGGGGGACATTATACCAGGAATGTGCTCATGATGGGGGACATTATACCAGGAATGTGCTCAGAATGGGGTACATTATACCAGGAATGTGCTGAGAATTGGGTACATTATTCCAGGAAGATGCCCAGGATGGAGTGCATTATACCAGGAGGTGCTCATGATGTAGTGCATTATACCAGGAAGGTGTTCAGGATGGGGAACATTATACCAGGAAAGGGCGCAGAATAGAGCACATTATACAAGGAAGAGGCCCAAGATGTACAGTTGAAACCAGAAGTTTACATACAGTATATAAAAAGACACATATGCATGTTTTTCTCAATATCTGACATGAAATCAGAATAAACCTTTCCCGTTTTTTTAAATGCCTTAATACATTCTCTCTCTCCTTATTCTGGCATTTGGCAAATATTAAAAATTATGGTAATCCTAATTGACCTAAAACGGGAAAGGGCATCAGCGTTCCCATGTAACTTCCCAGGCCTATGCTCTACGTGAAAGTTGAAGTCCTGAAGAGCTAGGAACCATCTAGTTACCCTGGCATTGTTACCCCTCTTTTCCCTCAACCATCTCAGCGGGGCATGGTCTGACACCAACTTAAACTTCCGGCCTAGTAGGTAGTATCTTAATGTATCTACGGCCCACTTTATGGCTAAACACTCCTTTTCTACTATTGCGTAGTTTTTCTCGCAGGAGGACAGCTTCCGGCTCAGATAGAGAATGGGATGTTCTTCCCCATTTATCCATTTATCTCTTGAGAGAGTACAGCTCCTAGACCAAGCTCTGAAGCGTCTGTCTGGACCACAAACTCTTTCTTAACCCCTTTACCCCCGAGGGTGATTTGCACGTTAATGACCAGGCCAATTTTTTCAATTCTGACCACTGTCACTTTATGAGGTAATTACTCTGGAAAACTTAAATGGATCCCCCTGATTCTGAGACTCTTTTTTCGTGACATATTGTACTTCATGATTGTAGTAAAATTTCTTCGATATCACTTGCGTTTATTTGTGAAAAAAATGGAAATTTGGCAAAAATTTTGAAAATTTTGCAATTTTCAAAATTTTAATTTTTATGCCCTTAAATCAGAGAGATGTGTCACACAAAATAGTTAATAAGTAACATTTCCCACATGTCTACTTTACATCAGCACAATTTTGGAACCAAATTTTTTTTTTGTTAGGTAGCTATAAGGGTTAAAAGTTGACCAGTGATTTCTCATTTTTCCAACAAAATTTACAAAACCATTTTTTTAGGGACCACATCACATTTGAAGTCACTTTGAGAGGTCTTTATGACAGAAAATACCCAAAAGTGACACCATTCTAAAAACTGCACCCCTCAAGGTGCTCAATACCACATTCAAGAACTTTATTAACCCTTCAAGTGCTTCACAGGAATTTTTGGAATGTGGAAGAAAAAAATGAACATTTAACTTTTTTCACAAAAATGTTAGTTTAGACCCAATTTTTTTTATTTTTGCAGGGGTAAGAAGAAAAAATGGACCCCAAAATTTGTTGTGCAATTTTCCCTGGGCACGCAGATACCCCATATGTGGGGAAAAAACACTGTTTGGGCGCACGGCAGGGCTTGGAAGGGAAGGAGCGCCATTTGACTTTTTGATTGGAATATTTGCTTGAATAATTAGTGGACGCCATGTCGCGTTTGGAGAGCCCCTGTGTGCCTAAACATTGGGGCTCCCCCATAAGTGAACCCATTTTGGAAACTAGACCCCACAAGGCACCTATCTAGATGCATAGTGAGCACTTGGAATCCCCAGGTGCTTCACAAATTGATTCGTAAAAATGAAAAAGTGGAAAAAAAAACACTTTTTTATTTTTACGGATTAATTTGTGAAGCACCTGGGGTCACTTGTGGGGGAACTCCAATGTTTAGGCACACAGGGGCTCTCCAAACGCGACATGGTTTCAACTTGTTAGCGGACACCATGTCGCGTTTGGAGAGCCCCTGTGTGCCTAAACATTGGATCTCCCCCACAAGTGACCCCATTTTGGAAACTAGACCCCTCAGGGAACTTATCTAGATGTGTGGTGAGCACTTTGAACCCCCAAGTGTTTGGCAAAGGTTTATGACGTAGAGCCGTGAAAAAAAATATTTTTTTTTCCCACAAAAATGCTCTTTTAGCCGCAATATTTTTATTTTCACAAGGGTACTAGGAGAGATTGGATCCCAAAAGTTGTTGTGCAATTTCTTCTGAGTACGCTGATACCCCATGTATTGGAGAAAAACTACTGTTTGGGCGCATGTCAGGGCTCGGAAGGGAAGGAGTAACGCTTTGGAATGCAGACTTTGATGGAATGGTCTGCGGGCGTCATGTCACGTTCTCAGAGCCCCTGATGTGCCTAAACAGTGGAAATGCCCAACAAGTGCCCCCTTTTTGGAAGATACCTGATTTGTCAATTTTATAATGTAGTGTTATACGCCAGTTGTGTAGGACAACCTGACAAACAGTACACAACTGAAGTATGACAACCTGACGAACGTTACGTCAGCTGTGTAGTGTTTGTCAGGTTGTCATACATCAGAAATTAATTCAATAGTCCATGGAAGTATGGTACCTTTTGAAGCAGTCTTTCATGCAGAGGCCAGGTTTGTCGGGGCAGGTGTCACATTGGTAAATGGTGTCCTTGCGTATTCCCCTTCGGTAACACACTTGGCACTTCTTTTGTGACTTACCTTTTTTTCCGCTGTGAGGGATCTGCCCCAGGAAATGCTGGCCAGGTACAATTCTAGGTCCTTCAGTTCTAGAAGTAGAGGGGCCCGCTCCACCACCACTGCCAAATATCAGGGCCTTGATAACTGTCTCCTGGAAGTGAAGGTACGACGTAGAAGTCTGGTCTGCACATTTTGACAGAAGGAAAGCGTTGTGCATTGCCATCTGAACAATGTGCACGGCCGGCTTCTTATACCATACCTTGGCCTTTCTCAAAGCACTGTACGGCTGGAGGACTTGATCGGAGAGATCAACTCCCCTCATGTACTTGTTGTACCCCACTACACAGTCTGGTTTGGCGACCTGTGTAGTGGAGCCTCTTACAGTGCTGAGGGTGCTGCCATCACCATGTATGGTGGTCAAGAGAAGGACATCCCTCTTGTCCTTGTACTTGACCACCAACAGGTGGTCGCTACATTGGGCTCTGCTCTCACCCCTTCTGAGCAGCTGCCCAATTAGCGCCTTTGGGAGGCCTTTCTGATTTTTGCGGACAGTACCGCAAGCTGCGGTATGTCGCGCAGAGAGGGACTTGAAGAGCGGGTTACTTGTATAAAAGTTATCCACGTACAGGTGATAACCTTTATCCAGCAGTGGGTGCACCAAGTTCCACACAATTTTCCCACTCACTCCCAGAACAGGGGGGCATTCAGGGGGTTCAATCCAGGAGTCCTTCCCTTCATAAACTCTAAACTTGTGAGTGTACCCTGAGGTACTCCCCCAAAGTTTATACAGCTTGATCCCGTACCTGGACCTTTTACTGGGCAGGTACTGCCGGAATTCAAGCCGCCCCTTAAAAGAAATTAAGGACTCATCCACGCAGATGTCCCTTTGGGGCACGTGCACTTCACCAAACTTGTTGAAGTGCTCGATGACCGGCCGAACTTTGAAAAGACGATCAAAGTTCGTGCTTCCGGAACCTGATACGGCTTCAGATTCACTCTTACATGTGGTTCTGTTAACTCGTCATGCTCTACCACCTGAGTATGCTCCGGCAACTCTGAGAACAGCTCCCGATTCTTGCTTCTGGGCTGGCAATAGAGTCTCTGAAATAGTGACCTCTTCCCCCTTGCCTTCGGGAGCGGCTCCCAGGCAAGGAGTTTCCACAGGCTCCCGGTTCCGCCACAGCTTGAGCAAGTTCACATGGTATACTTGGTGCGGCTTTCTTCAGCCATGCTGGTGGACTCGGAGTTCGCTTAACTGAGTTTCTCCACCACCTCATATGGGCCCTGCCACTTGGCCAGGAACTTACTTTCGACAGTGGAAATGAGAACCAGAACACTATCCCTGATCAAGGTCACCAGACTCCTGGAGTCCAACAGCCCATCACTCCATTAACAGACATGGCACACCCCTGCGGCCCCTCGCCGTGTCGACAGTCCACACTGCATGTTGGGTAAGCATAGTATGAACATCATCTGCCTAGGCTCAGCAGATGTATGACACTGGGCGGCTACGTGTCCCGGACTGCGACATCGCCAACAAATCACATCCTTCACAACAGACCTTGCAGTCTCTTCAGTGGAAATGGAATGCCATCAGTTGTAGCTCTGAATCCCTTCCATGGTGAACCTATCCCCTTTTGGGCACTCCAGTAAGGGTAGGTGGCTATGTCGGGTTTCCCCAGGGATTTTTCGACCACTTGGTATCTTTCTACCAGACCTACGAGATTGTCTGCGTCCGAGGGTCACCTTGGGCAAACCAGGTCTGCATCGGCCTGGTTAGGGAATGGATGAACCTGTCCATCACCACACGCTCAACCATCTGGGCAGGAGAGGAAGACACTGGCTGCAGCCATTTTTGTACAAGATGTAACAAGTCGAACATATATGAGCGTGGAGATCTGTCGCCAGCATACGCCCAGTGGTGGACCCTTTGTGCTCTGACAGACATAGTCACTCCTGAGCGTGCCAATATTTTGGTTTTTAATTTGGCGTATTCCTTTGCGTCCTGTAAAGTCAGATCGTAATAAGCCTTCTGCGGCTAGAATTGGGGGCTTTGTGGGCAGTACACAATGTTAGTACTAGTATAGTTGGCTATCATACAGTGTGAGGAGTATTATACTGTGTACACAGGAGATGTGGGCCATTATAGTGTATACTAGATGGTGGCCCGATTCTAATGCATCGGGTATTCTAGAATAGGTATGCGGCCGACCAGGCGCAATCAGCAGAGCTGTGTTTAAATTTGGGGCCAAAATCGCTGATTGGTCGCGTTCGGCAACCGCGACCAATCAGCAAAGCGGTGTTTAAATTTGGCGGCAATATCGATGATTAGTCGCGACCAATCAGCAGAGCGGTGTTTAAATTTGGCGCCAATACTGCTGATTGGTCGCCGGCCGCGACCAAACAGCAGAATGTTGTTTAAATTTGACCAATCAGCAGAGCGATGCAGAGCGGGGTTTAAATTTGGCGCCAAAATCGCTGATTGGTCGCCGGCTGCGACCAATCAGCAGAGCAGTGTATAAATTTGGCACAAAAAGCGCAGATTGGTCGCGGACGGTGGTTGCTGACATCCAATTGGTCGCGGACGCTATTTAAAATTGCCGCACAAATCGGTGATTGGTCGCTGTCTTGGCCCGCGACCAATGACTGATCTTGGCGCCAAAGTTAAACACTATTGTGCTGATTCGTCGCGGACGCTGACTGCGACCAATCACCGATTTTGGCGCCAAAATTTAAATATCGGCCGCGACCAATCACCGATCTTGGCTCCACATTTAAACACCGCTGTGGTGATTGGTCGCGGCCGATATTTAAATTTGGCGCCCAAATCGGTGATTGGTCGCGGCCAGCGTCGGCGACCAATCAGCACAGCGGTGTTTAAGTTTTGCGCTAAGATCAGTGATTGGTCGGGTCCGAAGACCGCGACCAATCATCGAATCGTCTTGGTGAGGACCGGGGAGCGGCGCTGCCTGTGCGGCTACTTACGCTGCGAGAACCCGGGACATCGCGGGCGCTCGCAGCAGAAGTATCCCGACCCGCAGCGCCGCTCCCCGGTCCTCCCTTCCACATGGAGGTCAGCGGCGCCGGCGGTCCTTCCGCTGATACCGGCCGGGAGATGAGCGCCTCGCGCCGCTCATCTCCCGGCTGCATCTCCGTCCCGCAGATGGGTCCGGCGGTCGGGTTCCTTCTGCTGTTGCCGGCCGGGAGATGAGCGCCTCGCGGTGCTCATCTCCCGGCTGCATCGCCGCTCAGCTCCGTCCCGCAGATGAGCCGCTAACGGCCGCCATCTTTTTTTAGAAATCCCCCGGCGCTGATTGGCCGCTGCCGGACCAATGAGCGACGCGGGATTTCCTGGACAGACAGACAGACAGACAGACAGACGGGATAAGACGATTATATATATAGATATGGGAGCTATGCGGACATCCTGGTGTAGAGAGCATTATACTGAGTATTGGGGGCTTTGAGGATATTATACTGTATTAGAACTACAGTAGAGTTGTAGGAAACTATTAAAAGGTAGTTGCAAAAACAAAGAAAATATCCATCTATCCATCTATCTATTATCATCTATCTGTCTGTACTTCATGTCTTAGTGTCTATTTATCTCTCTACTAGAGATGCGTCAAACTGCTAAAATTCAATGAGACAAATTCACTTGAATTCGGCCAGAAAATGTGATTTGCGGCAAATGTATTCAACGCAAATTGAATTACTGGTAAACTTGTGATGGGTAGATGTTACATAAGATGTTGTTAAGCATCCAGCAACTAGGGTGGTTAACAGGGTGCAGCTAAGGTGAGTGGTCAGGCCTGCCCCAGTGAGACTGGGTAGTGTCAGTTCTGAGCTGGTGAGCCAGCTTAAGGCTGTGTGCCCACGATGCGTTTTTTAAGCGTTTCCGCAGCGGCAAAAACGCTGCAAAAATGCATGGTAGAAAGCCTGCCATGTTCCCCAATGGTAATCCGCATGTGCTTTGCACATGCTGCGGAAATTTCCGCTGCGGGTTATCATTGTGGGAAAAAACGCAGCACTACCAAATATTTTGCGGAAGCACAGCGTTTTTGCCGCCACTGACTTTCATTGGAACGCATGGAATCCGCATCACTACATCTGTAGATGCGGAGTCCAAACGTTTCAGTGTGCGGATGGTACCAGGGTCTGGAGGACAGGAGACTCTCCTCCAGACCCAGGTACCATAGAACCTGTAAAAGAAAGAATAAAATATATATTATACTTACCTTCTGATGGCCCCCGCTGCGATCGTCTTCACTTGCCGGCAGATCGCGGTGGAATGAAGGACCTGCGCTGACATCATAGTCATGTGACGGCAGGTCCTTCGGTGTAGTGTACCGCGAGCTGGGCATCGTGGGCACATATCCTTAAGGATGCAGACCTCTTCATCAGGCTGATGAGGATACTGGGACTCTCCCACTGTGACTGCCATTTAGTTGCTAGTGGTATCTATAGTAGAAAGTAGTGGAGAAAGGAGTTAACTGTTGTTTAGCAAAAGCAAGGATTGAACACCACATCTGAGGACTGGACTCATCCTTCCATTCCAATCGCCCCATCGTACCTCACAGCACTAGAAGGTAAAGCCTGTGACACTGTGGACCGTGGACTGCTGGTGGGAGCATTGCTGTTGTGGGAGTATAGAAGTGTGCTACTAAAGAGACTTGATCTGTGCTGTACTGTACTAGTAAGAAAGACTGTTTATTAATGTGCTTTTAAGAAGAAACTATTTGTTACTGGAGCCTGTTGCTCAAGGGACTTAAATTGCACTGGCCGTGCGGCTTCATTAAATGCGACTGTTCATGAGGACTCGTGTCAAATGTGTCTGGTCAGCAAGTGAATCCAGCTATATGTCTGTGCCTGAGGGTCAATGCCCCTGTATGACTGAGAGAAACTGCAGTATATGGTCACCCTGAGTAACGGTTCGCCCAGGATTCCAAAGAATTCATGAACCTGTAACCACGTAACATTGGTGGCCCGTACGGGGATTCCTGAGCGGGAATTAGCGTATAGGAGGGAGAAGAGGCAAAGTGTCTGGAAAAACATAGCAGCAAAGCACCTCAGTTCAACCCTGGTATACCAGTGAAAAGGGAAGACAGCCAGTGATGACTGGGAAGAAATAAGGAGATAAAATACAGAGAAACAGGCACCTGCAAAATGCAAGACTTGACACATGTTGTACAGTTAAAATGGTGTCTGTTTTTGTTAAAAGCACAGTGGGGAAGAAGAAGGACATACCATCTTGTAGGAGTATATGATAAAAGAGCGCCAAACAGGGCCAAACCTCCTGCAGTGGAACAAGCTGGGGAAGGCTGGCCTCAGAGAAAAGACACCCCAACCACCAGCATGTTGGACCAATGGCCAGTGAGGTACTGTCCCAGAGGAGGAGGAGTAAGAGTGAGCTGGAGCTCTTCTGGCCAGAAGAACTCCATTCTGGTCAGGAGTGAAAAGGAGAGGAGAGTGCGAGTCATAGTGCCTGCCAGTATGTCGGAGCTAGGAAGGTGTGCTATGTCCCAGCAGTCTGCAGCAAGAAGAGAAGCAGGGGAGGACGCAGCCCTTCATCACCTCACCCACAACCGCGAGGTACCGGGCAATACCCAGCCAGGCCAGGGCATGGCCGCACCACCTCATCAGAATCCGGAGGCAGCCCGAAGGCAGGAGTTGGGACCCCGAGGTCTGCCGTCGGACCCTGTGCCCATCCCACCACCAACTGTGGACCGTGAGCCGATGTCCGGAGCCCCGGCTGTCATCCCGCCGCAGGCCACCGCGTAATCCTGCCCAGCACCGGACCCACCTGAAGGACCGCTGCTCGTTCCAGAACCATTCCGACCAGTACTGGACTCACCGGAGCACCTGCTGCCCACAGGTACCCTGACCGTGACCCGGCCCACCGCACTGGAAGCCACCACTGGGGCCGTGACGTCCGCCCCGACCTCCGCTCTCGAGAGAGGGACGGGACTTCTGATCGGGACCAGCGTGCACCGCAGGACCGGAAGGAAGATGGCGGCGCTCTGTGTTCCTGCCGGTGAGTCACTAGCCCCCGCTCTCCAACTGATACCAGTAGTGATGATCCGCTCGGGGACCGCCACTCACCCAGCGCAAGGGTGAGGGAACCCCCGGCCTCATTCCATACCCATATGATGGTCACCACCAAGCAGGGACCGGTCGTAAAGCCGCTAGCGGAGGAAGAGGAGTTGGATTACTCTCTGTTAGCATTACCTGGAGAGCAGTGGATGACCAAACTGCCACCTCCACGGGGTCCATTCTCACCCCCTAGGGCCTACTGTGTGAATCCCAAGTATGGTGGAGTGAGGGGATGGATCCGGGAAATACATGATATAGCCTGGATAGCCAGAGGAGGTGAAAGGATGGGGGCCTGGAGGAAACAGGAGTCATATACGTTCCCCTTGCCTATCAACACCAGGAAACCAGTACCTACCCTACCACCTACTCCACCGGGGGCACCTATCCCACCACCTGCCGATGTTGTTGCTCAGCCTGGCCAGGCTGAAAGGTCTGTTCCTGTGCCCATCATCTCCAAAGAAGAACAGGAAGAATACAACTTCCAACAACGCCTGGCTGCATGGAAAGAAAAGATCATCCAGGAGAAGAGACGGATGGAGGAGTGTGCCCAGGAGTGGAGAGAGTACCCGGGAAGGGACTGCCTGGAGGATCGGATGATCAGAGGTACGGTCATAAATTTTTATCAGCTAAAGGGATTTGGCTTCGCCTGGACATATTTGTCAACAGGAGGTCGGTGGAGAGGGATTATGCCCTAGGACGGACCCGGAGTCTCTGGCCAGGAGACAAGGTCAGATTCTTAAAGATGTGGGGACCTCGGGGCTGGTACGCCATTTCAGTCTCCCGCATAGTTGAAATGGAGTAGTACCACCCCGAGGATTGGGCAGATGCAGAAGAACCAAGAGCTTCGTGTCAAATGAGAGGATTCTTCCCCATCTCTACTGGGCCCCGCTTCAGGATTCGTTCCAACTGGGAGAGCAAACCTGTCCCACAGGCCACAACCAAGGAGGGGGCCACTTCTGCTGGGGTGGCAAGAGAGGAACCCCTCCCAGCATCAGTTCAACTCCCCACTATCAATGCCGCGCAGTGTCCATTTACTGTGGACTGGTGCCAACCAAAGAATAAAAAGGACTAGGACAGTGTTGCTCTCTCTCAAAAAGAAAAAAAATCACCGAGTTGTGTTGGTTGCACGCCGTGTTCCAGTGATAGTTCCTCATCTCTGCCTAGGTAATGTGATGTGTTCTTTCCTTGAAGGCTGGTAAAGCCACCAGAGACTGTGACCACAGTAGAAGGACCGCTACTGCTTTCCTGTTAAGGCCGGATAGGCCTATGGTATATTAAAAACTACGGTAGTAGCTGAAGAAGTTGATATTTATTTTTGGTTTTGCCTTATTTTTTTTATTTGCACCTGTTGTGTCCTTTTCTGCTGGATATGCGGGCACCTCAAGCGAGTTGGGGAGTCTTCACTCTCAACTTATGGACTGTGCCGTATCCTGTCCAGGAACTGTTTTCCAAATTTCACTTTATGGACTGTGCCTTAGATGTTTACAAGAAACGGACATTGTTTCTGCCCCCGTTTTAAAGGACTGTCTCCCTTGCCTGTTCCAGGGTCCTTACCTAGAAGGACCGAGGACCCCGTGCCTTAAGAAACAAAGGACTGTGTTCTTGAAGTGGCACACTCTCTCAAGAAAATGGGTTGTGTTGAATATATGTGTTCTATTTCATGCCAAATATTTTACAAAGACTATGCTATATTTAACATTTTTGCACTTGAATTTGAAAAATGTTTAGTGGTAGTTAGGGAGAGCCGGTTGAAGACGAGCAAAAAGCTCCAGCTGAAGAATAGTTGTTGGTTAAAATTGTGGTTAAATCTGTGTATTTCTTGCAGGAGACCGATTGACAAGAGATGTAGATAGGGTAAGTGTGCTGTATGTGTAAATTGCTTAAAGGGGTCCATAGTGCCTAACTACCAACTCACCTTTAAGTAAAGAGGCAGTATTGGGGGAACACTATCTGAGGATAGTTAGGGGAGAACTACCACAACTCCAAGAGGCTGGTTAAGGTAACCAGGTAGAAGGCAAACGTCGAGGACGACATTCAAAAAAGGAGGGAAGAGTGTGACAGGTAGATATTACATAAGGTGTTGATAAGCGTACCTGTCAGCAGAATTGTGCTTAGTAAACTACATACACTGTCAGGTGGGTGCCAATGATACCTTTGATTATGAAATCCGTCCAGTGGTTCTTTTATAATCTTTAGTTTCAGTTCTGCCATAATGATATGCATGTGCTCTGGTGCTCTGCTTCTGTATTCATGTATTCCTATCTCTGGCCTCTGACAAGTCTCTGTGATTTCAATGACCTGCCTACTATTTTAAATACTGGCTGTGTAATTTCTCTGCCCATGTGAAATCTACATATCCCAAAATGTCCGCCCAACACCCACGCATGCGCTGTAGCAACTTTCGGTTGCCAAGAGATACTACTGCGCACGCACAAGCACCATTTTGCTTTTGGAAAAAGAGCGTGGGTGCAGAAATATGGTGCCGCATGTGCGCAGTAGCATCTCTCGGCAACCGAAAGATGCTACTGCGCGGGCATCGGGCGGCCATTTTGGGATATGTAAATTTCACATGGGCAGGGAAATTACACAGTCAGTATTTAAAATAGTAGGCAGGTCACTGAAAGCACAGTGACCTGTCAGAGGCCAGAGATAGGAATACATGAATACATAATGAGAGCACCAGAGCACATGCATATCATTATGGCAGAACTGAAAATAAAGATTATAAAAGAACCGCTGGACGGATTTCATCATGAAAGGTATCATTTTACTCAGTGTAACGGTGTCCACCTGTCAGTCTATGTAATTTACTAAGCACAATCCTGCTGGCAGGTGCGCTTTAAGCATCCAGCAACTAGGGGGGTTAACAGGGTGCAGCTAAGGGGAGTGGTCAGGCCTGCCCCAGTGAGACTGGGTAGTGTCAGTTCTGAGCTGGAGAGCCAGCTTAAAGAAGTTGTCCACTACTTTCACATTGATGCCCTATCCAAAAGATAGGTCATCAATGTATGATCGGCCGTGATGCCATACCCGGCACCCCTGCTGATCAGCTGTCATCGGTGCCGCCGCCGGCCAGAAGTGCTTACCTGCGGTGCTTGGCCGTCCATCTGTAGTGGCCGCCGCGGGATACTGCACATCCACCTCCCATTGAATTGAATAGAAGGCAGATGTGCAGTAACAAGCACTGGCCACTGTAACTTGATGGCCAGGTAAGCACTTCCTGCCGGCGGCTGCCGCCACCAATAACAGCCGATCGGCAGGGGTGTCGGGTGCAGGACCCCAGACGATCATACATTGATGCCCTATTCTACAGATAAGGCATCAATATGAAAGTAGTGGACAAACCCTTTAAAAGATACAGACCTCTTCACCAGGCTGATGAGGGTTCTGGGACTCTCCCACTGTGACTGCCTTTTAATTGCTAGTGGTATCTACAAGAGAAAGTAGTGGAGAAAGGAGTTAACTGTTGTTTAGCAGAAGCAAGGATTGAACACCACATCTGAGGACTGGACTCATCCTTGCGTTCTAACCATCCCTCGTACCTCACTGCACTAGAGGCTAAAGCCTATGACACAGTGGACCGGGGACTGCTGGTGGGATCATTACTGTTATGGGGCATAGAAGTGTGCTGCTAAAGAGACTTGATCTGTGATGTACTGTGCTAGTAAGAAAGACTGTTTGTTAATGTGCCTTTAAGATGAAACTGTTTGTTACTGGAGCCTGTTGCTCAAGAGACTTAAATTGCACTGGCCATGTGTGGCACCCCAGGGGTCTGGTTGCCACAGTGGCATTGCTTCCCTCACAAGAGGTGATGCCATGCCTGGAAGTAAGCAGGGGTCCCCTAATCAGGTTTTGCTAAGCATGCAACACTTTACTGGCTCAAGACCAGCAAGGGGAGTTCCTCCACTTGGCAACTGGGATCTGGAGGCGGGGTTAGTGAGACTTAGTGTGAAGAGTTGAAGTCAGGACGTCGAAGAGAGAGGAGCTGGGGACTGGAGCTGCACGGCAGCTCACTCCAGAAGGACCAGCACAGAAGAACCGGACACCGGAGTCCGAGGCTGTGGGGCACTGAAGGCCCAGCAGCAGAAACCGGAGGGCAGGAGATTGCAGGTCTCCTGGCCCCATCAGACGGCCAGAGCCTCAGCAGCACTGCAGGGCCCAGCACCGCCACGTGGGAGCGACGCACCAGCAAGGCCCGAGCTGCCTGCCATACGGGTGAGCACAGAACCGTTGCACTCAGGGACGAGGGCCACCGCACAGCTACAAGCAGCAGGGCCAAAGAGTTTATTGGAAAGGGAAGGCCTCCAACTTCACCTGGCAAGGAGGATTCTTTACTTGCTTCCAGGCTGCCCGGACTTCCACTTCTAGCCAGTACCCTAGTCCCGGCTTGTCTACTCACCAGCAGTAAAGATAAGAGGAAACCGTCATTAATGTTGGAATAATACATATTAATCTGTATGTGTATTGCAACAACTACTGTGTGCTGTTTCATATGTTGTGCATATTGTGAGGTTGTTAACAAAGTTGTGTTTTAAAAAAAAAAAAACTCACACAGACAGGATGCCCCCTCCTTCTCTTCCTGTATTGTTGATATATGTTTTGTTTCTCCTCATGCTGCAGTAACACCAGACTCCATGCTGTGCCTATGCTGGATATGAATAAACCTACATTCTGTGTTCTAAACTCTGGATGTCACGCGGATTAATACTCTGCTAACAGGTTATGGGCCCAGATGTACCAGATGTACCAGAGTCCCCAGAGTTCCCAGAGTCACAGATCCCCAGAACACAGAGGAAAGAAAAGAAAGAAAGACAGCAAACTGAGAAGAAGCAAAGATGGCCACCAGCAGCAGCTCCATGAAATTTACAGTGCCAAGTCTCACTAACCAGAATTATCAATCCTGGAAATTCAAAGTGAAAATGCTGCTGATAAGACAAGGTACGTGGAAATACACACAGGAGCCTATACCTGACCCAGTGCCACAGGAGTGGACAGAGATGGATCAGAAAGCACAAAGTACCATATCACTCAGTATAGATGATGACCAGATTGTGCATGTGTGTAAATGTAATACTGCAAAGGAAATGTGGGAGCAGTTGCAAAAGGTACATGAGAGGATAAATTTAAGCAATAAGCTCTATCTCATGAGAAAGCTGTACCAGTCTAAGCTACAGAAAGGCCATGATATGCAGGATTACATAAGAAGTGTTCTGGAAGTTGTAGAACGCCTGAGAGGCATTGGGGAAGATCTAAAGGACTTTCATGTGGCCGCATTACTGCTTAGTGGCCTTCCAGAGAGCTATGATACGCTTGTAACCGCACTAGATGCGCGTCCAGATGATGAGCTTACACTGGAGTATGTCAGGAGGAAGCTCATAGATGAATATAAGCGAAAGGCAGAAGGTATAAACAGTAGGATATGCAGCACAGAATCTGCTTTACAGACACAAAACCTAACTGATAACAGGAAGCACACAAAAGAAACACGTGAATGTTTTGTTTGCAAGAAATCAGGACATTTGAAAGCTGACTGCAGAGTCTGGAAAGCTAGAATGAATCAGCTGAAAAAGCAAAGCAGTCATCAAAGGGTTAAAAGTGCTGTATCTGGAGAAAATGATTCTGCGAATACTGAAACTGCATTTACTGTCAGTGCAAATACATCAAAGCATGCATGGTGTATAGACTCTGGAGCAACTAGTCACATGACTAATAACAGAGACTTCTTTTCTAAGCTTGACCAAAGTAAATCAGAGAAAGTGATTATGGCTAATGGTCAGTACATGACTTCAGAAGGCATAGGAGATGGTTATATTGATTGTCAAATCTCACCAACACAAAGCAGGAAGATCCCAGTAAAGGATGTGCTGTATGTGCCTAGTCTTGAAAGTAATCTACTATCTGTGAAGAAACTCACAAAACAAGGAAATGAAGTTACATTTAAGCATGATAACTGCATCATCTCAAAGGAAGGCCACTCACTAGCAGAGGGAAACATCACAGATGAACTTTATCAGCTGAAATGCAAAGAGTGTGTGTATACAGCGCAACAAGAAGAGCATAAAAACTGTATACATGTGTGGCATAGGCGTCTGGCACACAGAGACCCAGAAGCAATAAGAAAGTTAGTCCAAAAGCAACTAGCTGAGGATATTACAATTGATCTATGTAACCAGACAATGAAGTGTACTAGCTGCATCAAAGGGAAAATGTCTAGGAAAGCTTTTCCTAAGAGAATTAGTACAACAACAGCACAGCCACTAGATTTAATACACACAGATGTCTGTGGTCCAATGAGCACTCTGACTCCAGGGAAGAAGAGATATTTTCTCACATTTATTGATGATCATTCAAGATATACAGTTGTCCACCTGCTTCACAGCAAGAAGGAAGTTCCAGAGAAACTTGAAATATACCTAGCTGAAGTATATAATAAATTTGGAAGAATGCCAAAGATTCTACGTGCAGATAATGGGACTGAATATACAAGTAATGAGACACAGAGCATTTTCAAGAAAAATGGAATCCTATTTCAGACCACTGTACTGTACAACCCAGAGCAAAATGGTGTCGCGGAAAGAAGGAACCGAACACTATGTGAAAGTGGAAGAAGCATGTTATTTGATGCAAATCTGCCCACAGCATATTGGGGTGAAGCAATCATGACAGCTTGCTATCTTCAGAACAGACTACCAGGTAAAGCTACAGAGAAAACTCCATTTGAGCAATGGAATAGCAGAAAGCCAAAACTACATCACATAAGAATATTCGGAAGTAAAGCATTTGTACATGTTCCCAAAGAAAAGCGAACTAAGTGGGAATCTCACGCTAAGGAAGGTATCCTGGTAGGCTACAGCGAAACCCAGAAAGGTTATAGGATTCTACACCCAGAAACAAACAAGGTCACAATAAGTAGAGATGTAGTGATTGATGAAAACTTTGTATCACCTAAGTTTTGTGACATCACGCCAGTAGTCCAGCTGAAGTCACAATTACAAGACAGCAACAAAGAGGATGTAGAGGTCTGGCTGGATTCTTCAACTAATGAAGGAACAACAGAAAAATCAGGTGAATCTGAAATCAGGAGATCGTCAAGATCAAACAAAGGTATACCAGCTAAACGTCTATCCTACATTGTCAAGACACTACCTGAATCAGAGCCGCAGTCATGGGATGAAATGCAAGCACTACCTGTCCATGAAAGAACAAAGTGGATCGATGCCGCTAATGAGGAAATCAAATCGCTTCATCAACTCCAAACTTGGAAACTCACCAAGCTACCACAGGGCAAAAAGGCAATCAAGTGCAAGTGGGTCTTCAAAACCAAATATGACTCTGAAGGTAAAGTCCACAGATTCAAAGCAAGGTTGGTCGCAAAAGGATATTCTCAAAAGTATGGCGAAGATTACGATGCTACATTTGCTCCAGTCGCTAAACAGACCACGTTCAGAGCTTTGTTAGCTGTAGCTGCTGTACAAAAGATGTATGTCAGACATTTGGATATAAAAACTGCCTTTTTAAATGGTGACATTGAGGAGGACTTATACATGACTCAACCTGAAGGTTATGTAAAAGGAGGTGAAGAGAATCTTGTTTGCAAACTACAAAAATCTCTCTATGGTCTTAAGCAATCAGCAAGAGCATGGAACACCAAGATGAATAAAGTCTTGTTGGAAGAAGGATTTAAAAGAGGTCAAGCAGATCCGTGCTTATACACAAAATATACAGATGGAAAGTGGATGTATATTCTCTTATATGTGGACGACGTGATTGTTGTTCATCAAGACGATGCAGAAATTGGAAAAATGACTGAAATTCTGAATCAGCACTTTGAAACAAAAGACCTTGGAAGTGTGACATATTATCTAGGAATCCAAATCCAGAGAGAGGAAGATGGAAGTTTTCTTCTAAACCAAAGTGCAAAAATTAATTTGATTCTGAATCAGTTTAAAATGTCAGAGGCCAAAGGTATATCAACCCCAATGGAACCATCCTACCTGAAGCTGGAAGGAGAAGATGACCTGTTGCCTAACAATGAGAAATATCGTCAGGCAGTGGGGGCACTTCTATACATATCAACTATGACTGGACCGGATATCACAACAACAGTTGGAATCCTTTGCAGATATGTGGAAAAACCGCGCCAAAGAGACTGGAATGCTGTTAAGAGACTTCTCCGATATTTGAAAGAAACGCAAGATGTAAATTTAAAACTATCTGCAGCAGGAGATCTAGAACTTACCGGCTATGTAGATCCGGATTGGGCTGGTGATTCGCGTGATCGTAAATCCACAAGTGGATACTTGTTTAAAGTTGGAGACAGTTCAATCTCCTGGTCTAGTAGGAAACAAGTGTCTGTTGCCTTGTCATCTACAGAAGCGGAGTATGTGTCCGCAGCCTATGCAAGCCAGGAGGTTGTTTGGCTAAGACAATTGATGGACGATCTTGGCAAACCATCAACTCAGCCGACTGTAATTTATGAGGACAACCAAGGATGCATTAAACTTGCATGCAGTGAAAAGATCAGTGCTAGAACCAAGCACATTGACGTCAGACATCATCATCTACGTGATTTGATAGATCGTGGCATAATTCAGTTTGTCTATTGTGAAACTGATAAGATGGTAGCTGACATTATGACAAAGCCATTGCCACGAGCTAGGTTCCAAGAATTGAGAACCACAATGGGACTAAGAGGATAAGTAGTTGTTGAGTGGGGGTGTTGGAATAATACATATTAATCTGTATGTGTATTGCAACAACTACTGTGTGCTGTTTCATATGTTGTGCATATTGTGAGGTTGTTAACAAAGTTGTGTTTTAAAAAAAAAAAAAACTCACACAGACAGGATGCCCCCTCCTTCTCTTCCTGTATTGTTGTTATATGTTTTGTTTCTCCTCATGCTGCAGTAACACCAGACTCCATGCTGTGCCTATGCTGGATATGAATAAACCTACATTCTGTGTTCTAAACTCTGGATGTCACGCGGATTAATACTCTGCTAACAATTAAGTTGTGGACTGATTATTGCTGCGCCATCAATCCCTGCACTACAACGCCCAGCAGCACCTATAACATCCACACTGCCCTGGAGCTAGCTCTACCTGTGCAGAGCCACACCATCCCTGCTGCACTAACATCAGCTCCAGAGGACCTGCTCTGCAGCGGCGGCTTCCTGTAGCCGCATACTACAGGTGGCGTCACAAACTTTATACAAACACTATAAATCCCCTATAAATAAACCCCTTTTATTGACCGCCCTGGGTCACGGACCGAGTCACCACCACTGTGACATCCCCCAGCATCTACCGGCCCGGCACCGGGTACCCCAAGGCCCAGGGGGCGCGTCACATGCAGCTTCATTAAATGCAACTGTTTAACTGTTCATGAGGACTCGTGTCAATTGTGTCTGGTCAGCAAGTGAATCCAGTTACATGTCTGTGCCTGAGGGCAAGTACCCCTGTATGACTGAGAGAAGCTGCAGCACATGGTCTATGGTCGCCCTGAGTAAACAGTTCCCCAAGGATTCCAAAGAATTCATGAAACCTGTCTCGCCCCTATCTAAACCTAGCGGTGTGCATGTAACAAAATCTTTCTATTTCTCTCTGAGGTCTCTCCAGAATGCAGGGCACAATAAACAGACAGGTTATAAAAGAAGTACAATATACTTATGTTGCAACTCTCCTGTCTCTGCCCAGTCCTCCGCTGGCTCGCTTACTCCCTTTCTCCCATCTGACTTCACTCTTCAGAACCTCCAGTGCTCACTGGGACTTAAATGACGTCCTGTTGAGCATCACCCAGTGATGTCATGATGTCTCTTGATGCCTAATGAGCATTGAATTGCAAAAATTTGGGTTCTGGAAAATCCAATTTTTTGTGAAATTTGAAGCAGAGAGACAAAAATAAGACAGCCCCCAAAAAGGGAATGGTATTATAGTATCTAGTTTTGCATTTTGCATGAGTTCTTGTAAATACTGCTATCATAAGGCGGTATCTGCAGCCCATTCAGGTTGCACAGGTTGTCCAGTGCCTAAAGGATAGCAAAGAGGTTTGCCATGTCTTTCAGCACTGTCTCCAGAGCATGGAGGAGATTCCAGGACACTGTCTGTGGCACATTATTATTATTATTATTTGGCACTTTTCATGTGAAAAAGGGGGTATACATAGCAAACACAATTGCAAAAATCTTGAACAAAAACGCAATGGCAAACTGGTACTGGAGGAGAGAGGACCCTACCTGCGATGTCTCACAATCTTCAAGGGATGGGTGAGGATACAGTAGGTGAGGGTAGAGCTGGTCATGCAGCGGTGTGGTGGAGCAATGATTACTGCAGGTTGTAGGCTTTTCGGAAGAGGTGGGTTTTCAGGTTCCTTTAGAAGGTTTCCTCAGTAGGCAAGAGTCTGATGCTTTGGGGTAGAGAGTTCCAGAGTAGGGGGGATACACGGGAGAAATCTTGTATGCGATTGTGAGAAGAAAAGATAAGAGGGGAGTAGAGAAGGAGATCTTGTGAGGATCGTAGGTTGCGTGTAGGTGTGTACCGGGAGACTAGGTCACAGAAGTATGGAGGAGAAAGGTTGTGGATGGCTTTGTATGCCACGGTTAGGGTTTTGAACTGGAGTCTCTGGGCAATGAGGAGTCAGTGAAGCATTTGACAGAGAGGAGAGGCTGGGGAGTAGGCGGGAGGCAGGTGGATTAGTCGGGCAGCAGAGTTTAGGATAGATTGGAGGGGTACGGGAGTGTTAGCGGGGAGGCCACAGAGCAGGATTTTGTAGTAGTCGAGGCGGGAGATGATGAGGGCGTGCACTAGTGTTTTTGCAGATTCATGGTTGAGGAATATGCGGATCCGGGAGATGTTTTTGAGTTGGAGTCGGCAGGAAGAGGAAAGGGCTTTGATATGTGGTTTGAAGGAGAGGTTAGAGTCCAGGGTTACCCTGAGGCAGCGAGCTTATGGGACTGGGGAAAGTGGACAGCCATTGATTTTGATGGATATGACTCGCCCCCAGGGCCATGGGGTACTCGGCAGCTGGGCCTTATGGCTGCTTGCAGGGGGGATATCACGGTGGCTGGCCCGGTTCGTGACCCAGGGCGGTCAGTGCAAAAAGGGGATATAATTGTTAGGGACATTTTGTGACGCTGACTTGCCCCCCGGGGCCTGCAGCTGATCGCCAGGGTTATCACGGTGGCTGGCCCAGGGCGGTCAGTGCTCAAAGGGGTATCAATTATTAGTAGAAGTTCAGAGAGTTCGTGACGCCACCTGTGGTGTCTGGTGAAGGTCCTCTGAGACAGATGTCAAGGCAGCTAAAGATGGTAGAGCTCCCCAGAGGCGGAGCGGGCCTCAGGGCAGTGTAAATAGATGAATGGTGCACTGGGCGTTGTAGTGCGGTGATGGAATATGGCGCCGGTGAAGAAACAGACAGAGGCTGTTCAATGCAGTCGTCCAAGGTTTTACTTACAGTTCTTAGGCAATTCACAAGTGCACTTTACAGGTGAAGGCCTCCCGCGTCGCGCTGCGTTCACCAGGCAGGGGTTCAGTCCTTCCTTAAGCAGCTTAGGAGTGCCTGGCAGAACCCCACTTTCTCGTGTTCCTACTTTGACCATCTTTACACTTGGTCGTTCTCACCGCTGCCCTACGCTGCCCACTCTCAATCCCGCTGGGGTATGCTGAAGTCCTTGCTGTACATCGGATCCGGGACCAACCTGACCCCCTGGGGATTAGAATGAAGCAAACCGATCCCTCCTGACACCTGGCAGGAGCGGGGCATACGGGTGCCGTCCTGCACGCGCCGTACCCCCTGGGATCCTTTTTGGAGAATGGAGCCTACTCCCTGCTCCACTTCGGGGCCTCTATCCTGAGCCCTAACTTGCGGAACAGAGTTCTGACTGAGCCTCTGCTCCCAGACAGTCTTCACTAACTGGCCTCAACTCCAAATATGGCTTCCTATTATATACCTACTGTATAAGTGCTTCCTGTATCTGCTTCCTCCACCCACACCCACTACTGGTTCCCCCTACCTTTGGATTCCCCCCTACTCCAGCCAGGGTTGGGGCTCAGCAGAAACTACATTGCAACTTGCTCCTCCTGCTGGCCTGGAGTGGTGTAGTGTTGGATGTGGGTGTTTGGGGTTCTGTGCAGCACACCTATCTTACCTGAGAGAAGGAAGACACCACACCTCTGGGTGAGGTGCAGTATCTCTGTGGCGACCGAACCCTCAGGGGCGCCACAATGCCACCTGTGGTACCTGGTGAGGATCACCAGCACTGCAACAGTCCTCTGAGGCAGATGTTAGGGCAGCTAGAGATGGAACGGCTCCCGACAGGTAGAGCAGGCCTCAGGGCAGTGTAAACGATGCAGGTTGCGCTGGGCGTTGTGGTGCAGGGGGAACGATGGCGCAGTAGGAGTAACGGACAGAGACAGGGAATTTGCTTTGTTACCTTTACTCATGCAATTGTTAGGTATGGTCCAGGGTACTCCATAGGATAGGTGCACTTCAGGACTTCGCCCCAGTGAGCGGGTATAAGGCGGCCTCCTGATCCGTGTTTGCCTCTGTGTATGCTCCTGGCCAGCCTGCAACTGGGCCTAGATTATGTGTTACTTCACCTGTTGCTCAGAAGTAGGACCTCCGGTTGGTAACCACTTTCCCTGGACGTCGGGGCCTTCGTGGTTCCTGGTCCTGTGTGTGTCTAGCTTTCAAGTTTTGCCAGGGACTTGTAGTCCTCCTGGGATTCCGGTTGACCCTACTGGGTGTAAAGGGTCCCTGTAGGCACGGACCCGGAGTCCGGTATGTATAACGGGGTGAGCTTACTATGCTCCTCTGCCCCCTTGGTTCCACTCTCCTTTCCTCCTCGCCGTCGGCCACACTCGGGGACGTCACTACTCGGCAGCTGACGTGTTGCGTCTTCACCGCTCTCTGAGCATCGGCACGCTCTCAGACTCTCTCTGTCTGACTGCTCTGTTCTGCTCTGAGCACTGACTAAACTCAGACTGACTCTGACTAACTAACTCTGACTAACCAACTGAGCTGCCTGGCTCCACCTTCCCTTTATATGTCCCTATCAGGGCTCCCTCTGCTGGTATGAGGTGGAAGGTGGAGGTGTGTGAATGTAGTGAGGGCCTCTTGTGGAGAAGTCCATCCATGCACCCATATGGGTCTGTGGCACCAAAGTCAGATGGGGGGGCTGAGTGAAATGGGGGAAAGATGATGAATTCTGTTTTATCCATGTTAAGTTTTAGAAATCTAGCAGAGAAGAAGGATGAGATAGCGAACAGACATTGTGGGGTTCTGGTTAGTAAGGAGGTGATACCAGGTCCAGAGAGGTACATCTGTGTGTCGTTAGCATAGAGATGATACTGAAAGCCGTGGGACTCTATGAGCTGTCCCAGGCCGAGGGTGTAGAGGGAGAAGAGCAGGGGTCCTATGACTGAACCTTGGGGAACACCGAGAGATAGGGTGCGAGATGAGGAGGTGGTGTGTGAGTGAGAAACACTGAAGGTTCTGTCTGTTAAGTATGACTAGATCCAAGATAGGGCCAAGTCTTTGATACCAAGAGATGAGAGAGTCTGTAGTAATAGGGAATGGTCCACTGTGTCAAGGGCAGATGACAGTTCCAGGAGGAGAAGGACAGAATAGTGTCGCTTGGATTTGGCGGTTAGTAGGTCGTTGGTGACTTTAGTCAGGGTAGCTTCAGTAGAATAATGCGGTTGGAAGCCAGATTGTAAGCGGTCAAAGAGGGAGCAGGAGGAGAGGTGGGAGGACAGTTCAAAATGGACGTGCTGTTCCAGTAGTTTTGAGGCATAGGGGAGAAGTGATATGGGGCGATAGCTAGTCAGAGAGGATGGGTCAAGGGAGGGTTTTTTAAGGATGGGTGTGATGGAGGCATGTTTGAAACATGAGGGGAAGGCACCAGTTGTTAGTGACAGGTTGAAGAGGTGGGTTAGAGTTGGGATGAAGACTGTAAGGTTAGGGATGAGGTGGAATGGGATAGGGTCAAGTTCACAGGTGGTGAGGTGTGACTTAGAGAGTAAGGAGGAAAGTTGATCTTCCGAACTGGCGGAGAAGCTGGTTTTGGAGGAGGAGGATTGAGTAGATATGAGGAGGGGCTGTGGGGACTTTAGGAAAAAGCTTTGTCTGATGGTATCAATCTTCTGCTTGAAGAATGAGGCAAAGTCCTCGGCTGAGATGAAAGTAGAGGGAGGAGGCGATGGGGGGCGGAGGAGAGAATTGAAAGTGTTGAATAGCTGTTTAGGTTGTGTGACAGGGAAGTTATGAGAGATGAGAAGTAGGTTTGTTTTGCTGCAGTGAGTGTGGACTTGAAAGTAGTGAAGGACTGTTTGAATGCGATAGAGTGCTCGTTGGAGTGGGACTTTTCCCATTTCTGCTCAGCAACCCTGGAGGTCAGTCTCAGTTCTTTTCAGGCTGGTGTGCCAGGATTGCCTGTTGATTGCGCAAGCTTTGTTATATGTAAGGGGGGTGACCGAATTTAGAGCTGTAGCTGTTGTGGTGCTATATGAATCAGCAGCAGCATCTGCATTGTGTAAGGAACTTATGTCTGTAAGAGGGAGAAGGGATTAAGAGAGTGAGTGTAGGTCAAGGTGTTTGAGATTTCTGCAAGGGTATGCAAGTTTGTCAAGTGGGGATTGTGCACCTGGAGAGGAGAGGGAAGAGAATGTTAGTAGGTTGTGGTCAGATAGAGGGAGAGGTGAGTTGGAGAGGTTAGATAAGGAACAGAGGCGGATGAAGATGAGGTTCAGTGTGTGGCCATCTTTTTGGGTGGCTGCGGAAGACCATTGAGGAGGAAGGAGGAAGTGAGGGATAGAAGCTTAGAGACAGATGAGTGGGAAGTGTCAATGGGGATGTTGAATTCACCCATGATGATAGTGGAGATGTCAGCGGAAAGGAAGTGAAGCAGCCAGGTGGTGAAGTGGTCGAAGAAATTGGTGGCTGGCCCTGGAAATGACAGCCAGTTGGAGGTTGGAGGGGGAGTAGATGTGTAAACAGTGCGCCTCAAAAGAGGGGAAAGTAACAGAGGGCGACAGTGGAATTGGGGAGAAGGAGCAGTTATCTGACAGGAGGATACCAATTCCTCCGCCATGCTTGCCGCTGGAGTGTGGGAAAGATGGGATCCACCATAGGAAAGTGCAGCTGGAGAACCTGTGTCAGAGGGGGTGAGCCAGGTTTCTGTGATGCCGAGGAAGGAGAGTTTGTTAGTAATGAAAAGATCATGGATGTAGGAAAGTTTGTAGCAGACAGAGCGAGCGTCCAGAGAGCTCCTGTTAGTGGGACTGGGGAAGCGGGGGCTGGGCGGATGGGTATAAGGTTAGAGAGGTTATGGAAATTTGTAGTAGGTTGTGGGTAGGAGGTAGAAGTGACTGTGGGGATGTGGTGAGGAAGGCCAGGATTTGGAGAGATATCGCCAGCAGTGAAGAGGAGAAGAGAAAATGTTAGTAGGTGGGAGCATGAGAGAGCATGAAGTGGCTGTCTGTCTTTGGAGACAGAGGATTGAATATTAAAGAAGAATTCTGAAGAGGAGGTGAATTGAAGGGGTAGGATGGGGGGAGAGATGAACAGTTCATTACGAGGTGTAGGTATTAGGGGGGTTAGTAGAAAGTAGAGGACTATAGGGGAGAGAGTGAAAACACATAGAAACATTGCTTATTGTGAATGTGTACTATCTTTCAGTGCATAGTTAAAGAGAGTATAAAGTGTGGTTACCTGACTCCTGCAATGACTAACTGCCAAATGTAATAATTGCCCACACTTGGCGCCGATGACATTCAGCGCAAGACACGTGCATGTGACGCGCCCCCTGGGTCATGGGGTACCCGGTGCCGGGCCGGTAGATGCTGGGGGAATATCTCAGTGGCGGTGACCCGGTCCGTGACCCAGAGTGGTCAATAAAAGGGGTTATGTATAGGGGATTTATAGAGTTTTTATAGAGTTCATGATGCCACCTGTGGAATGCGTCTAACGGGAGCCGCCGCTGCAGAGCAGTCCTCTGAAGCTGATGTTACTGCAGCAGGGATGGTGCGGCTCTCCACAGGAAGAGCTAGCTCCAGGGCAGTGTACATGATGTTGCAGGTTGTGCTGGGCGTTGAAGTGCAGGGGTTGATGGCGCAGCAAGAAACACAGAGACAAGATAGTGCAGTCCCAGGGTCTTTACTCACAGTTGTTGCAGTCCAGATTACAGGCGCCAAAGCAATCTCCCTCGTCGTGCTTACTCAGTGAGGGGCTCAGTCCACTCTCAGATAGCTCCGGAGTACACAGCAGGACCCCCTTCTGTGTCTTCTCTCTGGCTGTCTCCCTGAACCTCATACCAAGTGTTCCAGTCTAGTACCAGCGGGCCTTGGCGGGCAACGTCTGCTCCATCCCCTGGGTCCTATATAGCTACCTTCCTGGTGAGACTGGTGTGACACCCCAGGGGTCTGGTTGTCACAGTGATAGAGATATTACGTCTGAGAGCAGGTGGGAGGTCCTTTGGTCAGGGATCCTGTGCATGCCACACCTCCTGCCCAGCCTTGGGAGGGGAAGAACTTCCCCTGTATAAACCCGGGGCTGAGGCAGGGTTAGTGAGTCCAGGAAGAGTAGAGACAAGAGCAGCATAGGAAGCAGCAGAGTCACAAGGAGTCAGGGGCTGGCAGCTAAAGAGCTCGCCCTGACTAAGAAGATTCTTTACCGGACCCGGAGTCCGAGGCTGTGGGGACTAACTTCTACCCAGCAGCAGAATCCGTCAGGCAGGGGATTTCAGGTCCCCTGGCCCAGAAGCCCGAAGGCCCGGTCGCACGCGTGGGACCAGCACCGCCATCGTGGAGCGGAAGCCATTAGAAGGCCCCGAGTCACCGGCCATACGGGTGAGCACCACACGGTACACTCAGGGACGTGGGCTACTTACATCAGCTTCTAGCAAGGTAGCCAGAAGAGTACAGTCAGCTTGGGAGGCCTACAACTACGCCTGGCCAGGGGAGATCCCATCTGCTCAAGGACTGACCAGGCCCCGTTCGCTAGCAAGTACTCCGGGAGGGTCTATCGTTGTTACCAGTAAAGACCCTGAACGCTACCATACCGTCTCTGAGTGGTTCCTGCTACCCCCATCATCCACGTCGGCTGCCCTGAGGCCATACCCCTCCCGTTGGGGGTTATACTATCACGCTGCACCATCCTTCCACCGGCCTCAGCGGTCTGCCCTGCAGCAGCAGCCCCCTGGCTGCATTCAACGGGTGGCGTAGTCATCAACCATTTTCTACCGCTAACAGACTGCCGTCCAGTTTGACTCCCTGGGCACGGACCGGGTCACCGCCACGAGACTACAACCCTAAACAGATCCGGCTCCGGGTAAGCTCCCGCGTGCGCAACGCAGCGCGACACAGGCCCAGGGGCGCGTCAACTTTGGCGTAGTCGGCAGGATCACGTGCCCGCAACCACCGGGTACTGCGTGCCTGAAAAGCAAAGACTGTTCAAACTTACCAGTGGTGAAGATTCCCGCCATCGGTGAAGATTCCCGCCATCCGGCGCCATCTTCAGCCTTCTTCCCGCCATCGGTGAAGTTTCCCGCCATCCGGCGCCATCTTCAGCCTTCTTCCCGCCATCCGTGGAGTTTTCCCGCCATTGGACGCCATCTTGAGGACGCCGCGCGGGAAGAAGAGGGGCGTGGACTCCGAAAGCGCGCGAGAACTGAAGCCCCGCCTCACGTCCGGACGTTGCGTAAGGTCCTGGAAGGAGCCCAGCAGACGCCGACGTCACAGGAGCGCGACGGAAGGTCCTCAACCCTGACGATCCACTGCGGAGCCGCGGCCTACGGAACAGGATCATCGCAAGGTAGGCCACGGTCCACTAGGGGGGAGGAAGATGTCGGATACGGAGGAGAGCTCCACTGCCTCAACCCCCGCCAGCGCTACCGCTGTTGCAGTTATGCCCTTCACCATGCCCTATATCCCGGGAGCAGCTTGGCTACCCCAGTACTCAGGGGAGTCACATACCCTGCATGACTTTAGAGAAAAGCTGGATAGCCTCTTCCAGGTGTACCCCCTCACAGAAGAGCAAAAAGTGAGCATCCTGGTGGCCCAACTAACTGGGGCAGCCAAAAGGGAAGTAAAATCCTGGCCACCTGGGAGGAAGACTGTCGCAGGGATACTAACCCGGCTGAAGGACACCTTTGATACCCGCACCTCAGCCGAGATTAAACTTAGATTCTACGGGTGCAAGCAGCGAGCGCATGAGAGTATAAGGGACTATGCACTCAACCTACAAGAGGCCCTGAGGGCCATTAAGCAGACCGACCCTAATGGAGTGGGAAACGAGGACAGGCTGTTGACCGAACAATTTATAGAGGGTTTATATTGCAATGCCCACCGCACCCAGTTGCGGGCAATGGCCTTACAGGACCCTCATCTAGAATTTGCACAGTTCAAGGACAGAGCCATCCGGGTGCTCCGAGAACCGGCACCAGGTGGCGTTGTGACCCACAGACGCCCCACTACCACTTACTACCAGGAGGCGGCGCCCTTGTCAGCAGGGCCTGTGGGAGCTGATGCGCAGGCTTTGGACAATGACCCGGCTCCAGACCTACACCATCAGGTCCAAGAGCTAGCTAAAAGCGTTGCTGCGCTAACCCGAACTGTGCAGTCTTTACAGGTTTCCACTCCAGGGAAGATCCAGCTGGCATCCGGACCGGAGGACATCCCGTGGCGTCGACCAAGGAGGACCCCACCGGCCAGAGGAAGACCCAGTGACCGATACAGCGAGGACGGACGACCCATCTGCCGCCGCTGCAATCAACCCGGACATATGGAAAGGTACTGTTCTTTAAATGGGCACAACCTGGGGTAGAGGGCCAACCCCCAGGAAAAAGATCACCAGGCCCATCGAACTGGCGCGACAGATATGTGGGAGGACGTCCAGTCTTGCCTGTGGTACTGGATGGCATTCCCATGAGTGCCCTACTGGACACCGGGTCACAGGTCACCACCATCCCGTACGTGCTCTTCAAGCAGTACTGGAATGACTCGGATATTACCCGCTACCCTGACGACGACTTGAGTATCATCGCCAGCAATGGTCAGCCCGTGCCACAGATCGGATTTAAAGAGGTGACCATCAAAATTGGTAGAGTCGAACTGGCCGCACAGGGACTGATCATTGTAGATATTGACAAACATGAGAGTCACCCAAAAATAACTCTAGGAACTAATGTAATTGAAAATTGTCTTGCAGAGGTGATTTTCCTTTTACAGCAGGTTGCCAAGAATGCCAGCTCCGGCGAGCAGCGGGTGCTCCAGAAAGAGATCCGGGCACTGATGCAACGGCAACAAGTGGAACTCTCCGGCGGTGAGATTGGTAGCGTAAGAATGTGTGACCCTTTTCCTATTGCCATGCCCCCAAAAAGTGAAATGATGATTTGGTGCCGGGCAGCTATTGGTCTGAGAGGTAGAGATTACCAGGCAATGGTAGAACCAGTTTACTCAGACAGTAGGCCCACCATTTTGACAGCACGGGGGGTGGTCAATGTACGCCATGGGAGGGTGCCCGTTCGCATAATAAATATCGGGGAGAGGGAAGTGTACCTGCCCCGGTATGCCACGCTAGCCAAATTATATACCACTAATCAAAATTCTATACAATCTGTGGAACCCTTGCCTCCATCTCACCCGGAGGAAGGTAACGGCTCTAAGAAAGACATGGAGGACTGGTGTCAGCAACTACATCTGGGTACTGACTCCACTCCCTCACACCAGAAACAAGGAGTCTATCGGGTGGTTCAAGAGTATGAGAGAGTGTTTAGTAAACACCCGTTAGACTTCGGGCGAGTCAAGGGGGTAGAACACCGCATCCCCACGGGAGATCATCCTCCCATAAAAGAGAGGTATCGACCCGTACCCCCTGCACATTACCAACACGCCAAGGGGATGCTTAGAGACATGAAGGAGGCTGGGGTAATCCGGGATAGCTGTAGCCCCTGGGCAGCCCCACTAGTTTTAGTCAAAAAGAAAGACAACACCATGAGGATGTGTGTAGATTACCGGAAAATCAACCGTATCACACACAAGGATGCGTACCCCTTACCAAGGATAGAGGAGTCATTGGCTGCTTTAAGATCTGCTAACTTCTTCTCTACCTTGGATCTCACTAGCGGGTACTGGCAGGTTCCTGTAGCAGAGGCGGACCGGGAGAAGACCGCATTCACCACCCCGATGGGACTTAGCGAGTTCACCTGCATGCCGTTCGGACTCTGCAACGCCCCAGGAACCTTCCAACGATTAATGGAGTGCTGTCTGGGCCACAGAAACTTCGAGACGGTCCTGTTGTACCTGGACGATGTCATCGTATACTCCAAAACGTATGAGGACCACCTGAAACACCTGGCGGAGGTGTTCGAAGCTCTGGCGAGTTACGGCCTAAAGGTGAAACCCTCCAAGTGTCACCTCCTGAAACCAAAGGTGCAATACCTGGGACACATGGTGAGCGCTGACGGAGTGGCTCCCGACCCCGATAAGATTACCGCAATCAAAGGATGGCCAAGCCCTTCCAGCGTAAAAGAAGTGCGGCAGTTCCTAGGGTTGGTAGGCTACTACCGAAGGTTTATTCCCGGTTTCACCAAAAAGGCGGCGCCTATGCAGGACCTCCTGATAGGCCAGTCCCGGAAGGCCAAGAACCAGAAGCCGCCCTTCAAATGGGAAGAGCTAGAGGAAGAGTCCTTCCGCCAGCTGAAGATGGCCCTCACGGGGGATGAAATCTTGGCGTATCCGGACTATAGCCAGCCCTTCATCCTCTACACCGACGCCAGTAACGTCGGGCTAGGAGCCGTACTGTCCCAGATTCAGCAGGGGAAAGAGCGAGTAATCGCCTATGCCAGCCGAAAACTGCGACCCACCGAAAGGAATCCCGAGAATTATAGCTCATTTAAGCTAGAGTTCCTGGCCGTGGTATGGGCAGTCACCGAGCGCTTTAAGCATTACCTCGCTTCTTCCCGGTTCACCGTATACACGGATAACAACCCGCTGACACACCTGGACACGGCAAGACTCGGTGCCCTGGAGCAGAGGTGGATGGCCCGTCTGTCCAACTACGAGTTCACAATTAAATACCGGGCAGGGCGCTCCAATACCAACGCGGACGCCCTGTCCAGGATGCCCAACCTGCCGGACGGAGGAGAAGATCCGGAGGGACTGGAAGAAGTTGAACTCCCTGCGTTCCACCGTCATGGGACTATCCAGTATTCCCACCGGGTAAGGAGTAAGCAGGCTGCTACGTTGAACCCCTTACCTCACTACAACTGGGCGAAAACGCAAGACAGCGACCCTGCCGTCCGACTGGTGAAGGAGATGCTGACTCGCCCGGAGGCTAGCCTGGAATCAGACGCTCCAGAGGAAGCCAAACAACTATGGGCAGAGAAGAGTCGACTGTTCCTTTACAAGGGGAAGTTGTGCCGCAGAATGGTTAACTCCAGGACGCATGAACTACTCTGGCAAGTAGTGGTGCCACGAAGAGACGCAGCCATGGTGATGGAGGCATACCACGACGGAGCTGGACACTTCGGGTGGAAAAAGCTGGAGTTCCTGCTGCGCGAGCGGTTCCACTGGGTAGGCATGAGGGGAACCATCGAGAAGTGGTGCAGAGACTGTGGCCCGTGCAATCTGAGAAGGAAGGACCGGGCCAGCCAGAAGACTCCCCTGCAGTCCATCGTCACCCGGCAACCGTTGGAACTGGTAGCCTTGGATCATGTAAAACTGACCCCCAGCAGAAGTGGCTACGTCTACGCGTTAACCATCGTGGATCATTACTCCCGGTTTCTGGTTGTCGTCCCCGTCAAGGACTTAACGGCTCGAACAGCAGCTAGAGCCTTCCAGCAGCACTTTTGCCGTCCACACGGGTACCCGGACCAAGTGCTGACGGACCAGGGACCTGCCTTTGAAGCGGAGGTCTTCCAGGAATTCTGCAATCTGTATGGCTGCCGGAAGATAAGGACGACACCCTACCATCCGCAAACTAATGGACTTTGTGAGAAAATGAACCAGGTGGTAATGAATCTTCTAAAAACGTTGCCCCTGGAAGAACGCAGTCTGTGGCCTGAGAAGTTGCCCGATCTGGTGGACCTATACAACCACATCCCGGTAGGTTCCACCAACTGTACCCCGGCTTACCTAATGAGGGCAAGACCTGGTAAGTTACCTGTTGACCTGGAAATGAGAGTCCTGACGCCCGAGGACACTTCACCAGAAACAGACTGGGACACAGAGAGGCAGCAGCAGTACCGGAAAGTACAGGAGAGCGTGGAGCGAAGTCTCTGTCAGGCTAGGGAAAGACAAGAGAAGACTTACAACCAGTATGCTCCCGCTGTTCCCCTGGTACCCGGAGAGCAGGTCTTGAAGAGGAAGAGACGGCTCCACAAGTTGGACGACCAGTGGGAGAAGGACCCGTACACCGTACTGCCCTCAAGCCACGAGAACCCGAAGGTCTGTACCATCAGTAAAGACGGAGGGGAAACCACAGCCATTGTATCCCGGGACCACCTGAAGAAGTGCCCCGAACAACTGAGGAACCCTGAGGAGGAACAGGAAGACCATCGACCCGTGGAAGAAAGGGAAGATATGGTTAGTACCGTGCTCGGGGACTTCCCTCGGTCTTGGACTCAAGTCAATGGTGCAGTTGTGGTACCCGTACTCACCTTCCTCCAACCATCATCCCAAGAACCTACGGAGCAACGGGTAGAGCTGGAAGAGCAGCCGGTCCAGGAGGCAGAAGACTCCACCCAAGCGGAACAGGAGAATCCACCCTCTGCTTATAGTGAGCCTGCCGTACCCCTAGTGAGACAAAGAGCCGGTAGACAGCTGCCCAGTTTACCCTTGACAGCTCCTACACCCTGTAGTTCAGGGCCAGACAGTCAGCTCCGTAGGTCCACTAGGGCCACTAGAGGCCAGTTACCCGCACGTTGGAGGATCTAAATGTTTAAGTTGTTTTACAATGTTTACCTGTTTATTGTTGCTTGTGTGTAATTTTGTGTTTCTAGTTGTTTTTAGGAGTCTTCGGTGGATTTACCGGGAATCCTTTGTATATAGTTGGAGCGTAACCCAGGATGGACTAGAGACTGTTAAGGACTCGGGGTAGGACAGACCCCTACCTGGTTACGTCTCCCTGTGTTGGTGAAATGGACACCTTTGCTTTTCTTCAAAGACTGCACCCGGTTGCGGACATCCGTGACCATCTTATTGTGTTTCCTTATTGTATTTTATTGTTCTTTGATATACCTTGTTATATTTTTCTAAAAAGTGTTTAGTCCCGGAGTACTAAAATTCACTAGGGGGGAGTGTGACACCCCAGGGGTCTGGTTGTCACAGTGATAGAGATATTACGTCTGAGAGCAGGTGGGAGGTCCTTTGGTCAGGGATCCTGTGCATGCCACACCTCCTGCCCAGCCTTGGGAGGGGAAGAACTTCCCCTGTATAAACCCGGGGCTGAGGCAGGGTTAGTGAGTCCAGGAAGAGTAGAGACAAGAGCAGCATAGGAAGCAGCAGAGTCACAAGGAGTCAGGGGCTGGCAGCTAAAGAGCTCGCCCTGACTAAGAAGATTCTTTACCGGACCCGGAGTCCGAGGCTGTGGGGACTAACTTCTACCCAGCAGCAGAATCCGTCAGGCAGGGGATTTCAGGTCCCCTGGCCCAGAAGCCCGAAGGCCCGGTCGCACGCGTGGGACCAGCACCGCCATCGTGGAGCGGAAGCCATTAGAAGGCCCCGAGTCACCGGCCATACGGGTGAGCACCACACGGTACACTCAGGGACGTGGGCTACTTACATCAGCTTCTAGCAAGGTAGCCAGAAGAGTACAGTCAGCTTGGGAGGCCTACAACTACGCCTGGCCAGGGGAGATCCCATCTGCTCAAGGACTGACCAGGCCCCGTTCGCTAGCAAGTACTCCGGGAGGGTCTATCGTTGTTACCAGTAAAGACCCTGAACGCTACCATACCGTCTCTGAGTGGTTCCTGCTACCCCCATCATCCACGTCGGCTGCCCTGAGGCCATACCCCTCCCGTTGGGGGTTATACTATCACGCTGCACCATCCTTCCACCGGCCTCAGCGGTCTGCCCTGCAGCAGCAGCCCCCTGGCTGCATTCAACGGGTGGCGTAGTCATCAACCATTTTCTACCGCTAACAGACTGCCGTCCAGTTTGACTCCCTGGGCACGGACCGGGTCACCGCCACGAGACTACAACCCTAAACAGATCCGGCTCCGGGTAAGCTCCCGCGTGCGCAACGCAGCGCGACACAGGCCCAGGGGCGCGTCACTGGTATGGGATGTTGGCTACATGACATAAAGTTCTGCAGCCTCCGGTTTCTAGCTGAGACGTGCAATCTTCTACTAGTTGAGGGACCGGTTCCCTGTGTGCAGCCTGACCCCTCCACCTCCCGGTAGATTCGGGCGCACGGGTGGCTTCTCGCATTGCCCGTACCCCTGGGGTCCTCTCTTCTGTTCCTGGAGCCTTTCTGCTCCATCTACTCTCTTCTCTCCTTCTCTTCAACCTTGGGCCTCACTGATTAGGCCCGTCTCTGGAGCAGAGCTCCTACAGAGCCCCTGCACCTTCCACTCTCCTCCTCTGACTGAACTGACTTTCTAAGATGGCTTCACTATTTTATATCTTTCTTCTATGTGCTCCCCTTAACTACGTCCTCCACCCACACCCACTACATGGTTCCCCCTTACTAGGCCCCCCCCCCACTCCAGCCAGGTTCCAGGGATTGTTCTCTCCTGTAGGAGCAATCTCGCCCTGCCCTCTGAAGTGTGGTGTAATGAATGCAGGTGTTAGGGTCCTGAGCTGTACTCCTTCCTTGCCTGAGGGTGAGATACCACACTTCTGGGTGAGATGCAGTACCTCTGTGGCGACCGAACCCTCAGGGGCGCTACACATGCACCCCACACGCGTGCACCCCTTAAGCAGCTTCTAAATTTATGGAGCAGAACTGTAGAAGAGCATCAACTGAACATCAGGACCAATATCTGCTCCTTTGTGTAAGGATGAACAGGAGGACTGCAAAGGCCCTACAACATAACCAGAAGCACGTTACACCCAAAATTGTCAGAAACAGACTCCATGAGGGCGGTATGAGGCCCGACGTCCTGTAATAGGACCTTACTCACAGCTCAGCACCTTGCAACTCAATTGGCATACACCTGAGAACATCAGAATTGTCAGGTCCTACGGTCTCTGTACAGGTGATAGCAGGTTCACATTGAGCATGTGATAGATGTGAAAGTCTGGAGACACCGTGGTGAATGTTATTCAGTCTGCACCGTCACCCAGCATGATGGGCACCATGTGATAGCCAACGGCAACCTGACTGCTGTTAGGTACACGGATGAAATCCTTAGAGCCAATGTCAGACCTTACTGTGGTGCAGTGGACCGTTGGTTCCTCCTAGTGCAGGACAATACCCTTCCTCATGTGCCATACTGGGAAGGCAGTTCCTGGATGATGAAAACATTGATGAGCTCACTTTCCCCAGACCCAGGTGCAAACCTGGTACAACTTGTGTAGCTACACAGGGGTCCAAAAGGTAAGAGGGGCCACTACCACTTCCAAAACAGGTGGAATTGTCTGTGTCCAATCATGCCCAGACCTGAATCCAATTGTGAATCTTTAAATCATTATGTATCAATGCATCCAATGCCGGGGTCTGGGAGGCTGTGGTTGGTGTTACCGAAAAGGATGATTGCAACAGACTCCATGGATGGGCGGCTTATGACTGGTAGTGAACAGAAGGGCGGCTATATTAAAGGGGCCAGAGCCGTACTTATAAGCAGAGGCCCACATGACGGTGATTGGGCCAGGAGAGAAAAATAAAGTTTGAATGGGGTCTATGGGATTGGATCAATAGGGAGTGGGAGGGGATAGTAAAAGGGAGTATAAAAGGAAAAGTGTGGGAAAAGGGGCCATTCCTGTGGGGACAGCAATGCGAAAAGTCTCACCTGCACACCCTCTTTTTTCAGGGAATTTAGAGATATCTAATGGAAATATATAGTACAAACCAAAAGTTTGGACACACCTTCTCATTTAAAGATTTTACTGTATTTTCATGACGATGAAAATTGTACATTCACACTGAAGACATCAAAACTATGAAATAACACATGTGGAATTATATACTTAACAAAAAAGTGTGAAACAACTGAAAATATGTCTTATATTCTAGGTTCTTCAAAGTAGCCACCTTTTGCTTTGATGACTGCTTTGCATACTCTTGGCATTCTCTTGATGAGCTTCAAGAGGTAGTCACTGAAAATGGTTTTCACTTCACAGATGTCCCCTGTCAGGTTTAATAAGTGGGATTTCTTGCCTTATAAATGGGGTTGGGACCATCAGTTGTGTTGTGCAGAAGTCAGGTGGAGACACAGCTGATAGTCCTACTGAATAGACTGTAAGAATTTGTATTATGGCAAGAAAAAAGCAGCTAAGTAAAGAAAAACGAGTGGCCATCATTACTTTAAAAAATGAAGGTCAGTCAGTGCGAAAAATTGGGAAAACTTAGAAAGTGTCCCCAAGTGCAGTTGCAGTAACCATCAAGCGCTACAAAGAAACTGGCTCACATGAGGACCGCCCCAGGAAAGTAAGACCAAGAGTCACCTCTGCTTCTGAGGATAAGTTTATCCGAGTCACCAGCCTCAGAAATCTCCGGTTAACAGCAGCTCAGATTAGAGACCAGGTCAATGCCATACAGAGTTCTAGCAGCAGACACATCTCTACAACAACTGTTAAGAGGAGACTTTGTACAGCAGGCCTTCATGGTAAAATAGCTGCTAGGAAATCACTGCTAAGGACAGGCAACAAGCAGAAGAGACTTGTTTGGGCTAAAGAACACAAGGAATGGACATTAGACCAGTGGAAAGGTGAACGGATGGACTCTACATGCCTGGTTCCCACCGTGAAGCATGGAGGAGGAGGTGTGATGGTGTGGGGGAGCTTTGTTGGTGACACTGTTGGGGATTTATTCAAAATTGAAGGCATACTGAACCAGCATGGTTACCACAGCGTCTTGCAGCGGCATGCTATTCCATCCGGTTTGCGTTTAGTTGGACCATCATTTTTTTTTTATCAGGACAATGACCCCAAACACACCTCCAGGCTGTGTAAGGGCTATTTGACCAAGAAGGAGAGTGATGGGGTGCTACGCCAGATGACCTGGCCTCCGCAGTCACCAGACCTGTACCCAATCGAGATGATTTGGGGTGAGCTGGACCGCAGAGTGAAGGCAAAAGGGCCAACAAGTGCTAAGTGTAGCGTCGGCGTCCCTGCCGCCTGCTAGGCAGGGACGCTGTTCCCCTCACCTCTCCGCTCCGTGCCTGGCGTCCTCCTCCCGCTCTGCTGGCAGCGCGCGCTGCTTCCCGGCAACTGTGCTTAGGGCGCGCGCGCGCGCGCTCCCCCTCTCTTAAAGGGGCCGCGCGGACCGTCCTAAGGAGTCCCCGGCCAATGGCCGGAGGACCTCACCATATATAAGGCACCTCCTCCAAAATGGAGGTGCCCAAGCAATGTTGTTGCAAAGCCTTCACTCTGCTTCAGCCCTCAGGTCCCGTTACCAGTTACCTGCCAGTCACCTGCCAGATTCCTGCTTGATACCTGCCTGATATCCGCTTACCTGCTTGCAAGCCTGCGGTCCGATGGTCTGCCTTCCGACACCTGTCAGTCTGTCTATGGACCAGCCTGCCCGCTCACCAGGGAGCGCTCACCTGCTACCTGCCTGCTAGCCTACCTGGAGGCTCTGCCGTCACTTGCCGTGACCACCTGCCAGTCCAGAGACTCTTGCCCGCTCACCTGGGAGCGCTCACCTGCTACCTGCCTGCTAGCCTACCTGGAGGCTCTGCCGTCACTTGCCGTGACCACCTGCCAGTCCAGAGACTCTTGCCCGCTCACCTGGGAGCGCTCACCTGCTACCTGCCTGCTAGCCTACCTGGAGGCTCTGCCTTCACTTGCTGTGACCACCTGCCCGTCCAGAGACTCTTGCCCGCTCACCTGGGAGCGTCCACCTGCTACCTGTCTGCTAGTCTACCCTGAGACTGTCCCTGTCACTTGCTGTGACTACCTGCCCTTCTACCCAGAGACTATCCCTGTCACTTGCCGTGACTACCTGCCCTTCTACCCAGAGACTATCACTGCCACTTGCCGTGACTACCTGCCCGTCTTCCCTGGGAGCCACCCACTTCCTTACAAGGACCGCCCCCTTGTATAGTTGCTCAGAGGTTCCGCCTCCCAGACCCGTTACACTAAGCATCTCTGGGAACTCCTTCAAGATTGTTGGAAGACTATTTCCGGTGACTACCTCTTGAAGCTCATCAAGAGAATGCCAAGAGTGTGCAAAGCAGTCATCAAAGCAAAAGGTGGCTACTTTGAAGAACCTAGAATATAAGATATATTTTCAGTTGTTCCACACTTTTTTGTTAACTATTTAATTCCACATGTGTTTGACGCGCCCCTGGGCCTGTGTCGCGCTGCGTTGCGCACGCGGGAGCTTACCCGGAGCCGGATCTCTTGAGGGTTGTAGTCTCGTGGCGGTGACCCGGTCCGTGCCCAGGGAGTCAGACTAAGTGGCGCTGTATCAGCGGTAGATGTTGGACGACTACGCCACCCGTTGAGTACAGCTAAGGAGCTGCTGCTGCAGGGCAGACCGCTGAGGCCGGTGGTAGAATTGTGCAGCGTGATAGTATAACCCCCAACGGGAGGGGTATGGCCTCAGGGCAGCCGACGTGGATGATGGGGGTAGCAGGAACCACTCAGAGACGGTACGGTGTAGTTCAGGGTCTTTACTAGTGGCAACGATAGACCCTCCCGGAGTACTGGCTAGCGATTGGGGCCTGGTCAGTCCTTGAGCAGATGGGATCTCCCCTGGCCAGGCGGAGTTGTAGGCCTCCCAAACTAACTGTACTCTTCTGGCTACCTTGCTAGAGGTGGTATAAGTAGCCCACGTCCCTGAGTGTACCGTGTGGTGCTCACCCGTATGGCCGGTGACTCGGGGCCTTCTAGTAGCTTCCGCTCCACGACGGCGGTGCTGGTCCCATGCGTGTGACCGTGCCTTCGGGCTTCTTGGCCAGAGGACCTGAAATCCCCTGCCTGACGGATTCTGCTGCTGGGTAGGAGTTAGTCCCCACAGCCTCGGACTCCGGGTCCGGTAAGAAATCTTCTCAGTCAGGGCGAGCTCTGCAGCTGCCAGCCCCTGACTCCTTGTAACACTGCTCCCACAGAGCTCCTGATGTTTCTTCCCATAGCTGCCTCTCTTCTCTGTCTCTACTTCTGGCATGGCCCAGGAGCAGGGCCCAGCCGGAGCCACAGCTCCCTGTCAGCCCTCCTGGCTGCACTCTCCCTCTGAACTCTCTAACCCTGCCTCAGCCCCAGGTTTATATAGGGGAAGTTCTTCCCCTCCCAGGACTGGGCAGGAGGTGTGGCATGCACAGGATCCCTGACCAAGAGACCTCCCACCTGCTCTCAGACATAACATTGCTGTTACTGTGGAAACCAGACCCCTGGGGTGCCACATTCCCCCCTAGTGAAATTTAGTACTCCGGGACTAAACATATTTTAGAAAAACATAACAAGGTATAAACAATAATGATACAATAAGAAAAACACATAAAGATGGTTACGGCGTGTCCGCAACCGGGTGCAGTCTTTGAAGAAAAGCAAGGTGTCCATTTCACCAAAACAGGGAGACGTAACCAGGTAGGGGTCTGTCCTGCCCCGAGTCCTTAACAGTCTTTAGTCCATTCCTAGGTTACACTCCAACCATGTACAAGGATTCCCGGTAAATCCACCAAGGACTCCTATAAATTACTAGAAACACATAATTATTTACAGGATATGGCCGCTCTCAGTCCTCGGCCAGTGGGGATAAGGATTGGCTGCTCACAGTCCTCAGCCTGGTAAGGGATAGGGGATGGCTGCTCACAGTCCTCAGCCTGGTAAGGGATAGGGACACACGGGGAACAATTCACTAATCCCAACGGGGACCATATTTTAATTAGCAGCAGTCCTTGTACCCTTACGGGTAACTATTTACAGCTCTTTATTCACGCTACTTCCCTTCAGTAGCTATGTCCTCTTTGTGCTCCCTCCTGAGGGCAGTCCTCAGACCCGTCCGGGTCCTCTTGGCTTTCCTCGTATTGGTAGTACTGCAGCTCCTCCTCGGTTAGCTGGGTTAGTATCCCTGCGACAGTCCTCCTCCCAGGTGGCCAGGACTTTACCTCCCTTTGGGCTGCCCCGGTTAATTGGGCCACCAGGATGCTCACTTTTTGCTCCTCTGTGAGGGGGTACACCTGGAAGAGGCTATCCAGCTTTTCTCTAAAGTCATGCAGGGTATGTGACTCCCCTGAGTACTGGGGTAGCCAGGCTGCCCCCGGGATATAGGGCATGGTGAAAGGCATGACCGCAACAGCGGTGGCGCTGGCGGGGGTTGAAGCGGTGAAGCTCTCCTCCATATCCGACATCCTTCTCCCCCCTAGTGGACCGTGGCCTACCTTGCGATGATCCTCTTCCGTAGGACGCGGCTCCGCAGTGGATTGTCAGGGTTGAGGACCTTCCGTCGCGCTCCTGTGACGTCGGCGTCTGCTGGGCTCCTTCCAGGACCTTACGCAACGTCCGGACGTGAGGCGGGGCTTCAGTTCTCGCGCGCTTTCGGAGTCCACGCCCCTCTTCTTCCCGCGCGGCGTCCTCAAGATGGCGTCCAATGGCGGGAAAACTCCACGTATGGCGGGAAGAAGGCTGAAGATGGCGCCGGATGGCGGGAAAACTCCACCGATGGCGGGAATCTTCACCACAGGTAAGTTTGAACAGTCTTTTTCAGGCACGCAGTACCCGGTGGTTGCGGGCACGAAATCCTGCCGACTACGCCAAAAGTTGACGCGCCCCTGGGCCTGTGTCGCGCTGCGTTGCGCACGCGGGAGCTTACCCGGAGCCGGATCTCTTGAGGGTTGTAGTCTCGTGGCGGTGACCCGGTCCATGCCCAGGGAGTCAGACTAAGTGGCGCTGTATCAGCGGTAGATGTTGGACGACTATGCCACCCGTTGAGTACAGCTAAGGAGCTGCTGCTGCAGGGCAGACCGCTGAGGCCGGTGGTAGAATTGTGCAGCGTGATAGTATAACCCCCAACGGGAGGGGTATGGCCTCAGGGCAGCCGACGTGGATGATGGGGGTAGCAGGAACCACTCAGAGACGGTACGGTGTAGTTCAGGGTCTTTACTGGTGACAACGATAGACCCTCCCGGAGTACTGGCTAGCGATTGGGGCCTGGTCAGTCCTTGAGCAGATGGGATCTCCCCTGGCCAGGCGGAGTTGTAGGCCTCCCAAACTAACTGTACTCTTCTGGCTACCTTGCTAGAGGCGGTATAAGTAGCCCACGTCCCTGAGTGTACCGTGTGGTGCTCACCCGTATGGCCGGTGACTCGGGGCCTTCTAGTAGCTTCCGCTCCACGACGGCGGTGCTGGTCCCATGCGTGTGACCGTGCCTTCGGGCTTCTTGGCCAGAGGACCTGAAATCCCCTGCCTGACGGATTCTGCTGCTGGGTAGGAGTTAGTCCCCACAGCCTCGGACTCCGGGTCCGGTAAGAAATCTTCTCAGTCAGGGCGAGCTCTGCAGCTGCCAGCCCCTGACTCCTTGTAACACTGCTCCCACAGAGCTCCTGATGTTTCTTCCCATAGCTGCCTCTCTTCTCTGTCTCTACTTCTGGCATGGCCCAGGAGCTGGGCCCAGCCGGAGCCACAGCTCCCTGTCAGCCCTCCTGGCTGCACTCTCCCTCTGAACTCTCTAACCCTGCCTCAGCCCCAGGTTTATATAGGGGAAGTTCTTCCCCTCCCAGGACTGGGCAGGAGGTGTGGCATGCACAGGATCCCTGACCAAGAGACCTCCCACCTGCTCTCAGACATAACATTGCTGTTACTGTGGAAACCAGACCCCTGGGGTGCCACATGTTAATTCATAGTTTTGATGCCTTCAGTGTGAATGTACAATTTTCACAGTCATGAAAATACAGAAAAATCTTTAAATGAGAAGGTGTGTCCAAACTTTTGGTCTGTACTGTATATTGTTATGTTTTATGGCTCGGGCTTATGATGAAGGTTATAAATTTTTACTGTGAGTCACAGTGGCTGGGGCAGTAGGGGGTGTCTTTGGGGTTGGTGGAATTTTTTATGGGTGGGAATTTACAGAGATGGTTCCCTTCAGGATGGAATTACTAATTGGCTGATCTGGCACTTAGTGGGGCTCTGGACTGGGGTGTACTCTTGGAGCCAGTGGTGGTGTTTCCTTTACCACTGATTGTGGTGTGGTGCCCTCGAGCTTGGGGTTACGGCTGAGAGTAAAATAATTCTATGGAAAAATGCCTTGTTCTACATGTGCCGGATCTTGTAGCCCCAAGGACCTCCGCCAATTCTTTCATTGGTTATTGTTGTTTGTTAATAAATGGCCGATATGGCAAATTATATCCAAAAAAAAAGTCTCCTGTGTATCATTTATTATAAGTTAAGTGGTATGAGACACTGCTTGGGGAGAAAGAAAATAATTAATATGAGGGATGGTTTCAGGAGAACGATTTGTGCCATACGCCGTCATGATCACAGATATATTTTTTTAAATGTCAGAAATGTATTTTTTAACATTTTGATTTCTTTGATTAACAGTTCTGCACACAGAGATATTCCCCTAAGGCCACATTCACACATTCAGTATTTGGTCAGTATTTTACATCAGTATTTGTAAGTTAAAACCAGGAGTGGGTGATAAATACAGAAGTAGTCACGTGTTTCTATTATACTTTAACTCTGATTCTTCCACTCCTGGTTTTGGCTTACAGATACTGATGCAAAATACTGACCAAATACCGAATGTGTGAATGTGGCCTAAGAAAGACAAAACCTCACTTTTATTTTTGTAAATATTCAGGTTTCGGATTTTATTAACCTTTATGATTAACCAGCAGCACTGTAGTTGTTCAATACTAAAATTAATCATTAAAAATACAAATTGTGCACTCCGTGTATATCTGTATACTGTATGTATACATCTGCAAAAGTTTGGTTCCCCATCCTTCAAATTTGATATCTATCTATCTATCATTGTGACATTAGAATAAAAATGATGTCACAAGTGATGTGATGACATCACCACATTCTATATCCCAGTGTTCCGTCCTAAGGGAAACCACTGCCTTACAGACTCCCAAGGGTGAGGCAGCCCCTTTTGTTTTTCGTGACAAACGAAGCAAAAATTGATTTTAAAATGGATAATTACAGAAGAGCCCAAAGAGATCGGGTTCTCAGAGAGAAGAGAGGAATAAATGAAGAGCAGGTACTATTGTTCGCTTTAGGGCGAAAAGACTTTATACTACCGGACATTGACACTGACGCCTCAAAAATGGCGTCCAAACGTCAAATTCTAGACAAAATGAGAAAGACCAAAAGACATGAGATCCTTACAGAGAGAAGGAAAATGGAGACCCTCACGGAGTCTCACTCTGCAGCCTCCGCTGAGCTTCAGAAGGCCATTCTTATCTCCTTGAAAAAACTCGGAGATCTGGTCCCTGAAATACGGAGGAGAAACAAAGAAGCCATCCTCAATAAGAGGAGAAACATCAATGCAGAGTTAGAGCTGGAAGAGGTTCTCCAAGAGACACCGAGACAAGTGACATCCTCCAGATCTGAAAGTCTGGAGGCACCGAAACTACAAAGAGTGGCAGCCCAGAAGAGGATCAGGAACAGCAGAGACTGGGTTGTCCAATGTAGAAGACGTCTCATCTACGCTAAATCCATTATAAATGGGAATGGTGCATTACGGAGGTCGAGGTCATCAGCTGAAAACATCTCCATCCCAGAGAACAAACAGCTGAGTGTTTCTCCACCAAACACATCACTGGATACAGATGGACCAGGTAAGATGGATCTGCTCAGTGTAATAAGACTGGGGGTGAGGAGGATTATACTCCTAATATTATGTACTGGCATCAATTATCAAAAGTGCAGAAAAACTGTCCTTGTTGCCCATAGCAACCAATCACAATGCGGCTTTCATTGTTCCATAGAATGTTAAGAGATGGAATCTATGCTGTGATTCGTTACTATGGACAGCAGGGACATTTTTATTATTGGACAGTTTTGATAAATGAGAGCCCAAATATTAGACATTTCCTGCTCATTTACATAATTCTATTTAAAATTATAATATTTTCTTTTAGCTATATTTGTTAACCCCTTCTTGACCGGGTAACCTTTCGTTGTTTTTTCCTTCCTCCTTCGAAAACCCATAACTATTTATTTTTTAATTTGTCTCCCAATGTAGCTGTATGTGGACTTGATTTTTTAGTGGACGAGCTGTAGTTTTGAACATTATTTATTTTACTATTCAATGTTCTGGAAAATGGGGAAAAAAGTTCAAAATGTGGTAAAATTGTGGAAAAAAAGTGATTCCGCCATTGTTTTTTTTTACTGTGTTCATTGAGTGGTAAAAATGACCTGACAGAATGATTCTCCATGTCAGTTACAACTATGATAATGCTGAACAGACATAGGGGTTATAATTCACTGAACTGGTAGAAGAAAATTAGGAATTTTATAAAAAATAAATTGGTTTGTGTCCCTATATTCTGAGACATTATATCTTTTGGATTTTGATAGCTGGATGGAGCTGTGTGAAGACTTGATTTGTTTTTTTTGCGTGACAAGTTGTAGCTTTTATAGATAACTTTCTCGGGTAGACAAGACATTGTGATATCTTTTATTACAATTTATTAGATGTATACTGCGCCCTCACAAAAACACTATTCTGGTCTTTACATTTATTTTCTCATTTCAGTGTTTACTGTTTGGGTTAATTAATGTTCCGGATGTGGTTATACTAGATATTCAAATTATTATTATTATTATTATTATTATTATTATTAATGGGGAAGTATTTTTTTTACATTTTATTATTTTTTTAAACTTTTTTTTGTTACTTCTTTTCTTTATTCTCCTTTGGGGACTTGAACCTGCGATTTTCTGATCGCTTCTACTAGATACTGTGATAGAACTGTATATAGCTAAATTAAAAATCTCATATGAAAGCCAGACTGGTCTTAACAGGAAGAGGAAAAGACAGGGGCTTTCAGCAGGCTGAGGTAGTCATTTCCAATAATGTGTTCACTAAGGGGTTCAAATTTTTTATATCATCTCAGCAGATGGAATCGATAAGGCGCCCTACGACACAACGGACATGCCGGCACAAGGCCTTGATGATGCCAGTTTCCAGATTTCTGACCAAAGAGAACTGGTCCACACAGTCCAACCTATAGACTTTTCCAATCTCGAGTTCTGGAAAGTTCTTGGAAAAGGAAACTATGGAAAAGTAAGTGTCAATTTATATTGTCCGTGTTCCCCAATGTATCCTGCACCAGATACACAGGAGAGATGTACATATTCATTACAGGATGCTCATATGTAATGATAATTGGGATTAACTAGTGAACTACTACACAGTAATAGATGAGAGTTTGGTCTGATCTGTTGTGATTTTTCTCCAGGTTGTCTTGGCATCAGATCCAGTCAGTGAAGGGCTGCTGGCCATCAAAATCATGGACAAAAGTTCTTGTGAGGACTTAATCTCTACAGAGCTAGAAGTCCTGAGAATGGCTGCCGGGTGCCCCTACCTAATGACTATGCGGGCGTTTAGGGAAACACCTACGGAGTATGAAATAGCCATGGACTATATGGCTGGAGGAGACCTGTTTGGCCACATGAAAGATTCAATGATGTTTAACACAAAGACAATAAGGTAAATGTCCGGTACTGAATGTGAATAATCCGCTGCCGGCACATTGTAGTCTTAGATCAATGGACAACGACAACAGGAGAAACTAATGATGTGAAAAGGACATGTGTGTGATCTCCTCATGTTCTCTGTATGATTGTGCATGTAACCACTGATCCATCCTTTCTACTCCACAGACTCTTTGCGGCAGAGATGGTGTGCGGACTCCAGTTCCTGCATGAACGCGGCGTCATACATAGGTAATCATTTCACCTTCATAAATCTGTCACCTGTGACTCTCTGTTGTCTCCTTACATATCTATTGTAGAAAGTTCTTTCCATGAATTGTCCTCACAATCAGTGTCTGCTCCTTCTCCCTGCAGTGACCTGAAGCCAGAGAACATCCTCCTCCAAGACACCGGACACATCAAAATCTCAGACTTTGGCTTAGCAGCCATGTATGTATTTGAGGGTGACATAGTGGAATATACTGCTGGCACTAAGGGTTACATAGCGCCCGAGGTAAGGAACATTTCTGTGTGATTGATGTCGATAGTAGGATTGAGGGATAATCTGATCCCAATGTATTCTGCTCATATCTAATCACAGACCGGTCCTCATAGTCTCTGTGTGTAAATCCCCTTCCCGGTATATTCAGATTCTCTCCAATCTCATGTTCCCATAGGTAATGGACGGTGAAGGATACAACCATCTGGCAGACTCCTTTTCCTTTGGCGTAATCTTATATATGATGACTGTAGGTGACTGTCCATTCTATACCAGAGGCACAATGGACGAATACCACCAGTCTCCGTATGACGACATCCCTTCTTTTCCACCTGGGATCTGCTGTCATGCCATGGATATCATAAAACGGGTGAGTAAGATCAGATGGACAATGATAATGGGGGATTACAAGAAGATATAGAAGATAAGATATGGACAGTCCATAGACATTGTGTAATAATTTATCAGTAATAATACATAATATAATGACTAATGCTTTGTTTTCATTTTCTAGCTCCTCTGCAAAACTCCATCTGCCCGATCTGCCATTACATCATCCATCAGATCACATCCGTTTTTCTATTCTATAGACTGGAGCGATGTGGAGTCCGGCAGAGCCGACCCACCATTCCCATATTACTATGTAAGTACAGCACATACAGACATCCAAAGTGTTATCACTACCCAGTAACACACTTACCCACTATACACCTTATCGCTATATCCCCCTAGTACTGTATATACTGTATGTGAGGGGCTGATTCTCAGACGTGTATATTTCTCTTCTTACAGCAGGAGTATTAGGCTGATAAAAATCAGCCCCATTCCAGTAACATCCAGGAATGAAGATTTACATTAATCGGATGAGACAATTACACTGGACTTTCTTATTTACCGGACTGTGACAAACCTACCAAGCTTCCACCACATAACATCCAAGTAGATTTGAGCACCAAACATCCAGGGATTTATTCCGATCGCCATATTTGGGGTCAGGAAGGAATTTTTTTCCCTTGATATGAGGATGATACAACAACGAGTCCTCAGGGTTATTTTTCGCCTTCCTCTGGATCAACATAGCAAGTAATTAAAGGCTGAAATTGAAGGATTTCTTTCAGCCATACTTGTTATGTCACCATCTGGACGACTCATCTACAATGTGGTGGTAAGGAGACGACTACAAGATATGGACATAAAGAAGGAAGCGGCTGCTCCTTCTCCTACTTGGCCATGTACAGACAGAAGGAAGCGGCTGCTCCTTCTCCTACTTGGCCATGTACAGACAAAGGAAGCGGCTGCTCCTTCCTCTACCAGGCCATGGTCAGACAGAAGGAAACGGCTGCTCCTTCACCTTCCTGACCATGGTCAGACAGAAGGCCATTTGGCTGATCGCGATGCTGTAGGAATCCAGGAAAACTCCAACTACACAGATCACAAGTCACACATTCCTGCTCTTCTCCTCTCTCATGTGTGATCCAGACCTGGATGTCCAAAAGCGGCAAAAGTGTAAGCCGAGGCCTGAGGAGCGGAATCATCATCATCTGCTCCTTTCCACAGAAAGTGACTATGTCTACACACTTTCTTTTTATATATTTGCATAATATTAACAACTTTTATGCATAAAAATAAATATATAAAACATCTATGTTGCTTTTGGTTATATTACAGACATGCTTTTTGGTAATTTTATTAATATCATGATAAGGTATTTTGCTGCCTTAGGCAGATGACGCAAATGGCTTCTCCCCCAAGAAAAGGAATAGGTGAGAAACTATGGTAACTGGACCTCTAACTCCCCCTTCTGATCCATCAGGTAACAAGCTCTGATGAGCACTTCCTTTACAATGTCAGACCCAAGAATAGTCATGGAAACTAATATAGCTTAATTATAATGGGGGCCGTTTGGTTTCAATTAATGAGATACAATAGATGCTGCTTGTAACAAAACCGATGGTTGTTCTACTGCCGTATTCCTGTGTGGCGCCATCCTCTAACAGGGGGCAGACTGTCCATACCCTGCGTATTGCGGGAATTACCGCCAGAACATCAACCTGATTACAGCTCCTCTGCTCCTGTCCTGGGGGCAGCGTTCACATTGTCTTAAAGACACAAATGCATTTCAATGCAGAGAGGGAATGAGAACCAGGGCGCAGGCGTTGAGCGGTGTTAGTGACCCACTGACTCCGCTCACCTTTGTTCCTGTGTACCGGCTGTCAGCATGCTGAATGTTTGCGGCAGGAGGAAGGTGCCAGTTGACTGCAGGCGTTCAATAATGTCAATTTTTTTTCTTAAACTGCTCCCCCCTCAGAGAGGTAGCGCCCTAGGCCGGTGCCTACCCCTTGTCCCGGGCCTGCACTGGTGGTTCAGCTTGGATCCTCTTGCAGGAATAGTGCCATACACTATTGCAGTCAGTACAATGGAAATCATTGACTTGTCAAATTTAAAGGCTTTTTTGCGAAGAAGAGAAAAATGAAGACTGTTTACTGGGTTTTTTCAACCATAGCTGTGATTAAAGCACTGCTCCTTTGCTCATAGGGGAAATCAGTGTTATCAATCGCTTTGTTGGGGAGCTGTCCACTCCATTCTGGTCTTTCGGTCGTCCCACGTTACTTCTGACTCTCAGAATCCTACAGGATCTTATACGCGATGTGGAAGACAATTTCTCTATATAATGAGCCTTAATGTGACTCTCACAAGAATGCAAAGTGAGATCATTCACCTCTACATCACTAGTCAGAGCTGTAGACACCAGGTTAATTTAATGAAATATCAGACCACCACTTTCAGGCCATATTCACACGTTCAGTATTTGGTCAGTATTTTACCTCAGTATTTCTAAGCCCAAACCAGGTGAGGAACAATCAGAGGAAAAGTATAATAGAAACACGTCACCATTTCTGCAGTTATCACCCACTCCTGGTTTTGCCTTACACATACTGATGTAAAATACTGACCAAATACTGAATGTGTGAACGTGGCATGACATTTATTGCACTAGTCCATGTGCCGTCTGTTTTTAATAACAGTTCCGTGTCTAATCCGTGAGACTCAGAGCAGGTTCTATTCTCATTCATTTTGCAGATCAGACTCAGCCATTAAAGTCTAAGGAAATCCATGTACAACGGATGAAGCACTGAAGACTTTTCTTTTCCTTTACTGCTCCATCAGTGTTTCATCCATTTTTAATAGATCCATTAATAGTCAATGGATAAATAAAAGTTCGGACTGTCTACCTGCTTCAGTTTTTACAAATGTATGAGGAAAAAATATATCTATACAACACGGATATAAAATGGAGACAATGCGGAGACACATGGGAGAAAAAGGTTCTGTTTTACAAGGATATAGAAATAGACAAGGATTTGTGAATGTAGCGTCCTCTGAAGAATAGGTAAAATCCATCAAGCTTAAGACAAGACAGACTGATAACTCAGTGAGGAATACAATAGAAGCTGCCTATTGAAGTCTATGGAGAGGCTCCGGACATCACTAGGTAGGCTTCATTTCTACACATGAGCTTGATGTATCATCCATTACTTTTTCTGTACATTTATTAGCATTTGTTATGTTTGTAGCATGGTATTCTACAGTTAGCATTACTAGTCGTATATGCCTTTATATATGACGCGCCCCCTGGGCCGTGTGTGTGGGAATACCCGGAGCCGGGTCTCTGTGTGATGTCAGGGGTTGTAGTCTCCGTGGCGGCAACCCGGTCCCGTGGCTCAGGGTGGTCAAACCAGTGGCGGATCTGTTTTTAATGTTGAAATGTCCGACTACGCCACCCGTGGATTGCGATCACTGAGAACCGCCGCTGCAGGGCACACCGCTGAGGCTGATGTTGTGTGCGCAGCAGGGGGTAGTATAACTCCCCACGGGAGGAGTATAGCCTCAGGGCAGCATGTGTAGATGGTGAGGGTTGTGGTGCATAGGCGCAGCAGAAATGACTCAAAGTCCATGCAGTGCAGTTCAGGGTCTTTACTGTTGGTGATGAAGGAGACCCTGCTGGGAGTACTGGCTAACATTAGAGGCCTGGTCAGTCTGTGAGCGAACAAGAATCCCCCTGGCCAGGTGGAGGTGTAGGCCTTCCCGTCTAACTGCACTCTTCCTGGCTACCTTGCTGTAGTCGTGTAGTAGCCCACGTCCCTGAGTGTACCGTGTGGTGCTCACCCGTATGGCTGGTGACTTGGGGCCTTTGGTTCCTTCCGCTCCTCGATGGCGGTGCCGGTCCCTTGCGTGTGACTGAGCCTCTGGGCTTTCTACGGCCAGAGGACCTGAAATCCCCTGCCAGGTGGTTTCTGCTGCTGGATGTGAATATCCTCACAGCCTCGGACTCCGGTGTCCGGTTCTCTGCGTCTTCTGCCAGGACGAGCTCTGCTGCTCCAGTCCCTGGCTCTCAGCTCCTGTCTCCTACAGGGCTGCTTGCTGCTCTATCCCTCTCTCTGGAACTAACTAGCTAACCTCGCCCCAGATCCAGTTTACAAAGGGTAGGTTCCTCCCCTCCCTGGACTGGGGCCGTAGGCGTTGCATGCAAATGTGCTCCTGACCAGGAAAACCCATGCTCGCTCTCAGACATGGTATTTCTACCACTGTGGCAACCAGACACCCTGGGGTGCCACATTCCCCCCTAGTAAACTTTAGTACTCCGGGACTAAACACTTTTTTTTTTTGAAAACACACATAACAGGGTATAAACAATAACACAACAATATATGTACAAGGAGTTCAATCTTGATAGGTGACGGCGCTTCCGTAATCAGGTGTCCATGTCACCCAAGATGCATTTTGAGGGACCCGTCCCAAACCCTCCACGTAGGCCCTGGGGTGGCTACAGGGCATCGATGATCCGGCGTTGGACCACGTCTTCAGCCACCTCCACGGGTTTTTGTTCTGTGGTCTGGCCCAAAAGGGGCACTTAACAGGTGCAACTATTTACAAGGTACAGTTCCGGTTATTCATTGTCCATAACCTGTCCGTCCATAGACCCTGTCGGGTAACTTGAGAAACATAATCAGTATTGAGGTAACAAACATAAAACATTACAACATTTGCAATATACAGGTATATATCATTTCTCCTAGATTCTCCAGCGAGCGGGCTTCTGACCTCTAGTGCTCCTTGTTGACCTAAGTAACACACTATCTGATGGTGTTCTTTCTGGGTCCCCTGTTTCCACCCCTTGTGTAGTGGGCTCGCTAGTGTCTGCACTACAGGTGTTTGGAGATGTTACGGGTCGGTTGGGCAGCTTTCTGCGTACTCTTTGGCTTACCACGGGCACGGCAGGCTCACTACTAGCAGAGGGTTGATTCTCCTGGGCTGCTGGTATGGAATCCTCTGCCTCCGGGGCCGGTTGCTCTTCCAATACTACTTGCTCTTCTGTAGGCCCTTGAGGGGCTGGCTGGAGAAAGGTAAGGACGGGTACCACAATAGCATTGTTAATTTGTGTCCAGGACCGGGGAAATTCTCCGAGTACTGTACTGACCATTTCTTCCCTTTCCTCTGCGGGTTGAGGGCTATCTTGGTCTTCATCAGTGCTTTGCAGCTGCTCGGGACACTTCTTCAGGTGGTCTCTAGAGACAGTGGCTGTGGTCTCTCCTCCATCCTTACTGATAACGCATACTTTCGGGTTTTCATGACTTGAGGGCAGTACTGTGTACGGGTCTTTCTCACACTGGTCATCCAACTTATGGAGCCGCCTCTTCCTCTTCAAGACCTGCTCTCCAGGTGCCAGGGGAACAGCGGGAGCATGCTGGTTGTAAGTCCTCTCTTGCCTTTCTCTTGCTTGAGACAAACTTCTCTCAACACTCTCCTGCACTTTCCGGTACTGCTGCTGCCGTTCTGTATCCCAGTCTGCCTCTGGCGAGGTATCCTCGGGTGTCAGGACTCCCATATCCAGGTAAATTAGCAGCTTACCAGGTCTTGCTCTCATTAGGTAAGCCGGGGTGCAGTTGGTGGAATTTACTGGGATGTGGTTATACAAGTCCACCAGATCAGGCAGTTTTTCAGGACACAGACTGCGTTCTTCCAGGGGCAACATTTTCAGCAAGTCTATCACCACCTGGTTCATCTTCTCACACAATTCGTTGGTTTGGGGGTGATAGGGCGTTGTCCTTATCTTCTTGCAGCCATAGAGGTTGCAGAACTCCTGGAAGACCTCCGCTTCGAAGGCTGGACCTTGGTCAGTCAAGACTTGCTCTGGATACCCGTGTGGATGGCAGAAGTGCTGCTGGATGGCTCTAGCTGCTGTCTGAGCTGTTAAGTCCTTGACAGGGACAACCACCAGGAACTGGGAGTAGTTGATGGTGAGAGCATAGACGTACCCGGACCTACTTGGAGCCAGCTTCACATGGTCCAGGGCTACCAGTTCTAGTGGCTCCTTGGTGATGATGGGCTGCAGGGGAGTCTTCTGGCTGGCACGGTCCTTTCTTCTCAGGTTGCACGGGCCGCTGTCTCTGCACCATCTCTCAATGGCCCCTCTCATGCCTACCCAGAAGAACCGTTCACGCAACAGGAACTCCAACTTCTTCCATCCAAAGTGTCCTGCTCCGTCGTGGAATGCCTCCAGGACCATAGCCGCGTCTCGTCTCGGGACCACTACCTGCCAGGTCAGCTCATGTGTCCGGGAGTTAACAATTCTCCGGCACAGCTTCCCCTTGTAGAGAAGCAGTTTACTCTTCTCCTTCCACAGCTGTTTGGTCTCTTCCGGAGCGTCTGGGTCAAGGCGGGCATCAGCCTGTGTCAGCATCTCTTTTACCAGGCGGACGGCTGGGTCACTGTCTTGCGTCTCCGCCCAGCTGTAGTGGGGTAAGGGATTGAACGTGGCAGAGTGCTTGTCCCTTACACAGTGGGAACACTGGGTAATCTCATGACGGTGGAACGCAGGGAGTTCAATCTCTTCCAGTTCTTCTGGATCTTCCCCTCCGTCCGGCAAGTTCGGCATCCTGGACAGGGCGTCTGCGTTGGCATTTGTGCGTCCCGCTTGGTATTTGATTGTAAATTCATAGTTGGATAGGCGGGCCATCCATCTCTGCTCCAGGGCACCAAGTTTCGCAGTGTCCAGGTGTGTCAACGGGTTGTTGTCCGTGTACACGGTGAACTTGGAAGAGGCAAGGTAATGTTTAAAGCGTTCTGTAACTGCCCACACCACTGCCAGGAACTCTAGCTTGAAGGAGCTATAATTTTCGGGGTTTCTCTCTGTAGCCCGGAGCTTCCTGCTGGCATAAGTGTAGCACCCCGAGGGCTCGGCTGCTACAGGGATATTGCACCTCAAACCAGAGGTGTGATATTCCACTCCCGGGTAAGGATGGAATGTGGACCAGGGCTCGGTAGGCTGCATGCACCACACACACCCCATTTCCGAGGGACAGCTCAACGGTGCTCCCACGAGACAGAAGTGCAGGCACGACAGCATCTGTCCCTGGCTGGAGTGGGGAGCGGAAAGGACACCCAGTGGTGTAGGAGCAGATAGGGGTGGGTTTCTGGGCATAGGTAGGAGCCCATTGGTTGCTAGTCACCTGGGCTCGGGTGTCAGAAGGAGGTATATAAGGTGGGCACCATCTTAGGACAGTGTTCAGTTCAAGGAGGAGGAGAAGAAGACAGGAGTTTAGCCAGAGAGGGCTGACAGGGAGCTGTGGCTCAGTCTGGGCCCAGCTCCAGAGGCAGGCCTGGAGTGGAGGCCAGAAACAGCAGAAAGAGAGAGGAGAAGGAACGGAAAGGAAAGTAAGAAAGGAACTGGAACAGAGGAGAAAGGAAGCAAGGAACACAGAGAAAGGCCCAGAGACACGAGGCCAGAAGGAACCCCATATGCCCAGGAGATACAGGGTGAAGGGTTGGCAGAGCAGGGTACCGGAACCCAAATTGGTGGAGGCGACTAATCCTCAGCCAAAACCGGAGGTTGTGACCACATCTTGGTGCGACCCCTCACTACATCCACCAGGAAAGCATACCACATAGGGTCAGGGAAACCGGAGAGAGGTTTCGCCAACAGAAGGCCCGAGGAAGCTGGACAAAGGTGGGTCACTGGTGGGGACGGCCAGAGAAAGGTAGAGAAGGGAGCTCTGAACCACACTCTGGAATTGCCTGGGAGTTGACCGAGTCCCTCACCTGGTGGACGCAGCATGACTCGGGCGGTCCTAACTGCGCACAAGTGACCTGATAAAGAACTGTGAGTAAAGCATTGAAAACTGCAACTGCACGTCTCTGTGGTTCCTCGCCGCACCAGCACCATTAGTACTGGGACGCTCACACCATCCACATTAGCTGCCCTGAGGCAATACTTCTCCCGTGGGGAGTTATTCCATACTCGGCTGCGCAAATTACATCAGCCTCAGCGGTCTGCAGCGCAGCGGCGGTCCCCACTGACCGCAATCCACGGGTGGCGTAGTCAGACACTTATAACACAAAGACTGCCACTGGTTTGACCGCCCTGGGCACGGACCGGGTCGCCGCCACACGGAGACTACAACCCCCAGCATCCCACCAGCGATCCGGCTCCGGGTATCCCTGCTCAGCACAGGCCCAGGGGGCGCGTCATAAGCAATTAACCGTTCTCTGCCCTGTTGGATCTGGGACAGCACCGCCCCTAGTCCGATGTTGCTCGCGTCCGTGTGGTGGATGAAAGGCTGGCCGTAATCAGGGTAAGCCAGGACCTCATCCCCCGTGAGGGCCATCTTCAGCTGGCGGAAAGACTCATCCTCCAGCTTGTCCCATTTGAAGGGTGGCTTCTGATTCTTGGTCTTTGACTGACCCAACAGGAGGTTTTGCATAGGGGCTGCCATTTTGGTGAACCCGGGGATGAATCTTCGGTAGTAGCCTACCAACCCGAGGAACTGCCGCACTTCCTTTATGCTGGAGGGTCTTGGCCAGTCCTTAATCACTGTAATTTTATCAGGGTCTGGAGCTACTCCGTCAGCACTCACCATGTGTCCCAGGTACTGTACTTTTGGTTTCAGTAGATGACACTTGGAGGGTTTCACCTTTAGGCCGTAGCCTGCCAGGGCGTCAAACACCTCTGCCAGGTGTTTCAGATGGTCCTCATATGTTTTGGAATACACGATGACATCGTCCAGGTATAGCAGGACCGTCTCGAAATTCCTGTGCCCCAGGCAGCACTCCATCAACCGCTGGAAGGTTCCTGGTGCGTTGCAGAGCCCGAATGGCATACAGTTGAATTCGCTGAGAACCATCGGGGTGGTGAACGCGGTCTTCTCCTTGTCTGCCTCTGCTACAGGAACCTGCCAGTACCCGCTAGTAAGATCCAAAGTGGAGAAGAAGTTAGCAGACTTTAATGCAGCTAAAGATTCCTCTATCCTAGGTAACGGGTACGCATCTTTGTGTGTGATACGGTTGACCTTTCTGTAATCTACACACATTCTCATGGTGCCATCTTTCTTTTTCACAAGAACTAGTGGAGCTGCCCAGGGGCTACAGCTGTCCCTGATTACCCCAGCCTCCTTCATGTCTCGCAACATCCCCTTGGTATTCTGATAGTGTGCAGGGGGTACAGGTCGGTATCTTTCCTTTATGGGTGGATGGTCTCCTGTGGGGATGTGGTGTTCTACCCCCTTTACTTGCCCAAAGTCTAGCGGGTGTTTGCTAAAGACTCTTTCGTACTCCTGCACCACCCGGTAGACTCCCTGTTTTTGGTGTGAGGGAGTGGAGTCGGTGCCCACATGCAGCTTCTGACACCAGTCCTCCATTCGTTTCTTGGAGCCGTTACCCTCCTCTAGTTGAGATGGAGGCAAGGGTTCCACGGCCTTTATGGAGTTTTGGTTAACGGTGAACAATTTGGCTAGAGTGGCATACCGGGGCAAGTATACTTCTCTTTCCCCAATGTTTAGGATGCGGACGGGTACCCTCCCATGGCGTACATCGACCACCCCCTGTGCCGTCAAAATGGTGGGCCTACTGTCTGAGTAGACGGGTTCTACCATGGCTTGGTAGTCCCTTCCTCTTAACCCGATTGCAGTCCGGCACCAGATCATCATCTCACTCTTTGGGGGCATGGCGATAGGGAACGGGTCACTCATCCTTACTCTACCAATCTCACCACCAGACAGTTCTACCTGCTGCCTTTTCATCAGGGCTCTGATCTCTTTTTGTGGGACATGCTACTGGCTGGAGCTGGCGTTCACCACAACCTGCTGTAATATGACAATTATCTCTGCAAGACAATTTTCAATAACATTAGTACCCAAGGTTATCTTAGGGTGGCTTTCACGACGGTCAATGTCCACAATAATCAGTCCTTGCGCTGGCAGTTCAACTTTACCAATCTTTATGGTCACCTCCTTGAATCCCACCTGCGGCACAGGCTGACCATGGCTTGCGATGATGCTCAAATCGTCATCTGGGTAGCGGGTAATATCTGAGTCATTCCAGTACCGCTTAAAGAGCACATAGGGGATGGTGGTTACCTGTGACCCGGTGTTCAGTAGTGCACTCATAGGAATGCCATCCAGCACCACAGGCAAGACCGGTCGTCCCCCTACGTACTTATCATGCCAGCTCGATGGGCCTGATGATCTTATGCCTGGGGGTCGGTCCACTGCCCCAGGTCGGGCCCATTTAAATGACAGTACCTTGCCATATGTCCTGGTTGGTTGAAGCGGCGGCAGATGGGTTGTCAGTCCTGGTTATAGCGGTCGCTGGGCCTTCCTCTGAACGATGGGATCCTCCTCCGTTGGCTCCAAGGGACGTCCTCCAGACTGGAAGCCAGCTGGATCTTTCCTGGGGAAGACACCTGTAAAGACTGCACAGTTCTTGTTAGCGCGGCAACGCTTTTGGTCAGATCTTGGACCTGATGGTGCAGGTCTACAGCCGGGGCTTTGTCCAAAGCCTGTGCATCAGCTCCCACAGGCTCTGCAGGCAAGGGTGCCGCCTCCTGGTGATAGGTGATAGCAGGGCGCCTGTGGGTTACAGCGCCACCTGGTGCCGGTTCTCGGAGCACCCGGATGGCCCTGGCTTTAAACTGCGCAAAGTCCAAATCAAGGTTCTGCAAGGACATTACACGCAACTGGGTTCGGTGGGCGCTGGACAGTAGACCCTCAATGAACTGTTCAGTCAACAGCTTATCCTCATTCCGCACGCTGTCAGGGTCTGCCTACTTAATGGCTCTCAGGGCCTCCTGCAAATTCAAAGCATAGTACCGTATACTGTCTTGTGTCCGCTGTTTGCATCCATAAAATTTTAGCTTGATCTCTGCTGAGGTGCGGGTATCAAAAGTGCCAGTATTTCCTTTACAGTCCCCTTTTCCCTGGCTGACCAGGACTTCACTTCTCTTTGGGCTGCTCCAATTAACTGACCTATCAGGATGCTCACTTTATGTTCCTCGGACAGGGGGTATACTTTGAATAGGCTATACAGTCTTTCTTTAAAGTTGCTCAGGGTATGCGACTCCCCTGAGTACTGAGGTAACCATGCCGCTCCAGGGATATACGGCATCGTGAACGGCATCACTGCGGCAGCAGCCGCGCTGGCGGTGGGAGCTTCCTCCATTCCTGGTGTCTTCCTCCCCCCTAGTTAACCGTGGCCTACCTTCCATTGCTTCTTCTCGTAGGCCGCGGCTCCGCAGGCGATCGTCGGGGTCGAGGACCTTGCGTCGCGCGCTGGTGACGTCGGCGTCCGCTGGGCTCCTTCCAGGACCTTGCGCAGTGTCAGTACGTAAGGCGGGACTTCAGCTCTTGCCTGCTTTTGGCGTCCACGCCCCTCTTTTTCCCGCGCGGCATCCCAAAAATGGCGCCCAATAGCGGGAAAATGGCTGCGGATGGCGGGAAAACGTCTGCGGATGGCGCGAAACTTCACCACGGTAAGTATCACAGTCTTTCTTCAGGCACGCAGTACCCGATGGTTGCGGGCACGAGATCCTGCCGACTACGCCAAAGTTGATGCGCCCCCTGGGCCGTGTGTGTGGGAATACCCGGAGCCGGGTCTCTGTGTGATGTCAGGGGTTGTAGTCTCCGTGGCGGCGACCCGGTCCCGTGGCTCAGGGTGGTCAAACCAGTGGCGGATCTGTTTACTTGGTTTTTAATGTTGAAATGTCCGACTACGCCACCCGTGGATTGCGGTCACTGAGAACCGCCGCTGCGGGGCAGACCGCTGAGGCTGATGTTGTGTGCGCAGCAGGGGGTAGTATAACTCCCCACGGGAGGAGTATAGCCTCAGGGCAGCGTGTGTAGATGGTGAGGGTTGTGGTGCATAGGCGCAGCAGAAATGACTCAAAGTCCGTGCAGTGTAGTTCAGGGTCTTTACTGTTGGTGATGAAGGAGACCCTGCTGGGAGTACTGGCTAGCATTAGAGGCCGGGTCAGTCTGTGAGCGAACAAGAATCCCCCTGGCCAGGTGGAGGTGTAGGCCTTCCCGTCTGACTGCACTCTTCCTGGCTACCTTGCTGTAGTCGTGTAGTAGCCCATGTCCCTGAGTGTACCGTGTGGTGCTCACCCGTATGGCTGGTGACTTGGGGCCTTTGGTTCCTTCCGCTCCTTGATGGCGGTGCCGGTCCCTTGCGTGTGACTGAGCCTCCGGGCTTTCTACGGCCAGAGGACATGAAATCCCCTGCCAGGTGGTTTCTGCTGCTGGATGTGAATATCCTCACAGCCTCGGACTCCGGTGTCCGGTTCTCTGCGTCTTCTGCCAGGACGAGCTCTGCTGCTCCAGTCCCTGGCTCTCAGCTCCTGTCTCCTACAGGGCTCCTTGCTGCTCTGTCCCTCTCTCTGGAACTAACTAACTAACCCCGCCCCAGATCCAGTTTATAAATGGCAGGTTCCTCCCCTCCCTGGACTGGGGCAGGAAACGTTGCATGCAAATGTGCTCCTGACCAGGAAAACCCATGCTCGCTCTCAGATATGGTATTTCTACCACTGTGGCAACCAGAACCCCTGGGGTGCCACATATACATATATTTTCACACTTTTTGAATGGGCTATGTATGGACTAGCTTTGGTTGTACTCAGGGCCTGTTTTAGAGATAGTGGGGCCCCAAATGCTCACATATTGCACCATCACACAGAAATATTTTGGTTGTATTTATGTAGCACCCTGAGGGCTCGGCTGCTACAGGGGTATTGCACCTCAAACCAGAGGTGTGGTATTCCACTCCCGGGTAAGGATGGAGTGTGGACCAGGACTCGGTAGGCTGCATGCACCACACACACCCCATTTCCGAGGGACAGCTCAACGGTGCTCCCACAAGATAGAAGTGCAGGCACGACAGCATCTGTTCCTGGCTGGAGTGGGGAGGGGAAAGTACACCCAGTGGTGTAGGAGCAGAAAGGGGTGGGTCTCTGGGCATAGGTAGGAGCCCATTGGTTGCTAGTCACCTGGGCTCGGGTGTTAGAGGGAGGTATATAAGGTGGGCACCATCTTAGGACAAGGCCAGTTCAGTCAGGAGGAGAAAAGTAGAGGAGCTCAGCCAGAGAGGGCTGACAGGGAGCTGTGGCTCAGTCTGGGCCCAGCTCCAGAGGCAGGCCTGGAGTGGAGGCCAGAAACAGCAGAAAGAGAGAGGAGAAGGAACGGAAAGGAAAGTAAGAAAGGAACTGGAACAGAGGAGAAAGGAAGCAAGGAACACGGAGAAAGGCCCAGAGACACAAGGACAGAAGGAACCCCACATGCCCAGGAGATACAGGGTGAAGGGTTGGCAGAACAGGGTACCGGAACCCAAATTGGTGGAGGCAACAGATTCCTCAGCCAAAGACCGGAGGTTGTTACCACATCTTGGTGCGGCCCCTCACTACATCCACCAGGAAGGCATACCATATAGGGTCAGGGACGCAGAGATCAGCGTGCCCAGAGAAGGCCCGAGGGAGCTGGACAAAGGTGGGTCACTGGTGGGGACGGCCAGAGAAAGGAAAGGAAGGGAGCCCTGTGCCACGCTCTGGAATTGCCTGGGAGTTGGTCGAGTCCCTTGCCTGGTGAACGCAGCACGGCTCGGGCGGTCCCTCATGTGCACAAGTGACCAGAATAAGAACCGTGAGTAAAGCTTTGGAAACTGCAATTACAAGTCTCTGTGATTCCTTGCCGCACCAGCACCATTACTACTGGGACGCTCACACCATCACTCCCATCATCCACATTAGCTGCCCTGAGGCAATACTTCTCCCGTGGGGAGTTATCCCATTCTCGGCTGCGCAAACAACATCAGCCTCAGCGGTCGGCAGCGCAGCGGCGGTCCCCACTGACCGCAATCCATGGGTGGCGTAGTCGGACATTGTTATTACTTAAGACCGCCACTGGTTTGACCACCCTGGGCACGGACCGGGTCACCGCCACACGGAGACTACAACCCCCAGCGATCCGGCTCCGGGTATCCCCTGCACAACACAGGCCCAGGGGGCGCGTCATTTACATGCGCTGAGTTCAGGCCATTAAACGAGCGCGATCGACAATATTGAAGTCATTCGACGCTTGTTTCCCGGGTTCTTTACACCGGCTGAGGAAGAATGATGGGGACAGAACAGTCACTAGTAAATCAATCTGTCCCCTTACAGTATCATTTTATTAGCAGTATATCTGCAGATTACACCAAACGATGTGCTGCTGAGAACAATGAGCTTTGTTTTGGCATAAACAATCCAATCACTCGATGAATAGGCAGCATTGTGCTCCTTAACTACAATATGCCCCATAGTGCTCCATATAGTATAATGTGCCCCATAATCCTCCATACAGTATAATGTACTCTCCATAGTTCTCAATACTGTATAATGCAGCCCTCATATAGTACAATGCACTCCCCATAGTCCTCAATACAGTACAATGCAGCCCCCATAGAGTAAAATGCTGCCCCATAGAGTACATATACTATAATGCACCCCCCATAGCCCTCCAGCCTTGTGACCACCATGTTCTCAATGATGTAAAAAAATAAATACAATACTCACCTCTCCCCGTTCCCCCACTGCTCCGGTCTGTGCAGCATGTCTGCTTAGCCTCAGCAGCTCCACTGCCTGGCACACAATTAAGTGACATAAATGACACGCCCCCTGGGCCGTGGGGAGACCCGGAGCCGGGCCTGTAGATGCTGGGGGTTGTAGTCACTGTGGCAGCGACCCGGTCCGTGACCCAGGGTGGTCAAACCAGGGTAATCTATGTGTCTCAGTTATTGTAATCCAAACAAAACAGAGAAGTATAAATGCAATAAAATACAAATTTTATTCAAAAAAGTTTAAAAGACATCAAATTAAAAGTACATGGAGGAGAAGTGAAAATAGAAGATACCCACAGTGACAAAAAGTATATATAATCATGTACACATTATAGCAGCTCCAGTCATGTAAGCTATAATAAGGCAGCACGATACATAAAGTGACTAGTGCATAGTACATATAGACGTGTCAGTAAATCAGACTAAATATCTGCAAATAGGACCGGATGAAAAATGAACACCACTTTCTAAAGCTGACAAACGAGCATACATGAAAGAATCACTGATGCTTATCAAGTGTAAATTACCTAGATAGAGAATATATAAGGTCCAAGAAGTAAAGCTTCAATGAGAATCAACAAAGCCCTCAATATAGTGGAGTAAAAGGACAGTGTCCCTGGCACAGTTGCCAAATAAAGCTGTCAGTCAATAAGGAGTCATACAAGGATAGAGGGCAAGTCAAAAAGACACAATATAAGGGAATGAAGCAATACAACCTGTGTGACTGATGGGACCAGACAACCCCAACGCGCGTTTTGCTTCTTCGGGGAAAAGGAGGTACATAGAGGTCTCATGTGTCCTCTTATATAGCGCTACACGAGTGTGCGCGTCTGGTACTGGCGGCGCTACCGGAAGTCAGAGCAGGGAAGAAGCCGGAAGCATCGGCGCTCCACGTCACCTGTCTCCACCCACCGCCCGACGCGTCAGCACGGATGGAGGAGAGAGGCGACGCCAAGGAGCACGTAGCTAGGCAACCAGCCCCGTCCGCAAACCGGAAGCGCACTCCACACACATAGGAATAAAACAAAGGAGCAGATAAAGACAGCAGCGGCGTGTGCAAACACTGAAAAATAAAAAGAGGAAGTAATGGGATGAGAGAGCCAGCGTGCAAATAGAATATGTCAGTAAGGAATACTAGGTAAGGGAGTGTAAAAAGGACAAAAAATAAAAAATATATAAGACAAAGAAAGGAGTGACAGAGTAACAAGTATATATGTCACAGAGAAGAAGTGAACAGAGTGAAAATAGAGAGAATAAAATAAATAAGAATAGAACATAAAAATTAATAATAATAAGATAGGTAGAATAAGAATGAATACCCACTCTTAAGTATATGTGAATAGTAACAGAGAATCAATCCTCAAAATTGTGTACAAATAGATTACTCAAGTATACCAATAGTCATAATAAACCCAGAAGTGAAGGAATCATGAGAGAGAACCGAAACCAATATTTTATTGAAGAAGTAGTGTACAAAGCCATAGCAAAAGAATGATGGTCAGTACAGGGGAAAGAAACTCTGAAAGTGATTGCAGGGTGTGTGAGTAAATATGAGATAGCCATTAAAAATGGCACAAGTGTATATAGAGTAGGAGATGGTGCGTATGTGATTATATGGAAGGGCACTAGGACACCCATAATACAATTGTATAGGATAAAAATACATAATACATACATATACATAAATGTGCATAAAAGGTAAGTATGTGTGTGAGAAAATCATGTGAGGGCCCTGACCACTATTATGAATAAATAAATGCACATCAATACGTACAAGAAAGTGACCACAAAATGTAAGTGACAAGGAAATAATATATGTGTCAAAAACAAGAAGGAGTGAAAACAAAAAGCGAAAAGGTCACAGAGAGTAAGATAAAAATAATGGATATAAATAAAACCAAATCCATATAAAAAATATATTAATGTGTTCAACCTAACCGCAGTCCTGTCAGTCTCTTTCTCAGTTATTGATAGTCCGACTATGCCACCTGTGGATTGCGGTTATTGGTAACCGCCGCTGCAGGGCAGTCCGCTGAAGCTGGTGGTATGTGCAGCAAGGTAGTGTAACTCCTCACAGGAAGAGTGTAGCTTCAGGGCAGCGTGTATGGATGATGGTGGTGATAGTGCCTGGATCCATAATAATAACACGGAGTCTTTGCAGTGCAGTCCTAGGGTCTTTACTGGTGGTAATTATATAGGCCCCAACGGGAGTACTTGCTAGGGATGAGGGCCTGGTCAGTCTGGGAGCAATCCTAGAATCCCCTGGCCAGGTGGAGTTGTAGGCCTGCCGTTCCGACTGTACTCTTTTGGCTATCCCGCTTATAGTCGTGTTGTAGCCCACATCCCTGAGTGTAACGTGCTGCTCACCCGTATGGCTGGCGACTCGGATCCCGTGTATTCCTCGCTCCTCTGTGGTGGTACTGGTCCTTTCGTGTGGCTGAGCCTCCAGGCTTCTGTCAGCCAGGAGACCTGCAATCTCCTGCCTTGCGGTTTCTGCTGCTGGATATACAATCCTCACAGCCTCGGACTCCGGTATCAGGTCTTCTGTATCCACTGGCCAGGACAAGCTCTGCACAGCTCCAGTCCTCAGCTCCTTGCTCCTTAGTCCTAACTGACTCCTGACACTGAACTAGACTCTCACTAGACTGACTAACCCCGCCTCCAGATCCAGTTATATAGGGCAGGATCCTCCCCTTTTCTGGTCTGGAGCAGGAGGTGTTGCTTGTAGTGTGTTCCCTGACCAGGAAACTCCTGTTTTGCTCCCAGACATGGTATTACTACCACTGTGGCAACCAGACCCTCTGGGGTGCCACATTCCACCCTAGTAAATTTCAGTACTCCGGGACTGAACATATTTTGCAAAAATACAACAGGTAACAATACATTAACATATTTACAACCATTAGAGTCTTTAAAGGTCACGGAATCATCCGCAACCAGGTGTCCATTTCACTGAAACAAGGTGCAATCAGAGGGACCTGTCCCAAACCCTCAACGTAGGCCCTAGGGTGGCTACAGGGCATTGATGATCCGGAGTTGGACCACATCTTCAGCCACCTCCACGGGTTTTTGTTCTGTAGTCTGGCACCAAAGGGGCACTTTACAGGTGCAACTATTTACAGGCAGAGTTTTTGGTTATTCATTGTCCATAACTTGAAAGTCATTTTGGACCCTGTAGGGTAACTGGAAAAACATATTCAATACACACACAAAACAATTCAACATTACAGTTATAGTTACATTTAAATTTTCCAACGAGCAGGAATTTGACCTCTGGTGATTCTGGTGGACCTGCGTAACACACTGTCTGTCTGTGTTCCACTCTGGTCCCCTTTCCCTACCCCTGGTGTGGTGGGCACTGTGTGACCTGCACTACTGGTATTTTAAGGTGTCACTGGTAGGTTGGGTAGCTTCCTACGGATCCTTTGGCTTACCGTGGGTACGACAGGCTCGCTACTAGCAGAGGGTAGATTCTCCTGGTCTGCTGATGAGGAATCTTCTGTCTCCGGGGCCAATGGTTCTTCCAACTCTACTGAGACTTCTGTAGGTGCTTGAGGTGCTGGTTGGAGAAATGTAAGGACAGGCACAACAATGGCATTATTCACTTGTGTCCATGACCGGGGAAATTTTCCAGTCCCGTGCTGACCATTTCTTACACTTCCTCTGCGGGTTGAGGGATATCTTGGCCTTCTTCAGCATGCTGTAGCTGCTCGGGACATTTCTTCAGGTGGTCTCTGGAAACTGTTGCTGTTGTCTCACCTCCGTCCTTACTTATGAGGCACACCTTGGTATTATCATGACTTGATGGTAGAATGGTGTACGGCTCTTTTTCCCACTGGTCATCCAACTTGTGGAGTCGCCTCTTCCTCTTTAGGACTTGCTCTCCAGGTGACAAGGGGGCAGCAGGTGCATGTTGATTGTAAGTCCTCTCTTGCCTTTCTCTTGCTTGGAACAGACTTCTTTCAACACTTTCCTGTACCTTGCGGTATTGCTGTTGCCGCTCAGTGTCCCAATCTGCGTCTGGTGAGGCGTCCTCTGGTGTCAGAACTCCCATATCCAGATCGATGGGCAGCTTACCAGGTCTCGCTCTCATCAGGTAAGCTGGTGTGCAGTTGGTGGAATTCACTGGGATATGATTGTAGAGGTCCACTAGGTCTGGCAACTTTTCTGGCCACAGACTGCGTTCCTCCAGGGGAAATGTCTTCAGTAGGTCTATCACCACCTGGTTCATCTTTTGACACATCCTGTTGGTCTGGGGGTGATAAGGCGTTGTCCTGATCTTCTTGCAGCCGTACAGGTTGCAGAACTCCTGGAATACCTCCGCTTCGAAGGCCGGACCTTGGTCAGTTAGCACACGTTCTGGGTAACCATGCGGGCGGCAGAAGTGCTGTTGGAAAGCTCTGGCTGCTGTCTGAGCTGTTTGGTCCTTGACTGGCACTACTACCAGAAACCGGGAGTAGTGGTCTACGATGGTGAGAGCGTAGACATAGCCTGACCTGCTTGGGGACAGCTTCACATGGTCTAGGGCTACCAGTTCGAGCGGCTGCTTGGTGATGATGGGCTGCAGGGGAGCCCTCTGGCTGTCACGGTCTTTCCTTCTCAGGTTGCACGGTCCGCAGTCTCGACACCACCTCTCGATTGCTCCTCTCATGCCGACCCAATAGAACCGTTCACGCAGCAGGACTTCCAGCTTTTTCCATCCGAAGTGTCCTGCTCCATCGTGGTACACTTCCAAGACCATAGATGCGTCCCGCCTCGGGACTACCACCTGCCAGACCAGCTCTTGCATCTGGGAGTTGACAGCTCTTCGACACAGCTTCCCTTCATAGATGAACAGCTTACTCTTCTCTTTCCACAGCTGTTTGGTCTCCTCTGGAGCATCTGGGTCAGGGTATGAGTCGGCTCGTGTCAGCAACTCTTTGACTAGGTGGACGGCCGGGTCACTGTCTTGTGTTTCTGCCCAGCCGTGGTGGGGCAAGGGATTGAACGTGGCCTCTTTGGTGGAAGAGTACCTGTCTTTCACACAGTGGGAGCACTGAGTTATCCCATGACGGTGGAAAGCTGGGATTTCTATCTCTTCCAGTTCTTCTGGGTCTTCTCCCCCATCTGGCAAGTTAGGCATCCTGGACAGTGCATCTGCATTGGCATTCTTGCGCCCAGCCCGGTACTTGATGGTGAACTCATAATTGGAGAGTCGGGCCATCCATCTCTGCTCCAGGGCACCAAGTTTCGCAGTGTCCAGGTGTGTCAGCGGGTTTTTGTCTGTGAATACGGTGAACTTGGAAGAGGCGAGGTAATGTTTAAAGCGCTTTGTCACTGCCCATACCACTGCGAGGAACTCTAGCTTGAAGGAGCTGTAATTTTCAGGGTTCCTTTCTGAGGGCCGGAGCTTCCTGCTGGCATAAGTGATTACCCGTTCTCTGCCCTGCTGGATCTGGGACAGCACCGCTCCCAGTCCCACGTTGCTCGCGTCCGTGTGGAGGATGAAGGGCTGGCCATAATCAGGGTAAGCCAGGATCTAGTCCCCCGTGAGGGCCATTTTCAGCTGGTGGAAGGACTCATCTTCCAGCTTGTCCCATTTGAATGGCGGCTTCTGGTTTTTGGCCTTCCTGGACTGGCCTATCAGGAGGTCCAGCATGGGTGCTGCCATCTTGGTGAGGCCTGGAATAAATCTTCGGTAGTAGCCTACCAACCCGAGGAACTGCCGCACTTCCTTTACGGTGGAGGGTCTTGGCCAGTCCTTGATTACTGTGATTTTATCGGGATCTGGAGCTACACCGTCAGCGCTCACCCCGTGCCTCAGGTACTGTACCTTGGGCTTCAGCAGATGACATTTTGAGGGCTTCACCTTTAGACCAAAGCCAGCCAGTGAGTCAAACACTTCCGCCAGGTGCTTCAGATGGTTCTCATACGTCTGGGAGTATACAATGACGTCATCCAGGTACAGAAGGACTGTCTCGAAATTCTTATGTCCCAGATAGCACTCCATCTACCGCTGGAAGGTTCCTGGGGCGTTGCAGAGCCAGAATGGCATGCAGTTGAACTCGCTGAGGCCCATCAGGGAGGTGAATGCGGTCTTTTCCTTATCCACCTCTGCTACAGGAACCTGCCAATACCCACTAGTAAGAGCCAAAGTGGAGAAATAGTTAGCAGACTTTAATGCAGCTAGTGATTCCTCTATTCTGGGTAACGGGTATGCATCTTTGTGTGTTATGCGGTTGATTTTCCTGTAGTCTACACACATTCTCATAGCGCCATCCTTTTTCTTTACAAGAACTAATGGAGCTGCCCAGGGGCTACAACTGTCTCTTATTACCCCAGCCTCCTTCATTTCTCGCAACATCCCTTTGGCATTTTGGTAGTGTGCAGGGGGTACAGGCCGGTACCTTTCTTTAATGGGTGGATGGTCTCCCGTGGGGATATGGTGTTGAACCCCTTTTACCTGCCCGAAGTCAAGTGGATGTTTACGGAAGACCCTTTTGTATTCCTGTACCACCCGGTACACTCCTTGTTTTCAGTGTGGAGAGGTGGAGTCAGTGCCCACATGCAGCTTCTGGCACCAGTCCTCCATTTGTTCCTTGGAGCCGTTATCCTCTGCCTGTTGGGATGGAGGCAAGGGTTCCACTGTCTTTATAGAATTCTGGTTGACAGTGAACTGTTTGGCTAGAGTGGCATACCGGGGCAAATGGACTTCTCTCTCCCCAATGTTTAGGATGCGGACGGGTACCCTCCCATGGCGGACATCAACCACCCCCCGGGCTGTCAAAATGGTGGGCCTACTGTCAGAGTAGACGGGCTCTACCATGGCCTGGTAATCTCTACCCCTTAGACCAATAGCTGCCCGGCACCATATCATAATTTCACTTCTTAGGGGCATGGCAATAGGGAATGGGTCACTCATCCTGACACTGCCAATTTCACCACCAGACAGTTCTACCTGTTGTCTTTTCATCAGGGCTCTGATCTCTCTTTGTAGAACCGGCTGCTGGCTGGATCTGGCAGTCTCCGCAACCTGCTGTAACAAGACAATTATCTCTGCAAGACAATTTTCAATTACATTAGTGCCCATGGTTATCATGGGATGACTTTCTCGGCGATCAATGTCGACAATAATCAGTCCTTGTGCTGGCAGTTCCACTTTGCCAACTTTATGGTCACTTCTTTGAACCCCACCTGAGGTACGGGTTGACCATTGCTGGCATAAATACTCAAATGTTCATCTGGATGGCGGGTAATATCAGAGTCAGTACAGTAAAGAATGTAGGGGATGGTGGTCACTTGGGATCCAGTGTCCAGCAACGCGCTCATTGGAAAGCCGTCCAGCACGACAGGTAGGACCGGTCGTCCTCCCACATATTTGTCTCGCCAGCTTGATGGGCCTGGTGGTCTTATGCCTGGGGGTTGGCCCTCTGCCCCAGGTTTTGCTCGTTTAAATGACAGTACCTTGCATAATGTCCTGGCTGGTTGCAGCGGCGGCAGATGGGTTGTCCGTCCTGGTCGTAGCGGTCGCTGTTCCTTCCTCTGGATGGTGGAATCCTCTTCTGTTGGCGCCACGGGATGTCCTCCGGACTGGAAGCCAGCTGGATCTTTCCTTTGGGATACACCTGCAAGGACTGTACAGTTTTGGTTAGTGCTGCTACACTTTTAGTTAGCTCTTGGACCTGATGGTGCAGGTCTGTTGACGGGGCACTGTCCAGAGTTTGTGCATCAGCTCCTACAGGCTTCGGGGGAAAGGGTGCCACCTGCTGGTGGTAGGTGATATCTGGGCGGCGGTGAGCTGTAGCGCCACCTGGTGCTGGTTCTCGTAGCACCCAGATGGCCCTGTCCTTAAACTTAGCAAAGTCTAAGTCAGGGTTTTGCAGAGCCACTATGCGCAGCTGGGTTCGGTGGGCGCTGGACAGTAAACCCTCAATAAACTGCTCAGTTAACAGTCTGTTTTCATCACGCACACTGTCAGGGTCTACCTGTTTGATGGCCCTCAGCGCCTCCTGCAGGTTTAAAGCATAGTTCCATACACTGTCCTGTGCCCGTTGTCAGACCATGCCCTGTTGAGATGGTTGAGGGAAAAGAGGGGTAACAATGCCAGGGTAACTAGATGGTTCCTAGCTCTTCAGGACTTCAACTTTCACGTAGAGCATAGGCCTGGGAAGTTACATGGGAACGCTGATGCCCTTTCCCGTTTTAGGTCAATTAGGATTACCATAATTTTTAATATTTGCCAAATGCCAGAATAAGGAGAGAGAGAATGTATTAAGGCATTTAAAAAAACGGGAAAGGTTTATTCTGATTTCATGTCAGATATTGAGAAAAACATGCATATGTGTCTTTTTATATAGTGTATGTAAACTTCTGGTTTCAACTGTACATCTTGGGCCTCTTCCTTGTATAATGTTCTCTATTCTGCGCCCTTTCCTGGTATTATGCTCCCCATCCTGAGCACCTTCCTGGTATAATGCACTACATCCTGAGCACCTTCCTGGTATAATGCACTACATCCTTGGCACCTTCCTGGTATAATGTTACCCTTCCTGAGCACCTCCTGGTATAATGCACTCCATCCTGGGCATCTTCCTGGTATAATGTACCCCATTCTGAGCACATTCCTGGTATAATGTACCCCATTCTGAGCACATTCATGGTATAATGTCCCCCATCCTGAGCCCTTTCCTGGTATAATGTTCCCCATCCTGGGACCCTTCTTGGTATAATGCACTCCATCCTGGGACCCTTCCTGGTATAATGCACTCCATCCTGGGACCCTTCCTGGTATAATGCACTCCATCCTGGGACCCTTCCTGGTATAAGCACCCATCAGCCCAAGGGTGCTTTTAATTAGTGTTGGTTTCTACCTGCCCACTTAAATGTGTAGGTTTCTATCCCAAGAGAGGCATGTTTGCCCTTTTATATTGTAGGCTTATAGCCCAAGAGAGGCATGTTTAAGAGGTTAGTTACCCATCATGCGGAGGCTACCTTGTCGTGGTTGATGGGCATACATGAATTGGCCAATTTGTGCGCTAAGAGCCTTCATTTTTTGTAAGTACATTTTATTTAGCAATAATGCAGTTTAGCTCTTATGTTCTCAGTGTCTCCATATGTATTGGCCCTTGCAGTGTGTTGCTGTGCTTTCTTATTGTACCCTTCCTGGTATAATGTCCCCCATCCTGTGCCCCTTCCATTAATAATGTTTGCTGTTCTTCTCCAATACATTTAAAAATAAATAAATTATTCTTCTTCCCTTCCTCCACTCCCACAACTCTCAGCGTATTCTTCTATAGCACTTGAAGGAACTGGCATCTAACTTCGTCTTGCTGGCATGGTGCATGACGTCACGGTCATGTGCCGACTGTGACTGGCACACCAATGTCAACAGCCGGCCTCTGATTGGCTGGCAGGGTGTATTGCGGTGCAGGGACACAGATGGTCTCTGCGTCTCAATACATTTCAGCTGAATGTGTGTCCTTGCAGGCACCTCTAACTGAAATAGGTGCTGGTGGCGGCCGACCCCCCTCCTGCACGGGCCCGGTCGCACCCTCTGTGACCGATGTCGTTCCGCTCCTGGAAGGGATATGCTGATGTTTACTATTGGATTCTATCATGTATGTGAGAATAAAAGGCTTCTTGAGATTGATGACACTGCCATATCTAGCAGCCAAGACTTCTCAATAATAGCGGACAATTGAGGCTGCTGGGATCTAGATCAATCACACAACGACATGTGTACAATGCAATAGTGTTTTTATTAGCAAAATCATAAGAATCATTAACCTGAATTACATCGTGATTTACTAATAAAGAAGGACAGCTCCTGATTTTACATAATGATCAGTAATGGCGCCATCATCCCATTCTCTCACACATTTACACTGCTGCACTACCATCTAGTGATGAAAAATAAAAAGTACAATACCAACACAGTTTATTGTCAAATTGGCCATACAGAGTCACTATTGGTGGGATCATATTATTAACACGGCTCATTATAGACTGCAGGTTATTAACAAGTTAATGACACGGTGGTTGGAACAAAAGATCTCAAATTTCGACTCATCAGACCAAAGCACAGATTTCCACTGGTCTAATGTTCATTCCTTGTGTTCGTTAGCCCAAACAAGTCTCTTCTGCTTGTTGCCTGTCCTTAGCAGTGGTTTCCTAGCAGCTATTTTACCATGAAGGCCTGCTGCACAAAGTCTCCTCTTAACAGTTGTTGAAGAGATGTGTCTGCTGCTAGAACTCTGTGTGGCATTGACCTGGTCTCTAATCTGAGTTGATGTTAACCTGCGATTTCTGAGGCTGGTGACTCGGATAAACTTATCCTCAGAAGCAGAGGTGACTCTTGGTCTTCCTTTCCTGGGGCGGTCCTCATGTGAGCCAGTTTCTTTGTAGCACTTGATGGTTTTTGCAACTGCACTTGGGGACACTTTCAAAGTTTCCCCAATTTTTTGCACTGACTGACCTTCATTTCTTAAAGTAATGATGGCCACTCCTTTTTCATTACTTAGCTGCTTTTTTCTTGCCATAATACAAATTCTAACAGTCTATTCAGTAGGACTATCAGCTATGTATCCACCAGACTTCTGCACAACACAACTGATGGTCCCACATTTATAAGGCAAGAAATCCCGCTTATTAAACCTGACAGGGCACACCTGTGAAGTGAAAACCATTTCCGGTGACTACCTCTTGAAGCTCATCAAGAGAATGCCAAGAGTGTGCAAAGCAGTCATCAAAGCAAAAGGTGGTTACTTTGAAAAACCTATAATATAAGACATAATTTCAGTTGTTTCACCATTTTTGTTAAGTATATAATTCCACATGTGTTAATTCATAGTTTTGATGCCTTCAGTGTGAATGTACAATTTTCATAGTCATTAAAATACAGAAAAATCTTTAAATGAGAAGGTGTGTCCAAACTTTTGGTCTGTACTGTGTATATATATATATATATATATATATATATATATATATATATATATACGCGGCTGCTGATGTTCTCGGCTGTCCCTATCAGTCCCATAGTGTCACGGGTGTGTTGCCACGAAGATCGTCACGAGTACACAGCCTGACTTCTCGCAGCTGACTTGTTGGTGCTTTGTGTTTTCTCGGCAGTGAAGGAGTTAATTCTCTCTCTCTGGGCTAGCTGAGGTCCAGCCTCGCCCAGCTGCAATCAATGCTTCGTTAGTGAGACTCCTTTATATTCCTGCAGGTCTGTTTGTGAGGTGTCGGTGATAGCTTTTCATTCAGACCTACAGAGCGGATCGTGGTGTTTGGAGTTGCTGAGATAAGTGTATTTGAAAGTGTTATTTCCCTTTCCTCGCTTTATCATTTATCTCCTTTCCCGTTGGTGTTCCCTCTGTTGTAGTTTTGTTTAAGTTGTATGCAAGGTGGTTTTGGTTTTTCCCTTGTACTGTCTCGTTCGTCTAAATACTGTGTGTGGGCATATTATTGCTGGTTCCCTATTGTTGTGATCGGGGTCCTTCTCAGGACTAGATTACTGTGGTGCAGGGATCCTCAGGAGGTAGGGGTTACGCTGGCGGCCTGGACCTCTGTACCTTTAACAGTACCTCCAGGATGAGGGATTAGTCAGGGCCCCAGCTTAGGGTCAGCTTAGGCCCCCTACCTCCAGTATTCTGTGACAGTGTGACACATAGACACTGAATGGAGTGTGGCAGTGCGCATGCCTGGCAACGGTTCCATACTATTTCCTCCATAAGAGAGGATAGGGATCCCCACTCTAGTGATTGGTGGGGTTCCCAGTAACTACCATCACCGATCCTGCAGATCCTTTCTTCTGTCGATAGGTTTTTTATGTTTTACATGGTCCAATAGAGAGATCAGAGGTGCGATATAGTGAACTAACACATGCAAAGCCTAAATTATATAAAATGTGAAACCACCAGACTGTGACCGTAGCCAAACATCTTCTAACCTTCCTTACAATTCCTAAAATTGTTGACCAATGTTTTTCTTTAAAGGGGTTCTCCAACCATAGACACTTATGACATATACTAGATGGTGGCCCGATTCGAACGCATCGGGTATTCTAGAATAGGTAAGCGGCCGACGGGGCGCAATTAGCAGAGAGGCGTTTAAATTTGGCGCCCAAATTGCTGATTGGTCGCGTTAGGCAACCGCGATCAATCAGCAAAGCGGTGTTTAAATTTGGCGGCAATATCGGTGATTGGTCGCGGGCGGCGGCCGCGACCAATCTGCGAACCGTGTTAGTGAGGACTGGAGGAGCGTGTTTAAATTTAAATTAGTCGCGACCAATCAGCAGAGCGGTGTTTAAATTTGGCGCCAATACTGCTGATTGGTCGCGGCCACCGACCGCGACCAACAAGCAGAGCGATACAAAGCGGGATTTAAATTTGGCACCAAAATCGCTGATTGGTCCTCACCAATACGATTCGCTGATTGGTCGCGCTCTCCGCACGCGACCAATCAGTGATCTTGGCGCAAAATTTAAACAACGCTCTGCTGATTGGTCGCGGCCGTCAGACGCGACTAATCAGCGACTTTGGGGCCAAATTTAAACCCCGCTCTGCATCGCTCTGCTGATTGGTCGCGGTCGCCGGCCTCGACCAATCAGCAGAGCATTGTTTAAATTTGGCGCCAATCTCGCTGATTGGTCGCGGATGGCGGCCGCGACCAATCAGCAGAGCGGTGTTTAAATTTGGTCCCAAAATCGCTGATTGGTCGCGGGCGGCGGCCGCGACCAATCAGCGAACCGTGTTAGTGAGGAATGGAGAGCGTGTTTAAATTTGGCACCAAAATCGCTGATTAGACGCGACCGCGACCAATCAGCAAAGAGGTGTTTAAATTTGGCGCCAATACTGCTGATTTGTCGCGCCCGGCGACCGCGACCAATCAGCAAAGCGATGCAGAGCGGGGTTTAAATTTGGCGCCAAAATCGCTGATTGGTCGCCAGCCGGGACCAATCATCACAGCGGTGTTTAAATTTGGCGCCAAAATCGCTGATTAGTCGTGGCTGACGGCCGCGACCAATCACTAGAGCGTTGTTTAAATTTTGCGCCAATACTGCTGATTGATCTCGGCCAGCGACCGCGATCAATCAGCAGAGCGTTGTTTAAATTTGGCGCCAATCTCGCTGATTGGACGCGTCTGGTGTCCACGACCAATCAGCAGAGCGTTGTTTAAATTTGGCGCCAATCTCGCTGATTGGACGCGTCTGGTGTCCACGACCAATCAGCAGAGCGTTGTTTAAATTTGGCGCCAAGCTCGCTGATTGGTCGCGGCTGGCGTCCGCGACCAATTAGCACAGCAGTGTTTAAATGTGGCGGCAAGATCAGTGATTGGTCGCGGCCGCTATTTAAATGTGGCGCCCAAATCGGTGATTGGTCGCGGGCAGCGGCCGCGACCAATCAGCAGAGCGGTGTTTAACTTTAGTGCCAAGATCACTGATTGGTTGCGTGCGGAGAGCGCGACCAATCAGCGAATCGTATTGGTGAGGAGCAGGGAGCGGAATCGTATTAGTGAGGACCGGGGAGCGCCGCTGCCTGTGCGGCTACTTCCGCTGCGAGAACCCGGGACATGAGCGACTGCTCGCAGCAGAAGTTTCCCGACCCGCAGCGCCGCTCCCCGGTCTTCCCTTCACACCCTAGCCGCTGATCTCCCCACAGTATCCGCATGGTGTTACAAAGATCCGGACATTTGTGTTAAAAATCGCTGATTGGTCGCTGGCGTTGCCCGCGACCAATCACCGATTTGGGCGCCAAATTTAAATATCGTCCGCGACCAATCACCGATCTTGGCTCCACATTTAAACACCGCTGTGCTGATTGGTCGCCGACGCTGGGCGCGACCAATCACCGATTTTGGCGCACATTTAAATAGCGTCCGCGACCAATCAGTACAGCGGTGTTTAAATGTGGAGTTAAGATCGGTGATTGGTCGCGGCCAATATTTAAATTTGGCGCCCAAATCGGTGATTGCTCGCGGGCAGCGCCAGCGACCAATCAGCGATTTTTAACACAAATGTCCGGACCTTTGTAACACCATGCTGATACTGTGGGGACATCAGCGGCTAGGGTGTGAAGGGAGGACCGGGAGCGGCGCTGCGCGTCGGGATACTTCTGCTGCGAGCAGTCGCTCATCTCCAGGCTTCTCGCAGTGGAAGTATCCCCACAGGCAGCGCCGCTGACATCCATGCGGCAAGGGTGTGAAGGGAGGACCGGGGAGCGGCGCTGACATCCAATTGGTCGCGGCCGCTATTTAAATGTGCCGCACAAATCGGTGATTGGTCGCGGTCTTGGCCCGCGACCAATCACTGATCTTGCGGCTAAAGTTAACCACTACTGTGCTGATTCGTCGCGGCCAATATTTAAATTTGGCGCCCAAATCGGTGATTGGTCGCGGGCAGCGTCCGCGACCAATCAGCACAGCGGTATTTAACTTTTGCGCTAAGATCAGTGATTGGTCGGGTCCGAAGACCGCGACCAATCATCGAATCGTCTTGGTGAGGACCGGTCAGCGGCGCTGCCTGTGCGGCTACTTCCGCTGCGAGAACCCGGGACATGAGCGGGCGCTCGCAGCAGAAGTATCCCGACCCGCAGCGCCGCTCCCCGGTCCTCCCTTCCACATGGATGTCAGCGACGCCGGCGGTCCTTCCGCTGCTGCCGGCCGGGACATGAGCGCCTCGCGCCGCTCATCTCCCGGCTGCATCTCCGTCCCGCAGATGGGTCCGGCGGTCGGGGTCCTCCTGCTGGTACCGGCCGGGAGATGAGCGCCCTGCAACGCCGCTGAGCTCCGTCCCGCAGAAGAGCCGCTAACGGCCGCCATCTTTTTTCTGAAATCCCGCGGCGCTGATTGGCCACTGCCGGACATATGAGCGACGCGGGATTTCCTGGACAGACAGACAGACAGACAGACAGACAGACAGACAGACAGACAGACAGACAGACAGACAGACAGACAGACAGACAGACAGACAGACAGACAGACAGACAGACAGACAGACAGACAGACAGACAGATAGACAGATAGACAGACAGACAGACGGAATAAGAAAATTATATAGTAGATACTTCGAAAACTCTTACCAACACTTATCAACCATTTGCAGTCCAAAAAGCCCCTCAATGGCCAAGAAAGTAAGGAGAAAGTTTGGCCAGTTTTAATGGCCTGTCTCCAATAGGTGGATGTCCCCAGGTAAATATCATTACAGGCAGATAAACCCTTTTACCACTTTGAAAATCTAACACTCAGAGCAGCGATTCATCCGCAAAACAATTTTATATTACATCCATTTATAATCTACATAATAAATTGAGCAACTTTGTTACTAGATAGAATTGCTTGTCTTGCACTGGCCCTGAGTTATACCTTATTCTCTTCCACATCTACATTGATCATTCTTAATTTTACTGCATAGCCTGCTTGTTCAGTGTCTGGACAGCAATTATGCTCTTTACTTTATTTGTATTCTTGGCATCATACAGTCATCTGATGTGTTAGAAGGGGCATCATTAAGTCAGTTATTCGGGGAAATAAAATTCAATGCTGGATCCCTGCGGATCCATTGCCATATGGCACCCCTGGATCCCATTGACGCAAGCCGCTGAGTGGTCTTCGAGGTCTGTATTGTTTGGATGGTAAGGAATAGCGCTGCATGCTGCACCTTTTTTGCCATGAAAAGCAAATGAATGCATAATGGACCTACAGACGGAGGGCCGGAGCACAGAACAGGACCCTACAAAAAGCAGTACAGCAGAACTAAGCTGTAGCTAATCATGTGTCACCCCACACCTTTACATTCAGTAGTAATTCAGTGTGAATGCAGCTTTGAGCTATGATACAAGTACAGAATCATTTTTTACAAACTTATACTACATTTGAAGACGTTCTGAAGATTGATGATCTGGGTAAACGGGTGAAATGGTGTATAAAGGTGAACCTATGCGTTACATGGATCAACAGCTGCAGCTCAATAACTAGCATCTATCTCTAGGCGGACATCTTCAGTGTCACATTGGACTTCCACACTACACTGGGCCTTACTATAATAGCTTTGTACCTGACATCATTACTGATGACTGCACTTTTACTGTGTCGTGTCATAAACAGACTCCCACTGGAGCGAACATGGTCTGCACATAACACAGCTGGCCATGGGAGGAAGCAAAAGAGTATACAGACAGGACACCACAGGATGGCAGCTAATTCTGTGAGGTAAAACATTTCCCTGCCTGTTTAAAAACTTGTTTTACCTCACATAAAGAATCGGCTGTGATCCCCGGCTGTAATGTCTGTATACTCTCTTGCATCCTCCCCGTCCAGGAGATGAGGTATGTTCAGACCATGTTCCTGTATGGTCAGACATTACACAGTACACAGCAGGGGCATATTTCTAAGATTATCTCAGCACAGGAACATTTTATTTAAACACATCCAATTGTGGAACTTATTATTATTCCAAGATCTATTGATTAAAATGAATTTTGTTTGTGGGAAAATGCCTTTAAATAATTGAAAGAGGGTTACAATTGCTCCTTTGAAACTTGATGCAGGTAATCTTATATGAGAGTAATGGCGTATTCACACATCTGTGTGTCATAGATCGTGATGCACAAGCTGTTTGCGAGTCTCCTGCCCCGAACTTTGACAGCCTCATATACGTCTATTAGGCCACATTGGCAGAAATGGAAGCTGGCACGTTTAGGTGGGCTGCACTGTGGGAATGAAGAGCCTTGGGATTCCCAAACGTTTTTTATTAATATCAATGCGTTTCTGCAATGGACCAGGGCCTTTCTCAAGGTATAAAAAAAAACAAGCTCTTCACTCCCGCAGCACAGCCCACCTAAATGTGCCAGCTTCCATTTTTGCCATTCCACCTCTTGAAGAACCTTTCCTCCAGCCACAGGGCAGCAGCGGCTTTCTACACCATTATAGCTGTGGTGACTGCACACAACACCTCTAGGTGAGCGCTGCCATCAATTATCCCGACCCCTTATCAGACGCTATTGCCCTATTTTGTGTGCGCTCCTGTCCTTCTCCACAGCGTCTCTATTAGGCACCTTCACACGTTCAGTAAGTTTCATCAGTGACGTGTTTCTATTATACTTTTCCTCTAATTGTTCCACTCCTGGTTTTGGCTTCCTAATACTGAGGTAAAATACTGACCAAATTACTGAATGTATGAACATGGCCTTAAGCTCTTAAGTTCGGGTCAAGAGGCCAGCAACTAATCTTTGAATCACTTTGTGCTCAGACCATGACACGCCTTAATGTGTAGAGTCACTTTCATCTTACAACTAAATAAAAACTACGTATTGTTTTAAAGGGGTATGCTACCAATTATCAATTAGGAGAAGGCATCAATATAAGTCAGTAGTATCAGATTGATAGGTTTCCAAATCCTAACACCACCAATCAGGTGTTACCAGCTCCAGCATGGAATCAATGGGGTGGCAGAGTGTTGGAACTCTACCAATCTGATCTTGGTGGTCCATCCTAAGTATAAGTGATCAATATCATAACAGTGAACACCCCTTTTAACTTTTTTTTGCAAATACTTGCTTCTCTCATCCTGAAATGCAGCATGTTTTTGGATCAAATCACATGTGGCATTTTTGTTGCATACATTTTTTCGACTAAAATTCAATTCTTACATTTAAAGGGGTTGTCTTATCCTAAAGAGGACCTGTCACCAAATTTTTCATGTTTTTTTTTTCTATTTTATCTTTCATTTGCGGAGATATTAGCAATGAAAGTATTTGGCACCTAATGAGTTAAAAAAAATTAAGTCCAAGTAGATGTTATCAGAGTTTTCACTGGGGGTGCGAAATTCTTCTCCCTGCATGATGCTGACCAATTATAAGCAGACGACAACACTGAAAAGAAAGATGATCACATCCCCACCATAGCTTAGAGCAGATTTCTCAGTGTCTGAGATGTAAGGATACAGACCTGATCTTCTGGGCTAACCTCCTGCATGAGTAGAGCACACAACTGACTAATACCTTTCAGTTAAGGTCTCTGTGGGTGAAGGGGCATCACAAGAGAGTTTAGTTGTGCAACATTACAAACCTTTCTAACAGCTCTCCTCCTCTTATGGCACTCTCACCTCTGCTGTTCTGCGCCTATCCCAAACTGCCTGTCCAGAAATGAGAGCACAGTGTCAGTATCACACTTAGATCCGTTGTGCTCAACTTGTACTGATTCTGCAGTGAGATTAGAGGAGACTGTCATTACATTTCACCATAGAAGTAACCCAGAACACACTGCTCCTGTGTGAGGTGTAATAACAGCCTAATATCACTGCAGAGAGAATACAAGTTGCTTGAGCACAAAAGACATAAGTGTGATACTGACACACTCCATAATCAGGAGAGTCAATAAAAGGGTTTGTAATGTGACATAGAGAAACTCAGCTGTGTGGCTCCTTCCTTGTCTAAGAGCTGTTACCTCTGCTTTCTAATCATGCAGAAGGTTAGACCAGGAGATCAGGACTCGCCATCATTATACATCTTAGGCTAGGTTCCCACGATAAGCTTTTGGTGAGTTTTTGATGTTGCAGAATTTCTGCACCCATTAAGATAGGTTACTTGCATTATTTCTAAAATATGCAGCGTAAAAACTCACTAAAAATTCATTGTGAGAACGTAGCTTTATACCCTAAGAAACCCGCTTTGAGCTATGGTGGGGGCGTGTTCTTCTTTTCTTTGAGTGTTGCTGCTGGCTTATGATTGGTCAGCATCATACAGGAGAAATCTGCAGCATATTTAAGGATTTCTCACAAGCCTCATTCGGGTAAATGCAAAAAGGTAAATAAAATTACCAAAATTTCCACAACAAAAGTGTAGCTATACCTACAGCGTATTCACACCCAGACTATAAGATTATGGCCTGTCTCTGGGTGTTTTTTTTTTTTTACACAGTAGTCAGAACCTGCAAAATTGTGGTGCTGTGCATTACATGAGCTATACTAAGGGAGTGCCTGTTAGCATAGAGCTAATACGTCCATATATCGACCAGCAGAAATTGTAAAAGAAGAACTATAGAAGGATAGACTATAGTGGATCATTCCGGATTGGTACAACATAAGTAGCCAAAAGGCTTCACCCCGGTATTCCATGCTATGTGCTTCTTATAAAGTGACATCTCTCCATAGACCGCCTCTGTGAAGACCACCCCCTTATCCAGATGATAGATTTTCAGTTCCACCATATATAATGCATACTGGCCATTTTTTTTTTTTTCAGAAAATCACCAATTTTGGGTCGTCAGCTGTACAAGAAGAAATGCTTTAAACCAGTGCTGGCAAACCTATGGCACGCATGCAGAGGGGGCAGGCAGAGCCCTCCTGGTGGGCACGCGCACCATGGCCGCAGCATTAGCGCTACTGGATCGGGCCCAGCGGGGGAGAACTCTGAGCTCGCTGAGTGCCGACACCAGCTTCGCTACTGCAACTAGATGTGCGTTCTCTCTCGGACGGAAACACATCGAACTGAAGTGTATTGCAGCGCACGAACTTGCCAGACCCGTGCGCTGCAATACACGCTGCCGGCCAATCAGAGGCCAGCGGCTGCTGGCCTCTGAGGCCGGCCGACATCATGCTGGCCTCTGACCGAAAGCCGCTAGCCTCTGATTGGCCGGCCAACGTCATGCTGGTCTCTGATTGGCCAGAAGCCGCAGGTCTCTGTTGGCCAGCCGACGTCATGCTGGCTTCTGATAGGCCGAAAGCCGCTGGCCTCTGATTGGCCGTCAGCCGCTGGCCTCTAATTGGCCGGCCGACGTCATGCTCGCCTCTAATTGGCCGGAAGCCACTGGCCTCTGGCCGCCCGACGTCTTGCTGGCCTCTGATTGACCGAAAGCCGCTAGCCTCTGATTGGCCGGCCAACGTCATGCTGGTCTCTGATTGGCCAGAAGCCGCAGGTCTCTGTTGGCCAGCCGATGTCATGCTGGCTTCTGATTGGCCGGAAGCCGCTGGCCTCTGATTGGCCGTCAGTCGCTGGCCTCTAATTGGCCGGCCGACGTCATGCTCGCCTCTAATTGGCCGGAAGCCACTGGTCTCTGATTGGCCGGCCGACGTCTTGCTGGCCTTTGATTGCCAGGCAGCCGCTGGCCTCTGATTGACCGGCTGACGTCATGCTGGCCTCTGATTGGCCGGCAGCCCCAGGCCTCTGATTGGCTGGCCGACGTCATTCTGGGTTCTGATTGGCCGGAAGCCGCTGGCCTCTGATTGGCCGTCCGACGTCATGCTGGTCTCTGATTGGCCGGAAGCCGCTGGCCTCTGATTGGCCGGCAGCCGCTGGCCTCTAATTGGCCGGCCGACGTCATGTTGGCCTCTAATTGGTCGGCAGCCGCTCATTGGCCGGCCGAAGTCAAGCTCGCCTCTGATTGGCCGGCAGCCGCTGGCCTCTCATTGGCCGGCCGCCGCTGGCTTCTGATTAGCCAGCCGCCGCTGGCCTCTGATTGGCCGGCAGCATGTATTGCAGCGCACGATGCAGTACCTCTGTGGCGACCAAACCCTCAGGGGCGGCACACATGCACCCCACACACGTGCACTCCTTAAGCAGCTTCTAAATTTATGGAGCAGAACTGTAGAAGAGCATCAACCGAACATCAGGACCAATATCTGCTCCTTTGTGTAAGGATGAACAGGAGGACTGCAAAGGCCCTACAACATAACCAGAAGCACGTTACACCCAAAATTGTCAGAAGCAGACTCCATGATGGCGGTATGAGGGCCCGACGTCCTGTAATAGGACCTTACTCACAGCTCAGCACCTTGCATCTCAATTGGCATACACCTGAGAACACCAGAATTATCAGGTCCTACGTTCTCTGTACAGGTGACAGCAGGTTCACATTGAGCATGTGATAGATGTGAAAGTCTGGAGACGCCGTGGTGAATGTTATTCAGTCTGCACCGCCACCCAGCATGATGGGCACCATGTGATAGCCAACGGCAACCTGACTGCTGTTAGGTACACGGATGAAATCCTTAGAGCCAATGTCAGAACTTACCGTGGTGCAGTGGACCCTTGGTTCCTCCTAGTGCAGGACAATACCCTTCCTCATGTGCCATACTGGGAAGGCAGTTCCTGGATGATGAAAACATTGATGAGCTCACTTTCCCCAGACCCAGGTGCAAACCTGGTACAACTTGTGTAGCTACACAGGGGTCCAAAAGGTAAGAGTGGCCACTACCACTTCCAAAACAAGTGGAATTGTCTGTGTCCACTCATGCCCAGACCTGAATTCAATTGTGAATCTTTAAATCATTATGTATCAATGCATCCAATGCCGGGGTCTGGGAGTCTGTGGTTGGTGTTACCGAAAAGGATGATTGCAACAGACTTCATGGATGGGCGGCTTATGACTGGTAGTGAACAGAAGGGCGGCTATATTAAAGGGGCCAGAGCCGTACTTATAAGCAGAGGCCCACATGACGGTGATTGGGCCAGGAGAGGAAAATAAAGTTTGAATGGGGTCTATGGCATTGGATCAATAGGGAGTGGGAGGGGATAGTAAAAGGGGGTATAAAAGGAAAAGTGTGGGAAAAGGGGCCATTCCTGTGGGGAGAGCAATGGGAAAAGTCTCACCTGCACACCCTCTTTTTTCAGGGAATTTAGAGATGTCTAATGGAAATATATACAGTACAGATCAAAAGTTTGGACACACCTTCTCATTTAAAGATTTTACTGTATTTTCATGACGATGAAAATTGTACATTCACACTGAAGACATCAAAACTATGAAATAACACATGTGGAATTATATACTTAACAAAAAAGTGTGAAACAACTGAAAATATGTCTTATATTCTAGGTTCTTCAAAGTAGCCACCTTTTGCTTTGATGACTGCTTTGCATACTCTTGGCATTCTCTTGATGAGCTTCAAGAGGTAGTCACCGGAAATGGTTTTCACTTCACAGATGTCCCCTGTCAGGTTTAATAAGTGGGATTTCTTGCCTTGTAAATGGGTTTGGGACCATCAGTTGTGTTGTGCAGAAGTCAGGTGGAGACACAGCTGATAGTCCTACTGAATAGACTGTAAGAATTTGTATTATGGCAAGAAAAAAGCAGCTAAGTTAAGAAAAACGAGTGGCCATCATTACTTTAAGAAATGAAGGTCAGTCAGTGCGAAAAATTGGGAAAACTTTGAAAGTGTCCCCAATTGCAGTTGCAATAACCATCAAGCGCTACAAAGAAACTGGCTCACATGAGGACCGCCCCAGGAAAGGAAGACCAAGAGTCACCTCTGCTTCTGAGGATAAGTTTATCCGAGTCACCAGCCTCAGAAATCTCAGGTTAACAGCAGCTCAGATTAGAGACCAGGTCAATGCCATACAGAGTTCTAGCAGCAGACACATTTCTACAACAACTGTTAAGAGGAGACTTTGTACAGCAGGCCTTCATGGTAAAATAGCTGCTAGGAAACCACTGCTAAGGACAGGCAACAAGCAGAAGAGACTTGTTTGGGCTAAAGAGCACAAGGAATGGACATTAGACCAGTGGAAAGGTGAACGGATGGACTCTACATGCCTGGTTCCCACCGTGAAGCATGGAGGAGGAGGTGTGATGGTGTGGGAGTGCTTTGTTGGTGACACTGTTGGGGATTTATTCAAAATTGAAGGCATACTGAACCAGCATGGCTACCACAGCGTCTTGCAGCGGCATGCTATTCCATCCGGTTTGCATTTAGTTGGACCATCATTTATTTTTCAACAGGACAATGACCCCAAACACACCTCCAGGCTGTGTAAGGGCTATTTGACCAAGAAGGAGAGTGATGGGGTGCTACGCCAGATGACCTGGCCTCCGCAGTCACCAGGCCTGTACCCAATCGAGATGATTTGGGGTGAGCTGGACCGCAGAGTGAAGGCAAAAGGGCCAACAAGTGCTAAGCATCTCTGGGATCTCCTTCAAGATTGTTGGAAGACTATTTCCGGTGAGTACCTCTTGAAGCTCATCAAGAGAATGCCAAGAGTGTGCAAAGCAGTCATCAAAGCAAAAGGTGGCTACTTTGAAGAACCTAGAGTATAAGACATATTTTCAGTTGTTCCACACTTTTTTGTTAAGTATATAATTCCACATGTGTTAATTCATAGTTTTGATGCCTTCAGTGTGAATGTACAATTTTCATAGTCATGAAAATACAGAAAAATCTTTAAATGAGAAGGTGTGTCCAAACTTTTGGTCTGTACTGTATATTGTTATGTTTTATGGCTCGGGCTTATGATGAAGGTTATAAATTTTTACTGTGAGTCACAGTGGCTGGGGCAGTATTGGGTGTCTTTGGGGTTGGTGGAATTTTTTATGGGTGGGAATTTACAGAGATGGTTCCCTTCAGGATGGAATTACTAATTGGCTGATCTGGCACTTAGTGGGGCTCTGGACAGGGGTGTACTCTTGGAGCCAGTGGTGGTGTTTCCTTTACCACTGATTGTGGTGTGGTGCCCTTGAGCTTGGGGTTACGGCTGAGGGTAAAATAATTCTATGGAAAAATGCTTTGTTCTACATGTGCCGGATCTTGTAGCCCCAAGGACCTCCGCCAATTCTTTCATTGGTTATTGTTGTTTGTCAATAAATGGCCGATATGGCAAATTATATCCAAAAAAGAAAGTCTCCTGTGTATCATTTATTATAAGTTAAGTGGTATGAGACACTGCTTGGGGAGAAAGAAAATAATTAATATGAGGGATGGTTTCAGGAGAACGATTTGTGCCATACACCGTCATGATCACAGATATATTTTGTTAAATGTCAGAAATGTATTTTTTAACATTTTGATTTCTTTGATTAACAGTTCTGCACACAGAGATATTCCCCTGAGGCCACATTCACACATTCAGTATTTGGTCAGTATTTTACATCAGTATTTGTAAGTTAAAACCAGGAGTGGGTGATAAATACAGAAGTAGTCACGTGTTTCTATTATACTTTAACTCTGATTCTTCCACTCCTGGTTTTGGCTTACAAATACTGATGTAAAATACTGACCAAATACCGAATGTGTGAATGTGGCATAAGAAAGACAAAACCTCACTTTTATTTTTGTAAATATTCAGGTTTCGGATTTTATTAACCTTTATGATTAACCAGCAGCACTGTAGTTGTTCAATAATAAAATTAATCATTAAAAATATAAAATGTGCACCCCGTGTATATCTGTATATTGTATGTATACATCTGCAAAAGTTTGGTTCCCCATCCTTCAAATTTGATATCTATCTATCTATCTATCTATCTATCTATCTATCTATCTATCATTGTGACATTAGAATAAAAATGATGTCACAAGTGATGTGATGACATCACCGCATTCTATATCCCAGTGTTCCGTCCTAAGGGAGACCACTGCCTTACAGACTCCCAAGGGTGAGGCAGCCCCTTTTGTTTTTCGTGACAAACGAAGCAAAAATTGATTTTAAAATGGATAATTACAGAAGAGCCCAAAGAGATCGGGTTCTCAGAGAGAAGAGAGGAATAAATGAAGAGCAGGTACTATTGTTCGCTTTAGGGCGAAAAGACTTTATACTACCGGACATTGACACTGACGCCTCAAAAAAGGCGTCCAAAAGTCAAATTCTAGACAAAATGAGAAAGACCAAAAGACATGAGATCCTTACAGAGAGAAGGAAAATGGAGACCCTCACGGAGTCTCACTCTGCAGCCTCCGCTGAGCTTCAGATGGCCATTCTTATCTCCTTGAGAAAACTCGGAGATCTGGTCCCTGAAATACGGAGGAGAAACAAAGAAGCCATCCTCAATAAGAGGAGAAACATCAGCGCAGAGTTAGAGCTGGAAGAGGTTCTCCAAGAGACACCAAGACAAGTGACATCCTCCAGATCTGAAAGTCTGGAGGCACCGAAACTACAAAGAGTGGCAGCCCAGAAGAGGATCCGGAACAGCAGAGACTGGGTTGTCCAATGTAGAAGACGTCTCATCTACGCTAAATCCATTATAAATGGGAATGGTGCATTGCGGAGGTCGAGGTCATCAGCTGAAAACATCTCCATCCCAGAGAACAAACAGCTGAGTGTTTCTCCACCAAACACATCACTGGATACAGATGGACCAGGTAAGATGGATCTGCTCAGTGTAATAAGACTGGGGGTGAGGAGGATTATACTCCTAATATTATGTACTGGCATCAATTATCACAAGTGCAGAAAAACTGTCCTTGTTGCCCATAGCAACCAATCACAATGCAGCTTTCATTGTTCCATAGAATGTTAAGAGATGGAATCTATGCTGTGATTCATTGCTATGGACAACAGGGACATTTTTATTATTGGACAGTTTTGATAAATGAGAGCCCAAATATTAGACATTTCCTGCTCATTTACATAATTGTATTTAAAATTATAATATTTTCTTTTAGCTATATTTGTTAACCCCTTCTTGACCGGGTAACCTTTCGTTGTTTTTTCCTTCCTCCTTCGAAAACCCATAACTATTTATTTTTTAATTTGTCTCCCAATGTAGCTGTATGCGGACTTGATTTTTTAGTGGACGAGCTGTAGTTTTGAACATTATTTATTTTAGTATTCAATGTTCTGGAAAATGGGGAAAAAGATTCAAAATGTGGTAAAATTGTGGAAAAAAAGTGATTCCGCCATTGTTTTTTTTTCTAGATGTTCATTGAGTGGTAAAAATGACCTGACAAAATGATTCTCCATGTCAGTTACAACTATGATAATGCTGAACAGGCTTAGGGGTTATAATTCACTGAACTGGTAGAAGAAAATTAGGAATTTTATAAAAAATAAATTGGTTTGTGTCCCTATATTCTGAGACATTATATCTTTTGGATTTTGATCGCTGGATGGAGCTGTGCGAGGACTTGATTTGGGTTTTTTTGCGTGACAAGTTGTAGCTTTTATAGATAACTTTCTCGGGTAGACAAGTCATTGTGATATCTTTTATTACAATTTATTAGATGTATACTGCGCCCTCACAAAAACACTATTCTGGTCTTTACATTTATTTTCTCCTTTCAGTGTTTACTGTTTGGGTTAATTAATGTTCCGGATGTGGTTATACTAGATATTCAAATTATTACTATTATTATTATTATTATTATTATTATTATTATTATTATTAATGGGGAAGTATTTTTTTTACATTTTATTATTTTTTTAACTTTTTTTTGTTACTCCTTTTCTTTAGTCTCCTTTGGGGACTTGAACCTGCGATTTTCTGATCGCTTCTACTAGATACTGTGATAGAACTGTATATAGCTAAATTAAAAATCTCATATGAAAGCCAGGCTGGTCTTAACAGGAGGAGGAAAAGACAGGGGCTTTCTGCAGGCTCAGGTATTCATTTCCAATAATGTGTTCACTAAGGGGTTCAAATTTTTTATATCATCTCAGCAGATGGAATCGATAAGGCGCCCTACGACACAACGGACATGCCGGCACAAGGCCTTGATGATGCCAGTTTCCAGATTTCTGACCCAAGAGAACTGGTCCACACAGTCCAACCTATAGACTTTTCCAATCTCGAGTTCTGGAAAGTTCTTGGAAAAGGAAACTATGGAAAAGTAAGTGTCAATTTATATTTGTCCGTGTTCCCCAATGTATCCTGCACCAGATACACAGGAGAGATGTACATATTCATTACAGGATGCTCATATGTAATGATAATTGGGATTAACTAGTGAACTACTACACAGTAATAGATGAGAGTTTGGTCTGATCTGTTGTGATTTTTCTCCAGGTTGTCTTGGCATCAGATCCAGTCAGTGAAGGACTGCTGGCCATCAAAATCATGGACAAAAGTTCTTGTGCGGACTTAATCTCTACAGAGCTAGAAGTCCTGAGAATGGCTGCCGGATGCCCCTACCTAATGACTATGCGGGCGTTTAGGGAAACACCTACGGAGTATGAAATAGCCATGGACTATATGGTCTGCGGAGACCTGTTTGGCCACATGAAAGATTCAATGATGTTTAACACAAAGACAATAAGGTAAATGTCTTGTACTGAATGTTAATAATCCGCTGCCGGCACATTGTAGTCTTAGATCAATGGACAACGACAACAGGAGAAACTAATGATGTGAAAAGGACACGTGTGTGATCTCCTCATGTTCTCTGTATGATTGTGCATGTAACCACTGATCCATCCTTTCTACTCCACAGACTCTTTGCGGCAGAGATGGTGTGCGGACTCCAGTTCCTGCATGAACGCGGCGTCATACATAGGTAATCATTTCACCTTCATAAATCTGTCACCTGTGACACTTTGTTGTCTCCTTACATATCTATTGTAGAAAGTTCTTTCCCTGAATTGTCCTCACAATCAGTATCTGATCCTTCTCCCTGCAGTGACCTGAAGCCAGAGAACATCCTCCTCCAAGACACCGGACACATCAAAATCTCAGACTTTGGCTTAGCAGCCACGAATGTGTTTGAGGGTGACATAGTGGAATATACTACTGGCACTAAGGGTTACATAGCGCCCGAGGTAAGGAACATCTCTGTGTGATTGATGTCGATAGTAGGATTGAGGGATAATCTGATCCCAATGTATTCTGCTCATATCTAATCACAGACAGGTCCTCATAGTCTCTGTGTGCAAATCCCCTTCCCGGTATATTCAGATTCTCTCCAATCTCATGTTCCCATAGGTAATGGACGGTGAAGGATACAACCATCTGGCAGACTCCTTTTCCTTTGGCGTCATCTTGTATATGATGACTGTAGGTGACTGGCCATTCTATACCAGAGGCACAATGGACGAATACCACCAGTCTCTGTATGACGACATCCCTTCTTTTCCACCTGGGATCTGCTGTCATGCCATGGATATCATAAAACGGGTGAGTAAGATCAGATGGACAATGATAATAGGGGATTACAAGAAGATATAGAAGATAAGATATGGACAGTCCATAGACATTGTGTAATAACTTGTCAGTAATAATACATAATATAATGACTAATGCTTTGTTTTCATTTTCTAGCTTCTCTGCAAAACTCCATCTGCCCGATCTGCCATTACATCGTCCATCAGATCACATCCGTTTTTCTATTCTATAGACTGGAGCGATGTGGAGTCCCGCAGATCCGACCCACCATTCCCATATTACTATGTAAGTACAGCACATACAGACATCCAAAGTGTTATCACTACCCAGTAACACACTTACCCACTATACACCTTATCGCTATATCCCCCTAGTACTGTATATACTGTATGTGAGGGGCTGATTCTCAGACGTGTATATTTCTCTTCTTCCAGCAGGAGTATTAGGCTGATAAAAATCAGCCCCATTCCAGTAACATCCAGGAATGAAGATTTACATTAATCGGATGAGACAATTACACTGGACTTTCTTATTTACCGGACTGTGACAAACCTACCAAGCTTCCACCACATAACATCCAAGTAGATTTGAGACCACACATCCAGGGATTTATTCCGATCGCCATATTTGGGGTCGGGAAGGAATTTTTTCCCTTGATATGAGGATGATCCAACAACGAGTCCTCAGGGTTATTTTTCGCCTTCCTCTGGATCAACATTGCAAGTAATTAAGGGCTGAAATTGAAGGATTTCTTTCAGCCATACTTGTTATGTCACCATCTGGACGACTCATATACAATGTGGTGGTAAGGAGACGACTACAAGATATGGACATAAAGAAGGAAGCGGCTGCTCCTTCTACTACTTGGCCATGTACAGACAGAAGGAAGCGGCTGCTCCTTCTCCTACTTGGCCATGTACAGACAAAGGAAGCGGCTGCTCCTTCTCCTACTTGGTCTTGTGCAGAAAGAAGGAAGCGGCTGCTCCTTCATCTACCAGGCCATGGTCAGACAGAAGGAAGCGGCTGCTCCTTCCTCTACCAGGCCATGGTCAGACAGAAGGAAGCGGCTGCTCCTTCCTCTACCAGGCCATGGTCAGACAGAAGGAAGCGGCTGCTCCTTCCTCTACCAGGCCATGGTCAGACAGAAGGAAGCGGCTGCTCCTTCACCTTCCTGACCATGGTCAGACAGAAGGCCATATGGCTGATCGCGATGCTGAAGGAATCCAGGAAAACTCCAACTATACAGATCACAAGTCACACATTCCTGCTCTTCTCCTCTCTCATGTGTGATCCAGACCTGGATGTCCAAAAGCGGCAGAAGTGTAAGCCGAGGCCTGAGGAGCGGAATCATCTGCTCCTTTCTATAGAAAGTCACTGTATCTACACACTTTCTTTTTATATATTTGCATAATATTAACAACTTTTATGCATAAAAATAAATATATAAAACATCTATGTTGCTTTTGGTTATATTACAGACATGCTTTTTGGTATTTTTATTAATATCATGATAAGGTATTTTGCTGCCTTAGGCAGATGACGCAAATGGCTTCCCCCCCAAGAAAAGGAATAGGTGAGAAACTATGGTAACTGGACCTCTAACTTCCTCGTCTGATCCATCAGGTAACAAGCTCTGATGACCACTTCCTTTACAATGTCAGACCCAAGAATAGTCATGGAAACTAATATAGCCTAATTATAATGGGGGCCGTTTGGTTTCGATTAATGAGATACAATAGATGCAGCTTGTAACAAAGCCGATGGTTGTTCTACTGCCGTATTCCTGTGTGGCGCCATCCTCTAACAGGGGGCAGACTGTCCATAGCCTACGTATTGCGGGAATTACCGCTAGAACATCAACCTGATTACAGCTCCTCTGCTCCTGTCCTGGGGGCAGCGTTCACATTGTCTTAAAGACACAAATGCATTTCAATGCAGAGAGGGAATGAGAACCGGGGCGCAGGCGTTGAGCGGTGTTAGTGACCCACTGACTCCGCTCACCTTTGTTCCTGTGTACCGGCTGTCAGCATGCTGAATGTTTGCGGCAGGAGGAAGGTGCCAGTTGACTGCAGGCGTTCAATAATGACAATTTTTTTTCTTAAACTGCTCCCACCTCAGAGAGGTAGCGCCCTAGGCGGGTGCCTACCCCTTGTCCCGGCCCTGCACTGGTGGTTCAGTTTGGATCCTCTTGCAGGAATAGTGCCATACACTATTGCAGTCAGTACAATGGAAATCATTGACTTGTCAAATTTAAAGGCTTTTTTGTGCAGAAGAGAAAAAATAAAAATGTGATTAAAGCACTGCTCCTTTGCTCATAGGGGAAATCAGTTTTATCAATCGCTTTGTTGGGGAGCTGTCCACTCCATTCTGGTCTTTCGGTCGTCCCACGTTACTTCTGACTCTCAGAATCCTACAGGATCTTATACGCGATGTGGAAGACAATTTCTCTATATAATGAGCCTTGATGTGACTATCATAGGAATGCAAAGTGAGATTCATTCACCTCTACATCACTAGTCAGAGCTGTAGACACCAGGTTAATTTAATGAAATATCAGACCATCACTTTCAGGCCATATTCACACGTTCAATATTTGGTCAGTATTTTACCTCAGTATTTCTAAGCCCAAACCAGGTGAGGAACAATCAGAGGAAAAGTATAATAGAAACACGTCACCACTTCTGCATTTATCACCCACTCCTGGTTTTGCCTTACACATACTGATGTAAAATACTGACCAAATACTGAATGTGTGAACGTGGCATGACATTTATTGCACTAGTCCATGTGCCGTCTGTTTTTTAATAACAGTTCCGTGTCTATTCCGTGAGACTCAGAGCAGGTTCTATTCTCATTCATTTTGCAGATCAGACTCAGCCATTAAAGTCTAAGGAAATCCATGTACAACGGATGAAGCACTGAAGACTTTTCTTTTCCTTTAGTGCTCCATCAGTGTTTCATCCATTTTTAATAGATCCATTAATAGTCAATGGATAAATAAAAGTTCAGACTGTCTACCTGCTTCAGTTTTTACAAATGTATGAGGAAAAAATATATCTATACAACACGGATATAAAATGGAGACAATGCGGAGACACATGGGAGAAAAAGGTTCTGTTTTACAAGGATATAGAAATAGACAAGGATTTGTGAATGTAGCGTCCTCTGAAAAATAGGTAAAATCCATCAAGCTAAAGACAAGACAGACTGATAACTCAGTGAGGAATACAATAGAAGCTGCCTATTGAAGTCTACGGAGAGGCTCCGGACATCACTAGGTAGGCTTCATTTCTACACATGAGCTTGATGTATCATCCATTACTTTTTCTGTACATTTATTAGCATTTGTTATGTTTGTAGCATGGTATTCTACAGTTAGCATTACTAGTCGTATATGCCTTTATATATGACGCGCCCCCTGGGCCGTGTGTGTGGGAATACCCGGAGCCGGGTCTCTGTGTGATGTCAGGGGTTGTAGTCTCCGTGGCGGCGACCCGGTCCCGTGGCTCAGGGTGGTCAAACCAGTGGCGGATCTGTTTACTTGGTTTTTAATGTTGAAATGTCCGACTACGCCACCCGTGGATTGCGGTCACTGAGAACCGCCGCTGCGGGGCAGACCGCTGAGGCTGATGTTGTGTGCGCAGCAGGGGGTAGTATAACTCCCCACGGGAGGAGTATAGCCTCAGGGCAGCATGTGTAGATGGTGAGGGTTGTGGTGCATAGGCACAGCAGAAATGACTCAAAGTCCGTGCAGTGCAGTTCAGGGTCTTTACTGTTGGTGATGAAGGAGACCCTGCTGGGAGTACTGGCTAACATTAGAGGTCTGGTCAGTCTGTGAGCGAACAAGAATCCCCCTGGCCAGGTGGAGGTGTAGGCCTTCCCATCTGACTGCACTCTTCCTGGCTACCTTGCTGTAGTCGTGTAGTAGCCCACATCCCTGAGTGTACCGTGTGGTGCTCACCCATATGGCTGGTGACTTGCGGCCTTTGGTTCCTTCCGCTCCTCGATGGCGGTGCCGGTCCCTTGCGTGTGACTGAGCCTCCGGGCTTTCTACGGCCAGAGGACCTGAAATCCCCTGCCAGGTGGTTTCTGCTGCTGGATGTGAATATCCTCACAGCCTTGGACTCCGGTGTCAGGTTCTCTGCGTCTTCTGCCAGGACGAGCTCTGCTGCTCCAGTCCCTGGCTCTCAGCTCCTGTCTCCTACAGGGCTCCTTGCTGCTCTATCCCTCTCTCTGGAACTAACTAGCTAACCTCGCCCCAGATCCAGTTTATAAAGGGCAGGTTCCTCCCCTCCCTGGACTGGGGCAGGAGGCGTTGCATGCAAATGTGCTCCTGACCAGGAAAACCCATGATCGCTCTCAGACATGGTATTTCTACCACTGTGGCAACCAGACCCCCTGGGGTGCCACATTCCCCCCTAGTAAACTTTAGTACTCCGGGACTAAACACCTTTTTTTTTTGGAAAACACACATAACAGGGTATAAACAATAACACAACAATATATGTACAAGGAGTTCAGTCTTGATAGGTCACGGCGCTTCCGTAACCAGGTGTCCATGTCACCCAAGATGCATTTTGAGGGACCCGTCCCAAACCCTCCACGTAGGCCCTGGGGTGGCTACAGGGCATCGATGATCCGGTGTTGGACCACGTCTTCAGCCACCTCCACAGGTTTTTGTTCTGTGGTCTGGCACAAAAGGGGCACTTAACAGGTGCAACTATTTACAAGGTACAGTTCCGGTTATTCATTGTCCATAACCTGTCCGTCCATAGACCCTGTCGGGTAACTTGAGAAACATAATCAGTATTCAGGTAACAAACATAAAACATTACAACATTTTCAATATACAGGTATATATCATTTCTCCTAGATTCTCCAGCGAGCGGGCTTCTGACCTCTAGTGCTCCTTGTGGACCTACGTAACACACTATCTGGTGGTGTTCTTTCTGGGTCCCCTGTTTCCACCCCTTATGTAGTGGGCTCGCTAGTGTCTGCAGTACAGGTGTTTGGAGATGTTACGGGTCGGTTGGGCAGCTTTCTGCGTACTCTTTGGCTTACCACGGGCACGGCAGGCTCACTACTAGCAGAGGGTTGATTCTCCTGGGCTGCTGGTATGGAATCCTCTGCCTGCGGGGCCGGTTGCTCTTCCAACACTACTTGCTCTTCTGTAGGCCCTTGAGGGGCTGGCTGGAGAAAGGTAAGGACGGGTACCACAATAGCGTTGTTAATTTGTATCCAGTACCGGGGAAATTCTCCGAGTACTGTACTGACCATTTCTTCCCTTTCCTCTGCGGGTTGAGGGCTATCTTGGTCTTATTCAGTGCTTTGCAGCTGCTCGGGACACTTCTTCAGGTGGTCTCTAGAGACAGTGGCTGTGTTCTCTCCTCCATCCTTACTGATAACGCATACTTTCGGGTTTTCATGACTTGAGGGCAGTACTGTGTACGGGTCTTTCTCACACTGGTCATCCAACTTATGGAGCCGCCTCTTCCTCTTCAAGACCTGCTCTCCAGGTGCCAGGGGAACAGAGGGAGCATGCTGGTTGTAAGTCCTCTCTTGCCTTTCTCTTGCTTGAGACAAACTTCTCTCAACACTCTCCTGCACTTTTCGGTACTGCTGTTGCCGTTCTGTATCCCAGTCTGCCTCTGGCGAGGTGTCCTCGGGTCTCAGGACTCCCATATCCAGGTCAATAGGCAGCTTACCAGGTCTTGCTCTCATTAGGTAAGCCGGGGTGCAGTTGGTGGAATTTACTGGGATGTGGTTATACAAGTCCACCAGATCAGGCAGTTTTTCAGGCCACAGACTGTGTTCTTCCAGGGGCAACGTTTTCAGCAAGTCTATCACCACCTGGTTCATCTTCTCGCACAATTCGTTGGTTTGGGGGTGATAGGGCATTGTCCTTATCTTCTTGCAGCCATAGAGGTTGCAGAACTCCTGGAAGACCTCCGCTTCGAAGGCTGGACCTTGGTCAGTCAACACTTGCTCCGGATACCCGTGTGGATGGTAGAAGTGCTGCTGGAAGGCTCTAGCTGCTGTCTGAGCTGTTAAGTCCTTGACAGGGACCACCACCAGGAACCGGGAGTAGTGGTCTACGATGGTGAGGGCGTAGACATACCCGGACCTACTTGGAGCCAGCTTCACATGGTCCAGGGCTACCAGTTCTAGTGGCTGCTTGGTGATGATGGGCTGCAGGGGAGTCTTCTGGCTGGCACGGTCCTTTCTTCTCAGGTTGCACGGGCCGCAGTCTCTGCACCATCTCTCAATGGCCCCTCTCATGCCTACCCAGAAGAACCGTTCACGCAACAGGAACTCCAACTTCTTCCATCCAAAGTGCCCTGCTCCGTCGTGGTATGTCTCCAGGACCATAGCCGCGTCTCGTCTCGGGACCCCTACCTGCCAGGTCAGCTCATGTGTCTGGGAGTTAACAATTCTCCGGCACAGCTTCCCCTTGTTGAGAAACAGTTTACTCTTCTCCTTCCACAGCTGTTTGGTCTCTTCCGGAGCGTCTGGGTCAAGGCGGGCATCAGCCTGTGTCAGCATCTCTTTTACCAGGCGGACGGCTGGGTCACTGTCTTGCGTCTCCGCCCAGCTGTAGTGGGGTAAGGGATTGAACAGAGTGCTTGTCCCTTACACAGTGGGAACACTGGGTAATCTCGTGACGGTGGAACGCAGGGAGTTCAATCTCTTCCAGTTCTTCTGGATCTTCCCCTCCGTCCGGCAAGTTCGGCATCCTGGACAGGGTGTCTGCGTTGGCATTTGTGCGTCCCGCCTGGTATTTGATGGTAAATTCATAGTTGGATAGGCGGGCCATCGATCTCTGCTCCAGGGCACCAAGTTTCGCAGTATCCAGGTGTGTCAACGGGTTGTTGTCGGTGTACACGGTGAACTTGGAAGAGGCAAGGTAATGTTTAAAGCGTTCTGTAACTGCCCACACCACTGCCAGGAACTCTAGCTTGAAGGAGCTATAATTTTCGGGGTTTCTCTCTGTTGGCCGGAGTTTCCTGCTGTCATAAGCGATTACCTGTTCTCTGCCCTGTTGGATCTGGGACAGCACCGCCCCTAGCCCGATGTTGCTCGCGTCCGTGTGGAGGATGAAAGGCTGGCCGTAATCAGGGTAAGCCAGGACCTCATCCCCCGTGAGGGCCATCTTCAGCTGGCGGAAAGACTCATCCTCCAGCTTGTCCCATTTGAAGGGTGGCTTCTGATTCTTGGTCTTTGACTAACCCAACAGGAGGTTTTGCATAGGGGCTGCCATTTTGGTCAACCCGGGGATGAATCTTCGGTAGTAGCCTACCAACCCGAGGAACTGCCGCACTTCCTTTATGCTGGAGGGTCTTGGCCAGTTCCTAATCACTGTAATTTTATCAGGGTCTGGAGCTACTCCGTCAGCACTCACCGCGTGTCCCAGGTACTGTACTTTTGGTTTCAGTAGATGACACATGGAGGGTTTCACCTTTAGGCCGTAGCCTGCCAGGGCGTCAAACACCTCTGCCAGGTGTTTCAGATGGTCCTCATATGTTTTGGAATACACGATGACATCGTCCAGGTATAGCAGGACCGTCTCGAAATTCCTGTGCCCCAGGCAGCACTCCATCAACCGCTGGAAGGTTCCTGGTGCGTTGCAGAGCCCGAACAGCATACAGTTGAATTCGCTGAGAACCATCGGGGTGGTGAACGCGGTCTTCTCCTTGTCTGCCTCTGCTACAGGAACCTGCCAGTACCCGCTAATAAGATCCAAAGTGGAGAAGAAGTTAGCAGACTTTAATGCAGCTAAAGATTCCTCTATCCTAGGTAACGGGTACGCATCTTTGTGTGTGATACGGTTGACCTTTCTGTAATCTACACAAATTCTCATGGTGCCATCTTTCTTTTTCACAAGAACTAGTGGAGCTGCCCAGGGGCTACAGCTGTCCCTGATTACCCCAGCCTCCTTCATGTCTCGCAACATCCCCTTGGCATTCTGATAGTGTGCAGGGGGTACAGGTCGGTATCTTTCCTTTATGGGTGGATGGTCTCCTGTGGGGATGTGGTGTTCTACCCCCCTTTACTTGCCCAAAGTCTAGCGGGTGTTTGCTAAAGACTCTTTCGTACTCCTGCACCACCCGGTAGACTCCCTGTTTTTGGTGTGAGGGAGTGGAGTCGGTGCCCACATGCAGCTTCTGACACCAGTCCTCCATTCGTTTCTTGGAGCCGTTACCCTCCTCTAGTTGAGATGGAGGCAAGGGTTTCACGGCCTTTATGGAGTTTTGGTTAACGGTGAACAATTTGGCTAGAGTGGCATACCGGGGCAAGTATACTTCTCTTTCCCCAATGTTTAGGATGCGGATGGGTACCCTCCCATGGCGTACATCGACCACCCCCCGTGCCGTCAAAATGGTGGGCCTACTGTCTGAGTAGACGGGTTCTACCATGGCTTGGTAGTCCCTTCCTCTTAACCCGATTGCAGTCCGGCACCAGATCATCATCTCACTCTTTGGGGGCATGGCGATAGGGAACAGGTCACTCATCCTTACACTACCAATCTCACCACCAGACAGTTCTACCTGCTGCCTTTTCATCAGGGCTCTGATCTCTTTTTGTGGGACACGCTACTGGCTGGAGCTGGCGTTCACCGCAACCTGCTGTAATATGAGAATTATCTCTGCAAGACAATTTTCAATAACATTAGTACCCAAGGTTATCTTAGGGTGGCTTTCACGACGGTCAATGTCCACAATAATCAGTCCTTGCGCTGGCAGTTCAACTTTACCAATGTTTATGGTCACCTCCTTGAATCCCACCTGCGGCACGGGCTGACCATGGCTTGCGATGATGCTCAAATCGTCATCTGGGTAGCGGGTAATATCTGAGTCATTCCAGTACCGCTTAAAGAGCACATAGGGGATGGTGGTTACCTGTGACCCGGTGTCCAGTAGTGCACTCATAGGAATGCCATCCAGCACCACAGGCAAGACCGGTCATCCCCCTATGTACTTATCATGCCAGCTCGATAGGCCTGATGATCTTATGCCTGGGGGTCGGCCCTCTGCCCCAGGTCGGGCCCATTTAAATGACAGTACCTTGCCATATGTCCTGGTTGGTTGCAGCGGCGGCAGATGGGTTGTCCGTCCTGGTCATAGCGGTCGCTGGGCCTTCCTCTGGACGATGGGATCCTCCTCCGTTGGCTCCAAGGGACGTCCTCTGGACTGGAAGCCAGCTGGATCTTTCCTAGGGAAGACACCTGTAAAGACTGCACAGTTCTAGTTAGCGCGGCAACGCTTTTGGTCAGTTCTTGGACCTAATGGTGCAGGTCTACAGCCGGGGCTTTGTCCAAAGCCTGTGCATCAGCTCCCACAGGCTCTGCAGGCAAGGGCGCCGCCTCCTGGTGATAGGTGATAGCAGGGCGCCTGTGGGTTACAGCGCAAAGTCCAAATCAAGGTTCTGCAAGGCCATTACACGCAACTGGGTTCGGTGGGCGCTGGACAGTAGACCCTCAATGAACTGTTCAGTCAACAGCTTATCCTCATTGCGCACGCTGTCAGGGTCTGCCTACTTAATGGCTCTCAGGGCCTCCTGCAAATTCATAGCATAGTCCCGTATACTGTCTTGTGCCCAAGGTTTGCATCCATAAAATTTTAGCTTGATCTCTGCTGAGGTGCGCGTATCAAAAGTGTCCGTTAGACGGGCCAGTATTTCCTTTACAGTCCCCTTTTCCCTGGCTGACCAGGACTTCACTTCTCTTTGGGCTGCTCCAATTAACTGACCTATCAGGATGCTCACTTTATGTTCCTCGGACAGGGGGGTATACTTTGAATAGGCTATACAGTCTTTCTTTAAAGTTGCTCAGGGTATGCGACTCCCCTGAGTACTGGGGTAACCATGACGCTCCAGGGATATACGGCATCGTGAACGGCATCACTGCGGCAGCAGCCGCGCTGGCGGTGGGAGCTCCCTCCATTCCTGGTGTCTTCCTCCCCCCTAGTTAACCGTGGCCTACCTTCCATTGCTTCTTCTCATAGGCCGCGGCTCCGCAAGCGATCGTCGGGGTCGAGGACTTTGCGTCGCGCGTTGGTGACGTCGGCGTCCGCTGGGCTCCTTCCAGGACCTTGCGCAGTGTCAGTACGTAAGGTGGGGCTTCAGCTCTTGCGCGCTTTTGGCGTCCATGCCCCTCTTCTTCCCGCGCGGCGTCCCAAAAATGGCGCCCAATAGCGGGAAAATGGCTGCGGATGGCGGGAAAACATCTGCGGATGGCGGGAAACTTCACCACGGTAAGTATCACAGTCTTTCTTCAGGCACGCAGTACCCGGTGGTTGCGGGCACGAGATCCTGCCGACTACGCCAAAGTTGATGCGCCCCGTGGGCCGTGTGTGTGGGAATACCCAGAACCGGGTTTCTGTGTGATGTCAGGGGTTGTAGTCTCCATGGCGGCAAGCCGGTCCCGTGGCTCAGGGTGGTCAAACCAGTGGCGGATCTGTTTACTTGGTTTTTAATGTTGAAATGTCCGACTACGCCACCCGTGGATTGCGGTCACTGAGAACCGCCGCTGCGGGGCAGACCGCTGAGGCTGATGTTGTGTGCGCAGCAGGGGGTAGTATAACTCCCCACGGGAGGAGTATAGCCTCAGGGCAGCGTGTGTAGATGGTGAGGGTTGTGGTGCATAGGCGCAGAAGAAATGACTCAAAGTCCGTGCAGTGTAGTTCAGGGTCTTTACTGTTGGTGATGAAGGAGACCCTGCTGGGAGTACTGGCTAACATTAGAGGCCTGGTCAGTCTGTGAGCGAACAAGAATCCCCCTGGCCAGGTGGAGGTGTAGGCCTTCCCGTCTGACTGCACTCTTCCTGGCTACCTTGCTGTAGTCGTGTAGTAGCCCACGTCCCTGAGTGTACCGTGTGGTGCTCACCCGTATGGCTGGTGACTTGGGGCCTTTGGTTTCTTCCGCTCCTCGATGGCGGTGCCGGTCCCTTGCATGTGACTGAGCCTCCGGACTTTCTACGGCCAGAGGACCTGAAATCCCCTGCCATGTGGTTTCTGCTGCTGGATGTGAATATCCTCACAGCCTCGGACTCCGGTGTCCGGTTCTCTGCGTCTTCTGCCAGGACGAGCTCTGCTGTTCCAGTCCCTGGCTCTCAGCTCCTGTCTCCTACAGGGCTCCTTGCTGCTCTGTCCCTCTCTCTGGAACTAACTAACTAACCCCGCCCCAGTTCCAGTTTATAAATGGCAGGTTCCTCCCCTCCCTGGACTGGGGCAGGAAGCATTGCATGCAAATGTGCTCCTGACCAGGAAAACCCATGCTCGCTCTCAGATATGGTATTTCCACTGTAGTAACCAGACCCCCTGGGGTGCCACATATACATATATTTTCACACTTTTTGAATGGGCTATGTATGGACTAGCTTTGGTTGTACTCATGGCCTGTTTTAGAGATAGTGGGGCCCCAAATGCTAACATATTGCACCATCACACAGAAATATTTTGGTTGTATTTACATGCGCTGAGTTCAGGCCATTAAACGAGCGCGATCGACAATATTGAAGTCATTCGACGCTTGTTTCCCGGCTTCTTTACACCGGCTGAGGAAGAATGATGGGGACAGAACAGTCACTAGTAGATCAATCTGTCCCCGTACAGTATCATTTTATTAGCAGTACATCTGCAGTCTTCACTGGGCGATGTGCTGCTGAGAACAATGAGCTTTGTTTTGGCATAAACAATCCAATCACTCGATGAATAGGCAGCATTGTGCTCCTTAAGTACAATATGCCCCATAGTCCTCCATATAGTATAATGTGCCCCATAATCCTCCATAGAGTATAATGTACTCTCCATAGTTCTCAATACTGTATAATGCAGCCCTCATATAGTACAATGCACTCCCCATAGTCCTCAATACAGTACAATGCAGCCCCCATAGAGTATAATGCTGCCCCATAGAGTACATATACAATAATGCACCCCCCATAGCCCTCCAGCCTTGTGACCACCATGTTCTCAATGATGTAAAAAAATAAATACAATACTCACCTCTCCCCGTTCCCCCACTGCTCCGATCTGTGCAGCATGTCTGCTTGGCCTCAGCAGCTCCACTGCCTGGCACACAATTAAGTGACATAAATGACGCGCCCCCTGGGCCGTGGGGAGACCAGGAGCCGGGCCTGTAGATGCTGGGCATTGTAGTCACTGTGGCAGCGACCCGGTCCGTGACCCAGGGCGGTCAAACCAGGGTAGTCTATGTGTCTCAGTTATTGATAGTCTGACTATGCCACCTGTGGATTGCGGTTATTGGTAACCGCCGCTGCAGGGCAGTCCGCTGAAGCTGGTGGTATGCGCAGCAAGGTAGTGTAACTCCTCACAGGAAGAGTGTAGCTTCAGGGCAGCGTGTATGGATGATGGTGGTAATAGTGCCTGGATCAGTAATAATAACACAGAGTCTTTGCAGTGCAGTCCTAGGGTCTTTACTGGTGGTAATTATATAGGCCCCAACGGGAGTACTTGCTAGGGATGAGGGCCTGGTCAGTCTGGGAGCAATCCTAGAATCCCCTGGCCAGGTGGAGTTGTAGGCCTGCCGTTCCGACTGTACTCTTTTGGCTATCCCTCTTATAGTCGTGTTGTAGCCCACGTCCCTGAGTGTAACGTGCTGCTCACCCGTATGGCTGGCGACTCGGATCCCGTGTATTCCTTGCTCCTCTGTGGCGGTACTGGTCCTTTCGTGTGGCTGAGCCTCCGGGCTTCTGTGAGCCAGGAGACCTGCAATCTCCTGCCTTGCGGTTTCTGCTGCTGGATATACAATCCTCACAGCCTCGGACTCCGGTGTCAGGTCTTCTGTATCCACTGGCCAGGACGAGCTCTGCACAGCTCCAGTCCTCAGCTCCTTGCTCCTTAGTCCTAACTGACTCCTGACACTGAACTAGACTCTCACTAGACTGACTAACCCCGCCTCCAGATCCAGTTATATAGGGCAGGATCCTCCCCTTTTCTGGTCTGGAGCAGGAGGTGTTGCATGTAGTGTGTTCCCTGACCAGGAAATTCCTGTTTTGCTCCCAGACATGGTATTACTACCACTGTGGCAACCAGACCCTCTGGGGTGCCACATTCCACCCTAGTAAATTTCAGTACTCCGGGACTGAACATATTTTGCAAAAATACAACAAGTAACAATACATTAACATATTTACAACCATTAGAGTCTTTAAAGGTCATGGTATCATCCGCAACCAGGTGTCCATTTCACTGAAACTAGGTGCAATCTGAGGGACCCGTCCCAAACCCTCAACGTAGGCCCTAGGGTGGCTACAGGGCATTGATGATCCGGAGTTGGACCACATCTTCAGCCACCTCCACGGGTTTTTGTTCTGTGGTCTGGCACAAAAGGGGCACTTTACAGGTGCAACTATTTACAGGCAGAGTTTTTGGTTATTCATTGTCCATAACCTGAAAGTCTTTTTGGACCCTGTAGGGTAACTGGAAAAACATATTCATTACACACACAAAACAATTCAACATTACAGTTATAGTTATAGTTACATTTAAATTTTCCAACGAGCAGGAATTTGACCTCTGGTGATTCTGGTGGACCTGCGTAACACACTGTCTGTCTGTGTTCCACTCTGGTCCCCTTTCCCTACCCCTGGTGTGGTGGGCACTGCTTGACCTGCACTACTGGTATTTTGAGGTGTCACTGGTAGGTTGGGCAGCTTCCTACGGATCCTTTTGCTTACCGTGGGTACGACAGGCTCGCTACTAGCAGAGGGTAGATTCTCCTGGTCTGCTGATGAGGAATCTTCTGTCTCCGGGGCCAATGGTTCTTCCAACTCTACTGAGACTTCTGTAGGTGCTTGAGGGGCTGGTTGGAGAAATGTAAGGACAGGCACAACAATGGCATTATTCACTTATGTCCATGACCGGGGAAATTCTCCGAGTACCGTGCTGACCAATTCTTCCACTTCCTCTGCGGGTTGAGGGATATCTTGGCCTTCTTCGGCGTGCTGTAGCTGCTCGGGACATTTCTTCAGGTGGTCTCTGGAAACTGTTGCTGTTGTCTCACCTCCGTCCTTACTTATGAGGCACACCTTGGTGTTATCATGACTTGATGGTAGAATGGTGTACGGCTCTTTTTCCCACTGGCCATCCAACTTGTGGAGTCGCCTCTTCCTCTTTAGGACTTGCTCTCCAGGTGACAAGGGGGCAGCAGGTGCATGTTGATTGTAAGTCCTCTCTTGCCTTTCTCTTGCTTGGAACAGACTTCTTTCAACACTTTCCTGTACCTTGCGGTATTGCTGTTGCCGCTCAGTGTCCCAATCTGTGTCTGGTGAGGTGTCCTCTGGTGTCAGAACTCCCATATCCAGATCGATGGGCAGCTTACCAGGTCTCGCTCTCATCAGGTAAGCTGGTGTGCAGTTGGTGGAATTCACTGGGATATGATTGTAGAGGTCCACTAGGTCTGGCAACTTTTCTGGCCACAGACTGCGTTCCTCCAGGGGAAATGTCTTCAGTAGGTCTATCACCACCTGGTTCATCTTTTCACACATCCTGTTGGTCTGGGGGTGATAAGACGTTGTCCTGATCTTCTTGCCGTACAGGTTGCAGAACTCCTGGAATACCTCCGCTTCGAAGGCCGGACCTTGGTCAGTTAGCACACGTTCTGGGTAACCATGCGGGTGGCAGAAGTGCTGTTGGAAAGCTCTGGCTGCTGTCTGAGCTGTTTGGTCCTTTGACTGGCACTACTACCAGAAACCGGGAGTAGTGGTCTACGATGGTGAGAGCGTAGACATAGCCTGACCTGCTTGGGGACAGCTTCACATGGTCTAGGGCTACCAGTTCGAGCGGCTGCTTGGTGATGATGGGCTGCAGGGGAGCCCTCTGGCTGTCACGGTCTTTCCTTCTCAGGTTGCACGGTCCGCAGTCTCGACACCACCTCTCGATTGCTCCTCTCATGCCGACCCAATAGAACCGTTCACGCAGCAGGACTTCCAGCTTTTTCCATCCGAAGTGTCCTGCTCCATCGTGGTACGCTTCCAAGACCATAGACGCGTCCCGCCTCGGGACTACCACCTACCAGACCAGCTCATGCGTCCGGGAGTTGACAGTTCTTCGACACAGCTTCCCTTCATAGATGAACAGCTTACTCTTCTCTTTCCACAGCTGTTTGGTCTCCTCTGGAGCATCTGGGTCAGGGTATGAGTCGGCTCATGTCAGCAACTCTTTGACTAGGTGGACGGCCGGGTCACTGTCTTGTGTTTCTGCCCAGCCGTGGTGGGGCAAGGGATTGAACGTGGCCTCTTTGGTGGAAGAGTACCTGTCTTTCACACAGTGGGAGCACTGAGTTATCCCATGACGGTGGAAAGCGGGGATTTCTATCTCTTCCAGTTCTTCTGGGTCTTCTCCCCCATCTGGCAAGTTAGGCATCCTGGACAGTACATCTGCATTGGCATTCTTGCGCCCAGCCCGGTACTTGATGGTGAACTCATAATTGGAGAGTCGGGCCATCCATCTCTGCTCCAGGGCACCAAGTTTCGCAGTGTCCAGGTGTGTCAGCGGGTTTTTGTCTGTGAATACGGTGAACTTGGAAGAGGCGAGGTAATGTTTAAAGCGCTTTGTCACTGCCCATACCACTGCGAGGAACTCTAGCTTGAAGGAGCTGTAATTTTCAGGGTTCCTTTCTGTGGGCCGGAGCTTCCTGCTGGCATAAGCGATTACCCGTTCTCTGCCCTGCTGGATCTGGGACAGCACCGCTCCCAGTCCCACGTTGCCCGCGTCCGTGTGGAGGATGAAGGGCTGGCCATAATCAGGGTAAGCCAGGATCTCGTCCCCCGTGAGGGCCATTTTCAGCTGGTGGAAGGACTCATCTTCCAGCTTGTCCCATTTGAATGGCGGCTTCTGTTTTTTGGCCTTCCTGGACTGGCCTATCAGGAGGTCCAGCATGGGTGCCGCCATCTTGGTGAGGCCTGGAATAAATCTTCGGTAGTAGCCTACCAACCCGAGGAACTGCCGCACTTCCTTTACGGTGGAGGGTCTTGGCCAGTCCTTGATTACTGTGATTTTATCGGGATCTGGAGCTACACCGTCAGCGCTCACCCCGTGCCTCAGGTACTGTACCTTGGGCTTCAGCAGATGACATTTTGAGGGCCTCACCTTTAGACCAAAGCCAGCCAGGGAGTCAAACACTTCCGCCAGGTGCTTCAGATGGTCCTCATAGGTCTGGGAGTATACAATGACGTCATCCAGGTACAGCAGGACTGTCTCGAAATTCTTATGTCCCAGACAGCACTCCATCAACCGCTGGAAGGTTCCTGGGGCGTTGCAGAGCCCGAATGGCATGCAGTTGAACTCGCTGAGGCCCATCAGGGAGGTGAATGCGGTCTTTTCCTTATCCGCCTCTGCTACAGGAACCTGCCAATACCCACTAGTAAGATCCAAAGTGGAGAAATAGTTAGCAGACTTTAATGCAGCTAGTGATTCCTCTATTCTGGGTAACGGGTATGCATCTTTGTGTATTATGCGGTTGATTTTACTGTAGTCTACACACATTCTCATAGTGCCATCCTTTTTCTTTACAAGAACTAATGGAGCTGCTCAGGGGCTACAACTGTCTCTTATTACCCCAGCCTCCTTCATTTCTCGCAACATCCCTTTGGCATTTTGGAAGTGTGCAGGGGGTACAGGCCAGTACCTTTCTTTAATGGATGGATGGTCTCCCGTGGGGATATGGTGTTGAACCCCTTTTACCTGCCCGAAGTCAAGTGGATGTTTACTGAAGACCCTTTCGTATTCCTGTACCACCCGGTACACTCCTTGTTTTCGGTGTGGAGAGGTGGAGTCAGTGCCCATATGCAGCTTCTGGCACCAGTCCTCCATTTGTTCCTTGGAGCCGTTATCCTCTGCCTGTTGGGATGGAGGCAAGGGTTCCACTGTCTTTATAGAATTCTGGTTGACAGTGAACTGTTTGGCTAGAGTGGCATACCGGGGCAAATGGACTTCTCTCTCCCCAATGTTTAGGATGCGGACGGGTACCCTCCCATGGCGGACATCAACCACCCTCTGGGCTGTCAAAATGGTGGGCCTACTGTCAGAGTAGACGGGCTCTACCATGGCCTGGTAATCTCTACCCCTTAGACCAATAGCTGCCCGGCACCATATCATAATTTCACTTCTTGGGGGCATGGCAATAGGAAATGGGTCACTCATCCTGACACTGCCAATTTCACCACCAGACAGTTCTACCTGTTGTCTTTTCATCAGGGCTCTGATCTCTCTTTGTAGAACCGACTGCTGGCTGGATCTGGCGGTCTCCGCAACCTGCTGTAACAAGACAATTATCTCTGCAAGACAATTTTCAATGACATTAGTGCCCAAGGTTATCATGGGATGACTTTCTCAGCGATCAATGTCGACAATAATCAGTCCTTGTGCTGGCAGTTCCACTTTGCCAACTTTATGGTCACTTCTTTGAACCCCACCTGAGGTACTGGTTGACCATTGCTGGCATAAATACTCAAATGTTCATCTGGATGGCGGGTAATATCAGAGTCAGTCCAGTACCGTTTGAAAAGAATGTAGGGGATGGTGGTCACTTGGGATCCAGTGTACAGCAACGCGCTCATTGGAAAGCCGTCCAGCACGACAGGTAGGACCGGTCGTCCTCCCACATATTTGTCTCGCCAGCTTGATGGGCCTGGTGGTCTTATGCCTGGGGGTTGGCCCTCTGCCCCAGGTTTTGCTCATTTAAATGACAGTACCTTGCATAATGTCCTGGCCGATTGCAGCGGCTGCAGATGGGTTGTCCGTCCTGGTCGTAGCGGTCGCTGTTCCTCCCTCTGGATGGTGGAATCCTCTTCTGTTGGCGCCACGGGATGTCCTCCGGACTGGAAGCCAGCTGGATCTTTCCTTTGGGATACACCTGCAAGGACTGTACAGTTTTGGTTAGTGCTGCTACACTTTTAGTTAGCTCTTGGACCTGATGGTGCAGGTCTGTTGACGGGGCACTGTCCAGAGTTTGCGCATCAGCTCCTACAGGCTTCGGGGAAAAGGGTGCCACCTCCTGGTGGTAAGTGATATCTGGGCGGCGGTGAGCTGTAGCGCCACCTGGTGCTGGTTCTCGTAGCACCCGGATGGCCCTGTACTTAAACTTAGCAAAGTCTAAGTCAGGGTTTTGCAGAGCCACTATGCGCAGCTGGGTTCGGTGGGCGCTGGACAGTAAACCCTCAATAAACTGCTCAGTTAACAGTCTGTTTTCATCACGCACACTGTCAGGGTCTACCTGTTTGATGGCCCTCAGCGCCTCCTGCAGGTTTAAAGCATAGTTCCGTACACTGTCCTGTGCCCGTTGTCAGACCATGCCCCGTTGAGATGGTTGAGGGAAAAGAGGGGTAACAATGCCAGGGTAACTAGATGGTTCCTAGCTCTTCAGGACTTCAACTTTCACGTAGAGCATAGGCCTGGGAAGTTACATGGGAACGCTGATGCCCTTTCCCGTTTTAGGTCAATTAGGATTACCATAATTTTTAATATCTGCCAAATGCCAGAATAAGGAGAGAGAGAATGTATTAAGACATTTTAAAAAAACGGGAAAGGTTTATTCTGATTTCATGTCAGATATTGAGAAAAACATGCATATGTGTCTTTTTATATAGTGTATGTAAACTTCTGGTTTCAACTGTACATCTTGGGCCTCTTCCTTGTATAATGTGCTCTATTCTGCGCCCTTTCCTGGTATTACAGTTATATGAAACAGTTTGGGCACCCCTATTAATCTTAAGCTTAATGTTTTCTTAAAATTGGTGTTTTTGCAACAGCTATTTCAGTTTGATATATGTAATAACTGTTGGACACAGTAATGTTTCTGCCTTGAAATGAGGTTTATTGTACCAACAGAAAATGTGCAATCTGCATTCAAACAAAATTTGACAGGTGCATAAGTATGGGACCCTTATCATTTTCTTGTTTTAAATACTCCTACCTACTTTTTACTGACTTACTAAAGCACTTTTTTTGGTTTTGTAACCTCATTGAGCTTTGAACTTCATAGCCAGGTGTATGCAATCATGAGAAAAGCTACTTAAAGTGGCCACTTGCAAGTTGTTCTCCTGTTTGAATCTCCTCTGAAGAGTGGCATCATGGGCTCCTCAAAACCACTGTCAAATGATCTGAAAACAAAGATTATTCAACATAGTTGTTCAGGGGAAGGATACAAAAAGCTGTCTCAGAGATTTAACCTGTCAGTTTCCACTGTGAGGAACATAGTAAGGAAATGGAAGAACACAGGGACAGTTCTTGTTAAGGCCAGAAGTGGCAGGCCAGAAAGGCAGAGAAGAAGAATGGTGAGATCAGTCAAGGACAATCCTCAGACCACCTCCAGAGAGCTGCAGCATCAACTTGCTGCAGATGGTGACACTGTGCATCGGTCAACTATACAACGCACTTTGCACAAGGAGAAGCTGTATGGGAGAGTGATGCGAAAGAAGCCGTTTCTGCAAGCACGCCACAAACAGAGTCAGCTGAGGTATGCAAAAGCACATTTGGAGAAGCCAATTTCTTTCTGGAAGAAGGTCTTGTGGACTGATGAAACCAAGATTGAGTTGTTTGGTCATACAAAAAGGCGTTATGCATGGCGGCAATAAAACACAGCATTCCAAGAAAAACACTTGCTACCCACAGTAAAATTTGGTGGAGGTTCCATCTTGCTTTGGGGCTGTGTGGCCAATGCCGGCACCGGGAATCTTGTTAAAGTTGAGGGACGCATGGATTCCACTCAGTATCAGCAGATTCTTGACAATAATGTTCAAGAATCAGTGATAAAGTTGAAGTTACGCAGGGGATGGATCTTTCAGCAAGACAATGATCCTAAACACCTCTCCAAATCCACTCAGGCATTCATGCAGAGGAACAATTACAATGTTCTGGAATGGCCATCCCAGTCCCCAGACCTGAATATCATTGAACATCTGTGGGATCATTTGAAGAGGGCTGTCCATGCTCGGCGACCATCAAACTTAACTGAACTGGAAATGTTTTGTAAAGAGGAATGGTCAAAAATACCTTCATCCAGGATCCAGGAACTCATTAAAAGCTACAGGAAGCGACTAGAGGCTGTTATTTTTCCAAAGGAGGATCTACTAAATATTAATGTCACTTTTCTGGTGAGGTGCCCATACTTATGCACCTGTCAAATTTTGTTTGAATGCAGATTGCACATTTTCTGTTAGTACAATAAACCTCATTTCAAGGCAGAAACATTACTGTGTCCAACAGTTATTACATATATCAAACTGAAATAGCTGTTGCAAAAACACCAATTTTAAGAAAACATTAAGCTTAAGATTAATAGGGGTGCCCAAACTTTTTCATATAACTGTATGTTCCCCATCCTGAGCACCTTCCTGGTATAATACACTACATCCTGAGCACCTTCCTGATATAATGTACCCCATTCTGAGCACATTCCTGGTATAATGTACCCCATTCTGAGCACATTCCTGGTATAATGTCCCCCATCCTGAGCACATTCCTGGTATAATGTCCCTCATCCTGAGCCCTTTCCTGGTATAATGCACTCCATCCTGGGCATCATCCTGGTATAATGTACCCCATTCTGAGCACATTCCTGGTATAATGTACCCCATTCTGAGCACATTCCTGGTATAATGTCCCCCATCCTGAGCACATTCCTGGTATAATGTCCCTCATCCTGAGCCCTTTCCTGGTATAATGCACTCCATCCTGGGCATCATCCTGGTATAATGTACCCCATTCTGAGCACATTCCTGGTATAATGTACCCCATTCTGAGCACATTCCTGGTATAATGTCCCTCATCCTGAGCCCTTTCCTGGTATAATGTTCCCCATCCTGGGACCCTTCTTGGTATAATGCACTCCATCCTGGGACCCTTCCTGGTATAATGCACTCCATCCTGGGACCCTTCCTGGTATAATGCACTCCATCCTGGGACCCTTCCTGGTATAAGCACCCATCAGCCCAAGGGTGCTTTTAATTAGTGTTGGTTTCTACCTGCCCACTTAAATTTGTAGGTTTCTATCCCAAGAGAGGCATGTTTGCCCATTTATATTGTAGGTTTATAGCCCAAGAGCGGCATGTTTAAGAGGTTAGTTAACCATCATGCGGAGGCTACCTTGTCGTGGTTGATGGGCATACATGAATTGGCCAATTTGTGCGCTAAGAGCCTTCATTTTTTGTAAGTACATTTTATTTAGCAATAATGCAGTTTAGCTCTTATGTTCTCAGTGTCTCCATATGTATTGTCCCTTGCAGTGTGTTGCTGTGCTTTCTTATTGTACCCTTCCTGGTATAATGTCCCCCATCCTGTGCCCCTTCCATTAATAATGTTTGCTGTTCTTCTCCAATACATTTAAAAATAAATAAATTATTCTTCTTCCCTTCCTCCACTCCCACAACTCGCAGCGTATTCTTCTATAGCACTTGAAGGAACTGGCATCTAACTTCGTCTTGCTGGCATGGTGCATGACGTCACGGTCATGTGCCGCCTGTGACTGGCACACCAACGTCAACAGCCGGCCTCTGATTGGCTGGTAGGGTGTATTGCGGTGCAGGGACACAGATGGTCTCTGCGTCTCAATACATTTCAGCTGAATGTGTGTCCTTGCATGCACCTCTAACTGAAATAGGTGCTGGTGGCGGCCGACCCCCCTCCTGCACGGGCCCGGTCGCACCCTCTGTGACCGATGTCGTTCCGCTCCTGGAAGGGATATGCTGATGTTTACTATTGGATTCTATCATGTATGTGAGAATAAAAGGCTTCTTGAGATTGATGACACTGCCATATCTAGCAGCCAAGACTTCTCAATAATAGCGGACAATTGAGGCTGCTGGGATCTAGATCAATCACACAACGACACGTGTACAATGCAATAGTGTTTTTATTAGCAAAATCATAAGAATCATTAACCTGAATTACATCGTGATTTACCAATAAAGAAGGTCAGCTCCAGATTTTACATAATGATCAGTAATGGCGCCATCATCCCATTCTCTCACACATTTACACTGCTGCACTGCCATCTAGTGATGAAAAATAAAAAGTACAATACCAACACAGTTTATTGTCAAATTGGCCATACAGAGTCACTATTGGTGGGATCATATTATTAACATGGCTCATTATAGACTTCAGGTTATTTACAAGTTAATGACACGGTGGTTGGAACCAAAGATCTCAAATTTCGACTCATCAGACCAAAGCACAGATTTCCACTGGTCTAATGTCCATTCCTTGTGTTCTTTAGCCCAAACAAGTTTCTTCTGCTTGTTGCCTGTCCTTAGCAGTGGTTTCCTAGCAGCTATTTTACCATGAAGGCCTGCTGCACAAAGTCTCCTCTTAACAGTTGTTGTAGAGATGTGTCTGCTGCTAGAACTCTGTGTGGCATTGACCTGGTCTCTAATCTGAGTTGATGTTAACCTGCGATTTCTGGGGCTGGTGACTCGGATAAACTTATCCTCAGAAGCAGAGGTGACTCTTGGTCTTCCTTTCCTGGGGCGGTCCTCATGTGAGCCAGTTTCTTTGTAGCACTTGATGGTTTTTGCAACTGCACTTGGGGACACTTTCAAAGTTTTCCCAATTTTTCGGACTGACTGACCTTCATTTCTTAAAGTAATGATGGCCACTCGTTTTTCTTTACTTAGCTGCTTTTTTCTTGCCATAATACAAATTCTAACAGCCTATTCAGTAGGACTATCAGCTATGTATCCACCAGACTTCTGCACAACACAACTGATGGTCCCAACCCCATTTATAAGGCAAGAAATCCCACTTATTAAACCTGACAGGGCACACCTATGAAGTGAAAACCATTTCCGGTGACTACCTCTTGAAGCTCATCAAGAGAATGCCAAGAGTGTGCAAAGCAGTCATCAAAGCAAAAGGTGGTTACTTTGAAAAACCTATAATATAAGACATAATTTCAGTTGTTTCACACTTTTTTGTTAAGTATATAATTCCACATGTGTTAATTCATAGTTTTGATGCCTTCAGTGTGAATGTACAATTTTCATAGTCATGAAAATACAGAAAAATCTTTAAATGAGAAGGTGTGTCCAAACTTTTGGTCTGTACTGTGTATGTATATATATGTATATATATATATATATATATATATATATATATATATATATATATATATATACATATACACATATGCGGCTGCTGATGTTCTCGGCTGTCCCCATCAGTCCCATAGACACTGAATGGAGTGTGGCAGTGCGCATGCCTGGCAACGGCTCCATACTATTTCCTCCATAAGAGAGGATAGGGATCCCCACTCTAGTGATTGGTGGGGTTCCCAGTAACTACCATCACCGATCCTGCAGATCCTTTCTCCTGTCAATAGGTTTTTTATGTTTTACATGGTCCAATAGAGAGATCAGAGGTGCGATATAGTGAACTAACACATGCAAAGCCTAAATTATATAAAATGTGAAACCATCAGACTGTGACCATAGCCAAACATCTTCTAACCTTCCTTACAATTCCTAAAATTGTTGACCAATGTTTTTCTTTAAAGGGGTTCTCCAACCATAGACACTTATGACATATATACTTCAAAACCTCTTACCAACACTTATCAACCATTTGCAGTCCAAAAAGACCCACAGTGGCCAAGAAAGTAAGGAGAAAGTTTGGCCAGTTTTAATGGCCTGTCTCCAATAGGTGGATGTCCCCAGGTAAATATCATTACTGGCAGATAAACCCTTTTACCACTTTGAAAATCTAACACTCAGAGCAGCGAATCATCCGCAAAACAATTTTATATTACATCCATTTATAATCTACATAATAAATTGAGCAACTTTGTTACTAGATAGAATTACTTGCCTTGCACTGGCCCTGAGTTATACCTTATTCTCTTCCACATCTACATTGATTATTCTTAATTTTACTGCATAGCCTGCTTGTTCAGTGTCTGGACAGCAATTATGCTCTTCACTTTATTTGTATTCTTGGCATCATACAGTCATCTGATGTGTTAGAAGGGGCATCATTAAGTCAGTTATTAGGGGAAAGAAAATTCAATGCTGGATCCCTGCGGATCCATTGCCATATGGCACCCCTGGATCCCATTGACGCAAGCCGCTGAGTGGTCTTCGAGGTCTGCATTGTTTGGATGGTAGGAATAGCGCTGCATGCTGCACCTTTCTTGCCATGAAAAGCAAATGAATGCATAATGGACCTACAGACAGAGGGCCGGAGCACAGAACAGGACCCTACAAAAAGCAGTACAGCAGAACTAAGCTGTAGCTAATCATGTGTCATCCCACACCTTTACATTCAGTAGTAATTCAGTGTGAATGCAGCTGGCCATGGGAGGAAGCAAAAGAGTATACAGACAGGACAGCACAGGATGGCAGCTGATTCTGTGAGGTAAAACATTTCCCTGCCTGTTTAAAAACTTGTTTTACCTCACATAAAGAATCGGCTGTGATCCCCGGCTGTAATGTCTGTATACTCTTTTGCATCCTCCCCGTCCAGGAGATGTGGTATGTTCAGACCATGTTCCTGTATGGTCAGACGTTACACAGTACACAGCAGGGGCATATTTCTAAGATTATCTCAGCACAGGAACATTTTATTTAAACACATCCAATTGTGGAACTTATTATTATTCCAAGATCTATTGATTAAAATGAATTTTGTTTGTGGGAAAATGCCTTTAAATAATTGAAAGAGGGTTACAATTGCTCCTTTGAAACTTGATGCAGGTAATCTTATATGAGAGTAATGGCGTATTCACACATCTGTGTGTCATAGATCGTGATGCACAAGCTGTTTGCGAGTCTCCTGCCCCGATCTTTGACAGCCTCATATACGTCTATTAGGCCACATTGGCAGAAATGGAAGCTGGCACGTTTAGGTGGGCTGCACTGTGGGAATGAAGAGCCTTGGGATTCCCAAACGTTTTTTATTAATATCAATGCGTTTCTGCAATGGACCAGGGCCTTTCTCAAGGTATAAAAAAAACAAGCTCTTCACTCCCGCAGCACAGCCCACCTAAATGTGCCAGCTTCCATTTTTGCCATTCCACCTCGTGAAGAACCTTTCCTCCAGCCACAGGGCAGCAGCGGCTTTCTACACCATTATAGCTGTGGTGACTGCACACAACACCTCTAGGTGAGCGCTGCCATCAATTATCCCGACCCCTTATCAGACGCTATTGCCCTATTTTGTGTGCGCTCCTGTCCTTCTCCACAGCGTCTCTATTAGGCACCTTCACACGTTCAGTAAGTTTCATCAGTGACGTGTTTCTATTATACTTTTCCTCTAATTGTTCCACTCCTGGTTTTGGCTTCCTAATACTGAGGTAAAATACTGACCAAATTACTGAATGTATGAACATGGCCTTAAGCTCTTAAGTTCGGGTCAAGAGGCCAGCAACTAATCTTTGAATCATTTTGTGCTCAGACCATGACACGCCTTAATGTGTAGAGTCACTTTCATCTTACAACTAAATAAAAACTACGTATTGTTTTAAGGGGGCATGCTACCACTTATCAATTAGGAGAAGGCATCAATATAAGTCAGTAGTATCAGATTGATAGGTGTCCAAATCCTAACACCACCAATCAGCTGTTACCAGCTCCAGCATGGAATCAATGGGGTGGCAGAGTGTTGGAACTCTACCAATCTGATCTTGGTGGTCCATCCTAAGTATAAGTGATCAATATCATAACAGTGAACACCCCTTTTAACTTTTTTTTGCAAATACTTGCTTCTCTCATCCTGAAATGCAGCACGTTTTTGGATCAAATCACATGTGGCATTTTTGTTGCATACATTTTTTCGACTAAAATTCAATTCTTACATTTAAAGGGGTTGTCTCATCCCAAAGAGGACCTGTCACCAAATTTTTCATGTTTGTTTTTTTCTATTTTATCTTTCATTTGCGGAGATATTAGCAATGAAAGTATTTGGCGCCTAATGAGTTAAAAAATTAAGTCCAAGTAGATGTTATCAGAGTTTTCACTGGGGGTGCGAAATTCTTCTCCCTGCATGATGCTGACCAATTATAAGCAGACAACAGCACTGAAAAGAAAGATGATCACATCCCCACCATAGCTTAGAGCAGATTTCTCAGTGTCTAAGATGTAAGGATTAGTGTTGAGCCACCCCCGTAGTGTTCGGGTTCGGTTCGGTTCGTCGAACACCGGGATGTTCGAGGAACTGTTCGTCGAACTGTTCGTCGAACACCTTAGAACACCGTCGAACACCGTTAAAACCAATGGCAGGCAAACAAAAACACATAGAAACACATAGAAAACACCTGCAAAGGTGTCCAAAAGCTGACAAACTGCTCAGAAGACACTCTCTTTAAAAAAGCCGGCCGGCAAATTCATCAGCGGCATACACCGGTACCCGACAATTTAGACAAGAAGGAATAGAGCATCACACATAGATTAGATAGATAGAAACATGTCAGTCACACATATAAGAAGCACAGTGACAGTGTTGGTTACTGCACTTGTCATTTAGTGTAAAGGATTTATTAAAAAAAATAATAGTGTTTTCATGCACTGTCTCTTTAAAAAAGCCGGCCGGCAATTCAGCATCTGTACCCGACAATTTAGAACAGAAAGAATAGAGCTTCACACATAGATTAGATAGATAGAAACATGTCAGTCACATATATAATAAGTACAGTGATAGTGTTGCTTACTGTACTTGTCATTTAGTGTAAAGGATTTATTTAAAAAAATAATAGTGTTTTCATGCACTGTCTCTTTAAAAAAGCCGGCCGGCAATTCAGCAGCGGTACCCGACAATTTATAACAGAAAGATAGAGCATCACACATAGATTAGATAGATAGAAACATGTCAGTCACATATATATGAAGTACAGTGACAGTGTTGGTTACTGTACTTGTCATTTAGTATTAAAATAAAGGATTTATTATTAAAAAAATTGGCGTGGGGTTCCCCTTAATTTTAGGCTCTAGCGGAGGTTAAGCAGACGGCTGGGGCAGATGTTTGAAGCCTGGGAAGGGGGTAATACCCACGGAGCTTCCCAGGCTACTAATATCAGCCCCCAGCTGAATACATAGCCTTTACTAGCTATTAAAATGGGGGAACCCCCCCCAAAAAAATGACGTGGGGTCCCCCCTAATTTAATAGCTAGCAAAGGCTAGGCAGACAGCTGGGGGCTGATATTAATAGCCCAGGAAGGGAGCCATGAATATTGGCCCCCTCCCAGGCTAGAAACACCAGCCGTCAGCCGCCCCAGAAATGGCGCATTCATAGGATGCGCCAATTCTGGCACTTAGCCTCGCTCTTCCACGCTGCCCTGGTGCGGTGGCAGGGGGTAATAGGGTTGGGGTTGATGTCAGCTTATAATGCCAGCTGACATCAAGCCCATAGTAATGGAGAGGCGTCTATAAGACACCCCCATTACTAACCCCATAGTCAAAGTTAAAAAAAACACAAACACCCAGAATAAAGTCCTTTAATTGAAATAAAGACACAATTCTTTATTGTTCTAAATTAAACCATACTTACCATCACGCCCATTCCAGCTGAAGCCAACGATCTCCTGCAATAAAAGAAAAATAATAAAGCAACCTCATCCTTACCTTTCCATGGTTCCCACGACAGCTTCAGCTCTGCTACATCGAGATGACAGGCTGGACCGCAGCAGAACGCTGCCATCCAGCCTCTCATCCCGCAGACACTGAGAAGCGCAGGCTTGCTTGCGCTGCTCAGCGTCTCTCTGTGACGACATCCAGATGAGCCGAGTTCATGTCCAATGAACTCGGCTCACCTCATGCACGTCACTGACAGCGTGGGAAAATTCTCACGCTGAAGCGCTGATTGCAGGAGAATTTTCCCACGCTGTCAGTGACGTGCAGGAGGTGAGCTGAGTTCATTGGACATGAGCCCACCTCATGCACATCACTGACAGCGTGGGAGAATTCTCCTGCACTCAGCACTTCAGCGTGAGAATTTTCCCACGCTGTCAGTGACGTGCATGAGGTGAGCCGAGTTCATTGGACATGACCTCGGCTCATCTGGATGCCGTCACAGCCAGACACTGAGGAGCGCAAGCAAGCCTGCGCTTCTCAGTGTCTGCGGGATGACAGACTGGATGGCAGCGTTCTGCTGCGGTCCAGCCTGTCATCTCGATGTAGCAGAGCTGAAGCTGTCGTGGGAACCATGGAAAGGTAAGGATGAGGTTGGTTTATTATTTTTCTTTTATTGCAGGAGATCGTTGGCTTCAGCTGGAATGGGTGTGATGGTAAGTATGGTTTAATTTAGAACAATAAAGAATTGTGTCTTTATTTCAATTAAAGGACTTTATTCTGGGTGTTGTGTTTTTTTTAAATACTTTACTAGAAATTCATGGCGGTCATGTCTAATACTGGCGTGACCCCATGAATTTTGGGCTTGGGGCCAGCTGATAATACCAAGCTGGCCCTAACCCCTTTATTACCCAGTGAGCCACCGCACCAGGGCCCTGGATGAGTTGGGTACAGCGCCAGAAGATGGCGCTTCTATGAACGCGCCATTTTCTGGGGTGGCTGCGGACTGCAATTTGTAGCGGGGGGGGGCCCAGAAAGCTTGGGCCTCCCTGCGCTGCAGATTCCAGCCCCCAGCTGCCTAGTTGTACCTGGCTGGACACAAAAATAGGGCGAAGCTCCACGTATTTTTTTTTTAAATTCATGAAATTCATGAAATAATTTAAAAAAAATTGACGTGGGGCTTCGCACTATATTTGTGTCCAGCCAGGTACAGCAGACAGGAACGGGCTGCCCCCAACCACCAGCTGCCTATTTGTACCTGGCCGGACACAACAATATAGGGAAGCCCTTTTTTTCTTAATTATTTCATGAAATAATTTAAAGAAAATTGACGTGGGGCTTCGCCCTGTGTTTGTGTCCAGCCAGGTACAACTAGGCAGCTGGGGGCTGGAATCCGCAGCGCAGGGAGGCCCAAGCTTTCTGGGCCACCCCCGCTGCAAATTGCAGTCCGCAGCTACCCCGGAAAATGGCGCGTTCATAGAAGCGCCATCTTCTGGCGCTGTACCCAACTCATCCAGGGCCCTGATGCGGTGGCTCACTGGGTAATAAAGGGGTTAGGGCCAGCTTGGCATTATCAGCTGGCCCTAAGCCCGAAATTCATGGGGTCACGCCAATATTAGACATGACCACCATGAATTTCTAGTAAAGTATTTAAAAAAAACACAACACCCAGAAAAAAGTCCTTTAATTGAAATAAACACACAATTCTTTATTGTTCTAAATTAAACCATACTTACCATCACGCCCATTCCAGCTGAAGCCAACGATCTCCTGAAATAAAAGAAAAATAATAAAGCAACATCATCCTTACCTTTCCATGGTTCCCACGACAGCTTCAGCTCTGCTACATCGAGATGACAGGCTGGACCGCAGCAGAACGCTGCCATCCAGCCTGTCATCCCGCAGACACTGAGAAGCGCAGGCTTGCTTGCGCTCCACAGTGTCTCTCTGTGAGGGCATCCAGATGAGCCGAGTTAATGTCCAATGAACTCGGCTCACCTCATGCACGTCACTGACAGCGTGGGAAAATTCTCCTGCACTCAGCGCTTCAGCGTGGGAGAATTCTCACACTGAAGCGCTGAGTGCAGGAGAATTCTCCCACGCTGTCAGTGACGTGCAGGAGGTGAGCTGAGTTCATTGGACATGAGCTCACCTTATGCACGTCACTGACAGCGTGGGAGAATTCTCCTGCACTCACCGCTTCAGCGTGAGAATTTTCCCACGCTGTCAGTGACGTGCATGAGGTGAGCCGAGTTCATTGGACATGAACTCGGCTCATCTGGATGTCGTCACAGAGAGACGCTGAGCAGCGCAAGCAAGCCTGCGCTTCTCAGTGTCTGCGGGATGAGAGGCTGGATGGCAGCGTTCTGCTGCGGTCCAGCCTGTCATCTCGATGTAGCAGAGCTGAAGCTGTCGTGGGAACCATGGAAAGGTAAGGATGAGGTTGCTTTATTATTTTTCTTTTATTGCAGGAGATCGTTGGCTTCAGCTGGAATGGGCGTGACGGTAAGTATGGTTTAATTTAGAACAATAAAGGATTGTGTCTTTATTTCAATTAAAGGACTTTATTCTGGGTGTTTGTGTTTTTTTTAACTTTGACTATGGGGTTAGTAATGGGGGTGTCTTATAGACGCCTCTCCATTACTAACCTGGGCTTGATGTCAGCTGGCATTATAAGCTGACATCAACCCCAACCCTATTACCCCCTGCCACCGCACCAGGGCAGCATGGAAGAGCGAGGCTAAGTGCCAGAATTGGCGCATCCTATGAATGCGCCATTTCTGGGGCGGCTGACGGCTGGTGTTTCTAGCCTGGGAGGGGGCCAATATTCATGGCTCCCTTCCTGGGCTATTAATATCAGCCCCCAGCTGTCTGCCTAGCCTTTGCTAGCTATTAAATTAGGGGGGACCCCACGTCATTTTTTTTGGGGGGTCCCCCATTTTAATAGCTAGTAAAGGCTATGTATTCAGCTGGGGGCTGATATTAGTAGCCTGGGAAGCTCCGTGGGTATTACCCCCTTCCCAGGCTTCAAACATCTGCCCCAGCCGTCTGCTTAACCTCCGCTAGAGCCTAAAATTAAGGGGAACCCCACGCCAATTTTTTTAATAATAAATCCTTTATTTTAATACTAAATGACAAGTACAGTAACCAACACTATCACTGTACTTCATATATATGTGACTGACATGTTTCTATCTATCTAATCTATGTGTGAAGCTCTATTCTGTCTGTTATAAATTGTCGGGTACCGCTGCTGAATTGCCGGCCGGCTTTTTTAAAGAGACGGTGCATGAAAACACTATTATTTTTTTTGATAAATCCTTTACGCTAAATGACAAGTACAGTAAGCAACACTGTCACTGTACTTCGTATACATGTGGCTGACATGTTTCTATCTATCTAATCTATGTGTGAAGCTCTATTCTGTCTGTTATAAATTGTCGGGTACCGCTGCTGAATTGCCGGCCGGCTTTTTAAAGAGACGGTGCATGAAAACACTATTATTTTTTTTGATAAATCCTTTACGCTAAATGACAAGTACAGTAAGCAGCACTTTCACTGTACTTCGTATATATGTGGCTGACATGTTTATATCTATCTAATCTATGTGTGAAGCTCTATTCTTTCGGTTCTAAATTGTCGGGTACAGGTGTATGCCGCTGCTGAATTGCCGGCTTTTCATGTTTCACTGTTGGCACTGTTCCCATCGATTTGGGCAATCACTGTAATGCCACAACCACCATGGCTGTGACATTACAGTGAGTGGCAGACAATCCCTGCATGATTGGTGCTCTAAATAGCGCCAAACATGCAGGACACGCTTTTGGTGCACGAACAGTTATCGAACATAACCTCGAACAGCCGAATTTTTTGCAAATCGTTCGGGTTCGTCGAACAACTCGAACACCGCCCAAAACAGCTCGAATTTGAGATTGGCGAACAGTTCTAGTCGAACACCGCTCATCTCTAGTAAGGATACAGACCTGGTCTCCTGGGCTAACCTCCTGCATGAGTAGAGCACACAACTGACTAATACCTTTCAGTTAAGGTCTCTGTGGGTGAAGGGGCAGCACAAGAGAGTTTAGTTGTGCAACATTACAAACCTTTCTAACAGCTTTCCTCCTCTTATGGCACTCTCACCTCAGCTGTACTGCGCCGATCCCATACTGCCTGTCCAGAAATGAGAGCACAGCGTCAGTATCACACTTAGATCCGTTGTGCTCAACTTGTACTCATTCTGCAGTGAGATTAGAGCAGACTGTCATTACATTTCACCACAGAAGTAACCCAGAACACACTGCTCCTGTGTGAGGTGTAATAACAGCCTAACATCACTGCAGAGAGAATACAAGTTGCTTGAGCACAGAAGACATAAGTGTGATACTGGCACACTCCATAATCAGGAGAGTCAATAAAAGGGTTTGTAATGTGACACAGAGAAACTCAGCTGTGCGGCTCCTTCCTTGTCTTAGAGCTGTTACCTCTGCTTTCTAATCATGCAGAAGGTTAGACCAGGAGATCAGGACTCTCCATCATTATACATCTTAGGCTAGGTTCCCACGATGAGCTTTTGGTGAGTTTTTGATGTTGCAGAATTTCTGCACCCATTAAGATAGGTTACTTGCATTATTTGTACAATATGCAGCGAAAAAACTCACTAAAAACTCATTGTGAGAAAGTAGCTTTATACCCTAAGAAACCCGCTTTGAGCTATGGTGGGGGCGTGTTCTTCTTTTCTTTGAGTGTTGCTGCTTGCTTATGATTGGTCAGCATCATACAGGAGAAATCTGCAGCATATTTAAGGATTTCTCACAAGCCTCATTCGGGTAAATGCAAAAAGGTAAATAAAATTACCCAAATTTCCACAACAAAAGTGTAGCTCTACCTACAGCGTATTCACACCCAGACTATAAGATTATGGCCGGTCTCTGGGTGGGTGTTTTTTTACACAGTAGTCAGAACCTACAACATTGTGGTGCCGTGCATTACATGGGCTATACTAAGGGAGCGCCTGTCAGCATAGAGCGAATACGTCCATATACCGACCAGCAGAAAGTGTAAGAGAAGAACTATAGAAGGATGGACCATAGTGGAGCATTCCGGACTGGTGCAACATAGGGAGCCAGAAGGCTTCCCCCCGGTATTCCATGCTATGTGCTTCTTATAAAGTGACATCTCTCCATAGACCCCTCTGTGAAGACCACCCCCTTATCCAGATGATACATTCTCACTTCCACCATATATAATGCAGACTGGCCATTTTTTATTTTTTTTTCAGAAAATCACCAATTTTGGGTCGTCAGCTGTAAAAGAAGAAATGCTTTACACCAGTGCTGGGAACCTATGGCAGCGTGCAGAGGGGGCAGCAGAGCCCTCCTGGTGGGCACCATGGCCGCAGCACTAGCGCTACTGGATCGGGCCGGCGGGGGAGAACTCTGAGCCGCCGAGTGCCGGCACCAGCTCCGCTACTGCAGCTAGATGTGCGATCTCTCTGGGACGGAAACACATCGAGCTGAAGTGTATTGCAGCGCACGAACTAGCCAGGCCCGAGCGCTGCAATACACGCTGCCGGCCAATCAGAGGCCAGGGCTGCCGGCCAATCAGAGGCAAGCATGACGTCGGCCGGTCAATCAGACGCCAGCGTCTGCCGGCCAATCAGAGGCAAGCATGACGTCGGCCGGCCAATCAGATGCTAGCGTCTGCCGGACAATCAGAGGCCAGCGGCTTCCGGTCAATCAGAGACCAACATGACGTCAGCCAGTCAATCAGAAGCCAGCGTCTGCCGTCCAATCAGAGGCCAGCATGACGTCGGCCGCCCAATCAGAGGCCAGCATGAATTCGGCCGGACAATCAGAGGCCTGCGGCTTCTGGCCAATCAGAGACCAGCATGACGTCGGCCGGCCAATCAGAGGCCAGCGGCTGCCGTCCAATCAGAGGCCAGCATAAATTCGGCCGGACAATCAGAGGCCTGCGGCTTCTGGCCAATCAGAGACCAGCATGACGTTGGCCGGACAATCACAGGCTAGCGGCTTCCGGCCAATCAGAAGCGGCTGCCGGCCAATCAGAGGCCAGCATGACGTCGACTGGCCAATCAGAGGCTAGCTGCCGCTTGCCTCTGATTGGCCGGCAGCGTGTACTGCAGCGCGCACGGGCCTGGCTAATACGTGCGCTGCAATAAACTTCAGCTACAGGAGAGGATGCTGCGCGGGAGAAGAAGGAAGGTGAGGAGGAGGGTTTATTATGTGTTTGTTTGTTTTTTTAATATGCGATGCACAGTGGCTGGGGGGGGAGAGAGCATATATACCAGGACTGAGGGGAGGGCCAGCATATATACCAGGATTGAGGGGAGGGCCAGCATATATACCAGGATTGAAGGGAGGGCCAGCATATATACCAGGATTGAGGGGAGGGCCAGCATATATACCAGGATTGAGGGGAGGGCCAGCATATATACCAGGGTTGAGGGGAGGGCCAGCATATATACCAGGATTGCGGGGAGGGCCAGAATATATACCAGGATTGAGGAGAGGGCCAGCATATATACCAGGATTGAGAGGAGGGCCAGAATATATACCAGGATTGCGGGGAGGGCCAGCATATATACCAGGATTGAGGGGAGGGCCAGCATATATACCAGGATTGAGGGGAGGACCAGCATTTATACCAGGATTGAGGGGAGGGCCAGCATATATACCAGGATTGAGGGGAGGGCCAGTATATATACCAGGACTGAGGGGAGGGCCAGCATATATACCTGGATTGAGGGGAGGGCCAGCATATATACCAGGATTGAAGGGAGGGCCAGCATATATACCAGGATTGAGGGGAGGGCCAGCATATATTCCAGGATTGAGGGGAGGGCCAGCATATATACCAGGGTTGAGGGGAGGGCCAGCATATATACCAGGATTGCGGGGAGGGCCAGAATATATACCAGGATTGAGGAGAGGGCCAGCAGATATACCAGGATTGAGGGGAGGGCCAGAATATATACCAGGATTGCGGGGAGGGCCAGCATATATACCAGGATTGAGGGGAGGGCCAGCATATATACCAGGATTGAGGGGAGGACCAGCATTTATACCAGGATTGAGGGGAGGGCCAGCATATATACCAGGATTGAGGGGAGGGCCAGCATATATACCAGGATTGAGGGGAGGGCCAGCATATATACCAGGATTGAGGGGAGGGCCAGCATATATACCAGGGTTGAGGGGAGGGCCAGCATATATACCAGGATTGAGGGGAGGGCCAGCATATATACCAGGATTGAGGGGAGGGCCAGCATATATACCAGGATTGAGGGGAGGACCAGCATTTATACCAGGATTGAGGGGAGGGCCAGCATATATACCAGGATTGAGGGGAGGGCCAGCATATATACCAGGATTGAGGGGAGGGCCAGCATATATACCAGGGTTGAGGGGAGGGCCAGCATATATACCAGGATTGCGGGGAGGGCCAGAATATATACCAGGATTGAGGAGAGGGCCAGCATATATACCAGGATTGAGGGGAGGGCCAGAATATATACCAGGATTGCGGGGAGGGCCAGCATATATACCAGGATTGAGGGGGGGACCAGCATTTATACCAGGATTGAGGGGAGGGCCAGCATATATACCAGGATTGAGGGGAGGGCCAGCATATATACCAGGATTGAGGGGAGGGCCAGTATATATACCAGGATTGAGGGGAGGGCCAACATATATACCAGGGTTGAGGGGAGGACCAGCATTTATACCAGGATTGAGGGGAGGGCCAGCATATATACCAGGATTGAGGGGAGGGCCAGCATATATACCAGGATTGAGGGGAGGGCCAGCATATATACCAGGATTGAGGGGAGGGCCAGCATATATACCAGGATTGAGGGGAGAGCCAGCATAAATACCAGGATTGAGGAGAGGGCCAGCATATATACCAGGATTGAGGGGAGGGCCACCATATATACCAGGATTGAGGGGAGGGCCACCATATATACCAGGATTGAGGGGAGGGCCAGCATATATACCAGGGTTGAGGTGAGGGCCAGCATATATACCAGGATTGCGGGGAGGGCCAGAATATATACCAGGATTGAGGAGAGGGCCAGCATATATACCAGGATTGAGGGGAGGGCCAGAATATATACCAGGATTGCGGGGAGGGCCAGCATATATACCAGGATTGAGGGGAGGGCCAGCATATATACCAGGATTGAGGGGAGGACCAGCATTTATACCAGGATTGAGGGGAGGGTGAGCATATATACCAGGATTGAGGGGAGGGTCAGTATATATACCAGGATTGAGGGGAGGGCCAGCATATATACCAGGGTTGAGGGGAGGGCCAGCATATATACCAGGATTGAGGGGAGGGCCAGCATATATACCAGGATTGAGGGGAGGGCCAGCATATATACCAGGATTGAGGGGAGGACCAGCATTTATACCAGGATTGAGGGGAGGGCCAGCATATATACCAGGATTGAGGGGAGGGCCAGCATATATACCAGGATTGAGGGGAGGGCCAGTATATATACCAGGATTGAGGGGAGGGCCAGCATATATACCAGGGTTGAGGGGAGGGCCAACATATATACCAGGATTGCGGGGAGGGCCAGAATATATACCAGGATTGAGGAGAGGGCCAGCATATATACCAGGATTGAGGGGAGGGCCAGAATATATACCAGGATTGAGGGGAGGGCCAGCATATATACCAGGATTGAGGGGAGGGCCAGAATATATACCAGGATTGCGGGGAGGGCCAGCATATATACCAGGATTGAGGGGAGGACCAGCATATATACCGGGATTGAGGGGAGGGCCAGCATATATACCAGGATTGAGGGGAGGGCCAGCATATATACCAGGATTGAGGGGAGGGCCAGCATATATACCAGGATTGAGGGGAGGACCAGCATATACACCAGGATTGAGGGGAGGGCCAGTATATATACCAGGATTGAGGGGAGGGACAGCATATATACCAGGATTGAGGGGAGGGCCAGCATATATACCAGGATTGAGGGGAGGGCCAGCATATATACCAGGATTGAGGGGAGGACCAGCATATACACCAGGATTGAGGGGAGGGCCAGCATATATACCAGGATTGAGGGGAGGGCCAGCATATATACCAGGATTGAGGGTAGGGCCAGCATATATACCAGAATTGAGGGGAGGGCCAGCATATCTACCAGGATTGAGGGGAGGGCCAGCATATATACCAGGATGGGGGTGAGCACATTCTTTATTTCTGCAGTCTCTTACCCCTGCTCCTGTCTGTGGCTGCTCTATGCTGCCCTCGTCTGCTCTTTGTATCAGTTGTTTGTATCAGTAAAACCTCAATATTTAGGATAAATTGCCGTGTTGGCACTTGCCGATAAATAAGTGGGTTTTGGATTGCAGTTTGGGCACTCGGTCTCTAAAAGATTCGCCATCACTGCTTTAAACCAATCAATGTGCAAATATCAACATTTTTGAGAAAATACAATACATTTGATCAGATGTCAAAAAATATTCCATAAAAAAAAATTGTGATCAGAAATCATAAAGAAAAATTAACTCTTTAATACCATTTTTACCAAAAATACATTGTAAAAAAAAGAAGTGTAATTTTCTACAGTACAATATTTATTTCTATTTTTCTCAAAAGAATTTTCATTTTAGACCCCAACAATTGAAAATCAATGTAAAAAGTGTATTTTAATACAATAAAAAAAATCAGGGTAATTGTTCAGTTGTATTGCCAGTTTTACAGCATGACCCGTAGCGATTTACGATCCCACAGGCCGATGAGCTACAATCTTCCTGAGAAAGGATTCATCAATGTATCAGATGCTTTCTTGCATGTTTCTACATGGAGCAATACACATATGTTCCATGTCCCTTCCTCTAAGAAACCTTCAATGAACCCTGATAGGATCTACAGAGAATAGACAAGACGTCCTTTACAGTGTTACACACTTACTCGATACTCAGTCTAATTTCATCATTCATTTTACTTTCTGCTTATAAATGCATTCATTAAAATAATGAATATCTGCATTGAGGACAGTAGAAGAACTAGTTTGTGTTTGTTCATCAAGATGCATTATCTTGGTCTCGTCTTGGCACTGTTAACTGTTGGTAGGTAGGCAGAGTACTGGAGAGGTTGCTCCCGTCGTTCAGAGAGTTGCTCCGGTGCGGTGTTCTGTTGGTAGACTGACCGCTTTGTTGGTTTGCTATCAGGTGGTGAATCATATCGATTATGAGATTGAGTTTATGATCCATTTGAGTTACCTACAAATGTATAAAAAAAAATTCAAACAAAGAGAATAGCATAGATACAGACCACACTCCATACACATTTCACACTACCCGTGAGCGCTGCCTGATATTGTAGCTTATCCCTAACCAAATCAATGGGGCACTGAGTTGCAATACCAGACACACCCCATGGACTAGAGAGGCACAGTTTTGGGGAGAAATAAAGTAGATAGATCCTTTAATGCAATATTGGTTAGCCATTTAGACATTGTTGTTTTAATTGAAAACTATAGTTGGTGCGATTCGTTTCGCAGCACTGGGTCCATCGGCCACGTCAGTAATCTTTGGATGCTGGACAGGAGCCTCAAGACCTGCCTTCTACCTTCCAAGATTCCCTGCTTCTCTTCTGATTAGCTGCATCTTTATGGTTACAGCATGATGCATATGTGACATTGCATCAGTCCGGCTAATCAGTAGAACAGCTGTGGATGCCGGGATGTAGGGGGTGGTTCTCAGGGCTCCGATGCAGCGGTCACAGATTATGGATGTGGCTGATGGACTGGGTCCTGCAAATTGACTCGCACCAACTCTATTGGAAACCTTTGTCAGATTGAACTACTTAATGAACTCAGAAAGAGCTTTCTGTCCACATCCATGAAAGTAGTAGCCAACACTTAAAGGGGTTTTCTACTACTCGGACATCTCCTTCTCCATAAATATATTTTTGCCCTCAGTAAAATAATAACACCTATACTCCCCTCCAGTGTTCCAGCCGTGTCGGCATTGGCTCTCCTTGGGATCACGTGACATTGTTATGTCAAGTGATCCCTGCTGCCAATCAGCGCTGGCTTCACTCTTCCTGCCTCCAGTTATAGCACATACCTGTACATCCGGAGGAAGTAAGAGCAGCAACAGCTCTCACTTCCTCTGGATGTATGCAAGTTGGCCAAAGGTGGGGAGAGTAAAGTCAGCGCTGATTGCCCCTAGGAATCATGAGATATAATGTCATGCTGTCACGTAAGGTGTGGGAAAGACTAAGTGCAACACAAAGGGAAAAGGGAAAGGGAACCCAGACTAGGGAAAGTGGGGAGTGGAGAACTCCTAGGCTGATCTAGTGTCACCCTGTCTCCACTAATGTCCCTTTATTGGTTCTTCACCAATCGCCGTACGCGTACCTTGGCCTGTCTTTCCCTGCCATTAGGCTCAGGCTAGGGAACAGAAAGGATGAGCACTAGTTGATCCCCACTGAACACTAAAGACAACAAGGGGGGACAAACAAGGGAAAATCGCTTAGCTTTAGTCGACTCCAGACAAGTGCGCACACGTTCTCTAGCACTGGAGAGGAAGAAGTACTGCTCTTGCTCAAGCCTTCACAAGGTGTAATGAATATCGCCGGCACCTCCCTCTGGCTCACAACAGGTATTTATACATCCAGGCCAGGGTGTTAATTAGCCAGAAGGAAACTAGCCGCTGGGTCCTAGAGACACATATTCTAAGAAGTTGTCTGTAAGGCCAAATGAAGAGATCTCCTGCAACCAACTGCAGGATGACTGTCACTTCTGACACACCCATGACACATGCAATCCCCAGGAGAGCCAGTGCAGACACCGCTGGAATAGTGCTGGCACTGGAGGTGAGTATAGGTGTTATTATTTTACTGGGACACACACATATGGATTGAGAAGGTGTTGTCTGAGTAATGGAAAACCCCTTTAAGCCTCCATACACAATAGACTAAGCTAATAGTCTAAGGGGACATCCAGACTCTTCCCTGACAGATGAGGTCAGAGGAGGTAAAATTCAAACTGCCTGACCCTTAATGCCTGACCCTTTTGTTATTCAGGTGATAAGCTGCTGCCAGAGCCGTTTGGCAGTGATTTTCACAGTTCTCCACTTTGAAAACACATGAACATTTAACCAAGCCAAACCTTCTCGTGTATGAGAGTTGGGAGAGGTAGTGGACGGCCGAACCAGCAATCAACGTTCAGTTATTGTGTGTGGCCACCTTAACTTGTTGTTTCCCAATTTTTTTGTGTTAAGGCTGTGTGCCCACGTAGCGTTTTTCAAGCGTTTATGCTGCGGAATTTCCTCAGGGTAAACGCTTGTAAAACGCTAGGTAATCCGCACCCCATGGTCCCCAAGGGAATTCCGCATGTTCTATGCACATGCTGCGGATTTTTCCGCAGCGTTTATGCTGCGTACAAAAATCCGCAGCATGTCATTTAATTTTGCGGAAGCACAGCGGAAGCCCCGCCATTGACTTGCATTGAGACGCACAGAAACCGCGACTGTACATTTTTACAAGCGGCTTCTATGCGTCTCTATGTGCGGATGGTACCCAGTTCTGGAGGAGAGGAGACTCTCATCCAGACCTGGGTACCATTGTACCTGTAAAAAAAGAATAAAATAACAAATAAAGTTTATATTCACCTGTCCGATGTCTTCTCTCTAAATGCCAGCAGCGCTGAAGGACCTTCGGTGACGTCACAGTCATGTGACCGCAGGCCCTTCACCGCTCTGTCTCGCGATATGCCGGCAGCCGGGAACCAGCCAGGAAGCAGCTCTGCAGCCACGCCGGGGCCTCGGGGGTGAGTATAGCTTTATTTGTTTTAATTTTTACGGTTCACACTGTATAAATCCATGCTGTTTGCATGGATTTATACAGTGTGACCTAGTTGTCAAGCACTTTCCAAGTGATGCTATCGCCTGGAAAGTGCTTGTCAATCTGCATGCAGAAACGCATGTGAACCCGCATGTGGATTCGCATGTATTCTGCAGGAAAACCGCATGCACAATCTGCATGCGTTTTTTTCTGCCAGGGAGATGCAGAAATGCTGCAGAAATTTTCTGCTTCATTTCTGCATCGTGGGCACATAGCCTAAGTATATAATTCCACCTGTGTTAATTCATAGTTTTGATGCTTTCAGTGCGAATGTACAATTTTCATAGTCATGAAAATACAGAAAAATCTTTAAATGAGAAGGTGTGTCCAAACTTTTGGTCTGTACTGTATAGATCACTGTATAGTTTTCATAAGTGATCTCTTGAGCAGCTCAGAGCTGTGCAGTCTCCTTACTTCCTGATTTCTGGCAGGATGGGCTCTTCTCCCTGAGTGATAGCTCTGATGAGCAGCAGAGCTGTAGTATTATTAGAACTATAAAGCTCAGCACAAGTTCTGCTGTAACACATTCAGCCATCAGTGGTTGGTTCTGGAATGTACTCTATCACTATCACTATTTTTACACATAGAGACAACAGGGTATTTGAGCAAGCACACAGCCACAGACAGTGAGAGCCTAGATACTGGGTGCAGGAATTGTGATTCTACAGGATGGATAAGAGCATCTCGTCAAAAGCTTAAAGGGAGAAGGCAGGGAGCAGCTAACTGATGTATAGAAATGAATGGGCTGGACAGAGATAACGGTATGTTAGGAGTTAACTTTTCTCCTGGAATGTGACTACTGCACACTCTCTACCAAGGTCTACTAGTGGCTGAACTCCATGGAAATGAGCTTTACACTATGTAAGATAAAAGTTCTCATTGCAGGAGAATGACAGCAGATAGAAAAAGCAAGTCAGTGGCAAACTTGTGTATTTTCATGCTGTTTAACTAATTAAAGCAACTTAGTAACTTGAGAATACCTGTTTATTGACAAAGGTGTTATGAGACTTAATGAGGTTGTCTGGTTTAGAAACCACTTGCACATACTTGGGGCACTATACAGGTTAATAGTGGGGATTCTCCGTTGTAAACCTGAACCCATTTTATGCAGACTAGAGAGCAGTTACATGGAGTCATTCCCACTTTGAAGGTCCCAGTACTTCATTCATTACATAGTCAGCTTATTGATTTCACTGGATACTGTGCAGTACCTCCTCTTTCCTTTGGTGGTAGTGCAGGAGAATTAAATGCTTGTTGCCATATTTTTCAACAAATGGCTTATCGCTGAGATTGCCAGCAACAGATCATCCTTTAGTCAGCATATTGGGGCCCTTCTAACAAAAAGACATTAACTAATGCAGACATTCCCTTTAAGTACAAAGCATATGCCAGTATACTATCTGCAAAGTAAAAAATAAATAAATTATTAAGTGCTTAAAAGGAACGTGTCCTCTGTTGTTTAACCCCTATCTGCCCTACATGTATAGTGCATGTTGGGTGCGAGTGTGTGGAGTGGACTCTGCAACTCCACCCGCAATATACCTGCAGATTCCAGCTGTGTTATACTGCCGGTATTTGTCTGTAAAAGCCGCTATTAGAGCAGCTCTGGTTGCTATTAACCCCTTAGATGCTGCAGTAAATCCCTGACCGTGGTAGTTAAGGTGCGATGTCCCAGAGGTTCACCATTTTGGATGCCCATGGGATGTTGCCTTCCACCCCCCTTCACTAAGTGAAAGTGCTGCTTATGGATTTCAGTGGCAACCATGAGCCTGCTGACCGCCCCCATGGCTGCCATGTTGGTACATGAAAAAGTGGGATTGAAACATCGTATATAACCCAAAAAATGTTATTAATGAAAACCTCAGCAATTAACAAGCCCTCATAAAGCTCTATCCACCGAATCTCTGAAATGTTTTCACCATCAAAATAAAACTATACAAGTTTGATATCTGGTTTTTCAAGTTTGCTCGACATGAAGAATCATGTTCACAGGTCATTTTCACTGCACAATGAAACCTTAGAAACAAAACCCAAATACAATGAAAAACGCAATCCCATTTAACTTCGCTTGGAATTTTTGTTCCAGTTTTCCAGTATATTGTAGGGTAAAAAACCAGCCCTCATACAGCTATGTCACACGAAAGGGGAGAAAGAAGGCGAGGAACAAAGAAAAAGCCCAAAAACTAAAACTGTCCATGGTGAGAAGGGATTACATTAAATTTACTGTAAATGTCATTTTTTTTAGCTTTTCACTTTTTAACATCACAATCAAAAAAACCAATCCTGAAGTCTTACAATTTTCACACTGGCCACTAGTCCTAAGAATAGACTCATTGTGAAGGAAGGGTGAGGAGGTGAGCTGTGACTATCATTTCTTGTGAATGGTGGCTACTTTTTCTGCTTTATATAGAGGTGTCATCTTTCATTGTCATTTTCACTGATGATAATAAAACTGCTGAAAAATCTTCTGCATACAACAGGAAATATGAAACTAATTTTGGCCAGGGTGATAATTGCAGGATCTGTGGGTGTGTTTTTTTAGTTTAGATGGTTACTATAGTGAAAAAAAAGTAAAAAAAAATAATACATTTCATGTAAAAAGGTAATTTAAACAATTGGTTATTTTTTGATAACACATTCTCTTTAACTGCTCTTCTCTAATAAGATGGCAATATTGCACCGCTGCAAAAATAGGAAGAAGTAGTTTGTCAATTTTAAAGCAGCTTCTTGGAAACTAATGACTTAGTCATTGATATAACATCCTGACAAAATGACTGTTCACTGTCTGTTTCTGAGAAATTAATTCAAAGGTCACAACCAATATGGCTGCACTTCCTATTATCACTTTTGGAAAGACAGACAGTGGATAATGATTATTTCTATTATATATGATCTACGGTATATTCTGATTTGCTAAAAGTGAGATAAGTGACAAGTCTATTGGAAGTAGCAATCCTAAAAGTCAATATCGACCCTTTAACGAGCCTTGTCACATGACTTGGGATAAAAGCCAAACCAGAATCTCAATTTGCAGCCACGGTGTTTCAGGGTATTGCTCCTCGTCAGTACAAAGCATGAGATCCGATTTGACTGTATGAGAGGCTTCTCACTGGGATCTAAAGGGTCATTTTTCTCCTTGTGGAGATTGACATGCCTGGCATGCCAGTGTATATATAGATACTCGGCACTCAAATATTCATAATGATAATGCAATTCTTTATTTCATAAAGAAATCCCAAAATTCAATGTAACGTTTCAGCCTTATGCAAAAGGCCTTTTTCAAACACTGAGACATAAATGAAACAGATAAAGAAATCAATATTACAAAATTAACACCACAATAGAATTTTTTATTTTAATTTTTTTATTATAAGAAAATAACATCCTGTTGTATTGTTGAAATCACTTGAGATTTATTTAAATATAAAGACATTATTATATAATGTCAAATTAATGTGGGAATTCACTTACTTCATTCAAAATAAATTACAATATGACCAATTACATTTCAATATCTCATATACAGTTGAAACCAGAAGTTTCCATACACTATATAAAAAGACATACAGTATCTGCATGTTTCTCTCAATATCTGACATGAAATCAGAATAAACCTTTCCTGTTTTAGGTCAATTAGGATTACCATCATTTGTAATATTTGCCAAATGCCAGAATAATGAGAGAGCGAGAATGCAGTAAGTAATAAAAATGCTTAAAACAAAGTCAAAACTTTCCATCCATTTCATTAGTATTTGGTACCATTGTCCTTAAAGTGAATGACTTGGGTGAAACATTTGGGATTTCCTCCCACAAGCTTCTCACAATATAAGGCTATGTGCCCACGTTGCGGAAATGAAGAAGAAAATTTCTGCTTCATTTCCGCATGTCCTCTCCCGGAAAAACGCATGCGGAATTCCACGCTCGTTTATCCTGCGTTTATCGCGCGTTTTCCACATGCGGAATTCCACGCGCGTTTATCCTGGGTTTTTTATTGCATTGCAAAGGTAATTCCGCTTGCGGAAACGCAAAATTAATTGACATGCTGTGGATTATTGCGCGCATCAAAAACGCTGCGGAAAAATCCACAGCATGGGCATAGAACTTGCGGATTCCCCTTGGGGACCATGGGGGGCAGATTACCTAGCGTTTCACAAGCGTTTACCCTGAGGAAAGTCCGCAGCATATACGCTTGTAAAACGCTACGTGGGCACATACTCTGAGGTCGGAATTTGGGCCCATTTCTCCTGACACAACTGGTGTAACTGATCCAGGATTGTAGGTCGTCTTGCTCGCACCGGCCTTTTCAGCTTTGCCCATACATTTTCAATAGGACTAAGATCAGGGCTTGGTGATGGCCGCTCCAAAACATTGACTTTGTTATCCTTAACCCCTTATTGACCAATAGACGTCTTTTTACTGATCTGCAATATAAGAGGCTAGCGTTCCCCGACAGGTGACTATCCTGTAGCTGTCACCTGTACATTATAGCTGACAACTTGCTGCATCAGCCATGATCAGTGTTGGCACAGACCATGGACGTTTAACCCCTTCGATTCTGTTGTCAATAGTGATTATAGAATCTAAATAGTTAACACAGTGTGGGGGCTTCCTTTTAACTTTATCGGCACCTTGATATCTTGATTGTGTGGTCCTGATGTTTGCCTTGGCAGCTCATGGCCAAATAACTACCTTTAAAGTATGCCGGCTATAATTGCCTGTTCAGAAGTTATCAAAATCTAGATTGTAAAAATAAACTTATTCATTCTTGTCATTCCACTTTCCATTACTTCCTGGAAAGAACCAGAAGGGTTAATGAACTATATGAAAGCAATTTTAAATACGTTGAGGGGTGCAGTGTTTAACCCCTTTACCCCCGAGGGTGGTTTGCACGTTAATGACCAGGCCAATTTTTACAATTCTGACCACTGTCACTTAATGAGGTAATTACTCTGGAACGCTTCAACTGATCCCCCTGATTCTGAGATTCTTTTTTCGTGACATATTGTACTTCATGATTGTGGTAAAATTTCTTCGATATCACTTGCGTTTATTTTTGAAAAATACGAAAATTTTGAAAATTTTGCAATTTTCAAAATTTTAATTTTTATGCCCTTAAATCAGAGAGATGTGTCACACAAAAGAGTTAATAAATAACATTTCCCACATGTCTACTTTACATCAGCACAATTTTGGAACCAAAATTGTTTTTTGTTAGGGAGCTATAAGGGTTAAAAGTTGACCAGCGATTTCTCATTTTTCCAACAAAATTTACAAAACCATTTTTTTAGGGACCACATCACATTTGAAGTCACTTTGAGAGGTCTATATGACAGAAAATACCCAAAAGTGACACCATTCTAAAAACTGCACCCCTCAAGGTGCTCAAAACCACATTCAAGAACTTTATTAACCCTTCAGGTGCTTCACAGGAATTTTTGGAATGTGGAAGAAAAAAATGAACATTTAACTTTTTTCACAAAAATGTTACTTTAGACCCAATAATTTTATTTTCGCAGGGGTAACAGGAAAAAATGGACCCCAAAATTTGTTGTGCAATTTCCCCTGGGCACGCAGATACCCCATATGTGGGGAAAAACCACTGATTGGGCGCACGGCAGGGCTCGGAAGAGAAGAGGCGCCATTTGACTTTTTGATTGTAAAATTTGCTTGAATAATTAGCGGACGCCATGTTGCATTTGGGGAGCCCCTAATGTGCCTAAACAGTGGAGCTCCCCCACAAGTGACCCCATTTTGGAAACTAGACCCCTTAGGGAACTTATCTAGATGTGTGGTGAGCACCTTGCACCCCCAGGTGCTTCACAGAAGTTTATAATATTGAGCCGTAAAAATAAAATTTTCACATTTTTCCCACAAAAAATGTTTTTCATCCCCTAATTTTGCATTATCATAAGGATAACAGGAAAAATTGCACCATTAAATTTGCTGTGCAATTTCTCCTGAGTATGCCGATACCCCATATGTGGGGGAAAACCACTATTTGGGTACACTGCAGGGTTCGGAAGGGAAGGAGCGCCATTTGACTTTTTGAATGTAAAATTTGTTTGAATAATTAGCGGACGCCATGTCGCATTTGGGGAGTCCCTGATGTGCCTAAACAGTGGAAACCCCCCACAAGTGACACCATTTTGGAAACTAGACCCCTTAGGGAACTTATCTAGATGTGTGGTGAGCACATTGGGAGACATAATAAACAAATCAGTAGCAGGTGAAGAATTGGTTTTATTTATTTTTTACGCCGTTCCTCGTGCGGTATAAGTGATGAGATTACTTTATTCTTCGGGTCGGTGCGATTACAGAGATACCAGATTTATATCGGGTTTTTATGACTGACAGCTGTAACACACTAAAAGACGCTTTTTTTTGTAAAATCTAGTTTTTGCGTCGCCATATTTTGAGAGCTATAATTTTTCCATATTTGGGCCGACAGTCATGTGTCATGCTCCGTTTTTTATTTATTTTTATTACGTTGTGCACAGAAGGAGTTAATTAGTGTGACAGTTTTATAGCTCGGGTTGTTTCAGATGCAGCGATACCAAATATGTGTACTTTTTTTGTTTTTGCATAAATATACGGATTTATCGGTTTAATATTTTATTTATTTATTTTGTGATTTTTTTTTTTTAGTAGTTTGAAAACATTTTTTGTTACTTTTTTTTTACATTTTTACTTAGTACCTGTATGGGACATAAATTTTTATTTTTCTGATCACTGATCTCATGTAATGTAATAAACATATATTACATTACATGAGATCTTTGCTGACTGTTTCACAGTCAGAGTCTCCTGCCAGGCTTCAGCTGCAGGCTGAGCCTGGCAGGACACCATATATGGCAGATCTGGAGGCGGTCATGTGACCTCCAGCTGCCATAGCAACGTCAGGTCCTGGAAGGTATCAGGGGTCGTCGGAGAGGTAAGTAGAAGACCCCCTTCTCCTCCTGCTGTCTTCTATATGCCGCGATCACTATAGATCGCGGCATATAGAAGACAGCAAAGGGTTAACATCACTGGGACCTGATCCAATCAGGTCCCGATCATGTTCCCTGTCAGAGCTATCGCTCTGCACCGCACCCGTAGCGCTTGCAGGACCCTCGGGGTGCTGAGCGCTGTGGGACCACCCACCGTTTTTAAGCGTCCGCGCTGCACAGAGCCCTGGCAGCGCCGACGTTTATCTACAGTGGGTGGTCGGGAAGTGGTTAAATTTAAAAAAAAAAGTTTTCACAAAGTAAAATAGAGAGTTACCTTTTTATTATCATCTAGGACTGTGTTCATACTTTCTATCCCTAGCGTATCAATAGGTCCATCAAAGATAACCCATTTTCTTTCCGGGGTCTCAGATAACGCAAACTCCCGGAAAGTATTAGCGACTATCCCATCGGTCCACTGCAAATGAAGAGAGGCATCAATAAAATTGCTCTTCCCATAAAATCCAATACAATCCCACAATTGAAAGGATTATTAAAGGGAATGCCTGGGATTATGATATTGATGATACACATGTATTGACTACACGTGGCCCCTATTGAAGTGAACGTGCCGGCACCGGAAGAGACCGCAAGTAAGTGATTTGCATATATGCGGTCACATGCCAACTAGAAGTGCGTGACCTCACTCAAAGCAAGTGTATTGAGTGAGGCCAGACACAGTCTAGTCAGAATGTGGCTGGAAGTATGCAAATTTATGCTAATTTCTGGCATAAATAATACAATTTGTTGCTTCCATGTCTGATGAGGAAAATAAAATTTTTGTGCAAACAGGGAGTAAGTCATAATAAAATGATTGCCCGGCAATGTATGGCTGGGGTCTATGTCTCTGAAGGAACCCCTTCTACCATGTCCATAAGCCATAAAAGGGGAGATTTTCCCATTTTCAGCAAAGATATTAGTATTATAAACAATAATTCCAATCATAGACGAACCTCATGTGACACTGGATCAAACTGCCCGAACAGCTGCCCCATGGTGATGGCTTTAGGGTTCACTGTCCGGTAAATCACTTTTTCTTCTTCGCACCCTCGCTCACTCATAAGAGACAGCGTATCAGCGAGGACGTGGAGGACCTTCGTTTTTCCAGAGAACGGCTCTCCAACCAACATAAAACTGTACGGGATAAACAAAATGCAGCATGGTCCATTGTATAAAATGGAAACAGCGAAGAATAAATCCCCCGTCCCATGGACTTCTGTAGTTCCAGCTTACCCGTGTCTGACAATCATCATCTCATACGTCTGGATCATGTTCTCCAGGAAGACCTTCTCGGGCTGGATGTTGTGTCCAGCACAGCTCTCCTGTGCGCATTCCAGTAAATCCTGAGCAAAAGGAAGGTAAAATATTTTATCAGTCTGTTTACAGTGGATCCAATTAGAGGTGGGAGAATACATTTTCAGGACCCAGATCAGTATTCTGTGGCCGCTGGACGGGACCTCTGAGAGCCGCCTCTTAGCTGCCGGCATCTCCGGCTCCTCTTCTGATTATATGGCCTGGTGTACATCATGCTGCAACCATAATGTCATGGCAGGCCGGCTAATCTGAAGAAGAGCCGGGGGGCAGGAAGAAATAAGGTGGCTCTCAGGGGTCTCATTCAGTGCCCACCACTGACCTGATGTCACGCACAGTGTAGGAATACAAAGTACGACACAAAGGGATGAGGGGAAGGGAGCCCAGACACTAGGGAAAGGGGGAAATGGAGACCTCCTAGGCTGATCTGCAATCACCCTGTCTCCCCTACCGACTCTATATTGGTTCCTCACCAATTGCCGCACAGGAACCTATCCCTGTATTTCCTTAGCGCTTGGCCCTGGATAGGGAAGGGGGGGGTGAGCACTAGTCGATCCCCACTGACAACTAAAGACAGCAAGGGGAGACAGACACAGGGGAAGTAGCTTAGCTTGAGTCGACTTCAGAGAGATGGCACACACATCCTCTTAGCACCAGAGAGGAAGTAAGAGCTGCACTTGCTCCAAGCCTTCACAAGGGGACATGTGAATATCACTGGCACCTCTGTGTAGCAACCAGGAAGTATTTAAACACCCAGGCCTGATTGTCAATTAGAGCAGGAGGGAGGTAGCCGCTGGGTCCTACAGTGAGATCGCTAAGAAGATGTCTGTAATGCCAAACGAAGGGATCTCCTGCAACCAACTGCAGCGTGACTGTCTGTCACATCTGACGCACCCATGACACCTGGCCATTGGATTAGTCTCCTGCGAATCAATTCATTCATCTAAAAAAAAATTCTCCATAACCTACAACTAAACTAGTGATAAATCACTCACAGATGTTTTAACCATTTTTTTTTCTACATCAGATCATCTTGCATTGGAGGTATAAGTGAGCCCCCTTACCTCTGGTGCCCCTGTGCAGCTGCCCAGGTTGCACTAATGGGACCGGACGATGAGTGACAAGGTCATGTAACCCAATTCCAAAGCAGTGGATCAGGATCGGGTGAATTCAATGGGATTGGTCTACCATCTACTGTGTATGGGGGCTTCATTACAGATTATGTTGGGGGACATAAAAATCGGGCGGTTGGAATTTAATCACCCGATCCTTACTTTCTGACCCTGAAATTAGCAGCTGCCATAAGATTCTGGCAGCGACTCGGTCATAGAGAAAACAGGAGCGAGCATTCCTGAATATGGGGGAGCCGGGAAAGATAACGGTCATCCAAATGATAGCTGGCCAGCTATATAGGACCTATCACTTGCCATTAATATGCAATTTTATTACCTGGTGTAAATGCCGCTGTTCTCCTGAATCCGGTGTTGTTTTTCTTTTGCTCCTGCGCCTCTCCATTCCTGAGATATAGCCTCTTTATAGAAATCTAGTTCATAATTTTAATAGCCAAGTGGGCGTGGTCATCAAGTCCTCTCTGTGGGAGTCTTCAGGAAGGCCTTGCCCAGTTGGCTTAAAGGGCTAGAGGAGAGTGACAGATGTCAGGAACGGAGAGGAGCAGGAAAAAAAGAAAAACAATGCCGGAGTCAGGAGAACAGCGGCATTTACATATTTATGGCGAGGGACAAGTCCTCTTTAAGTCTTGGAAAACCCCTTTAAGACACTATTATATTTTAATACCTTATAGTCGGCTTTCGGAAGTTGAATGCCAGGGAACAGGTCACTGGTAATCCCATTGAACAGAGGAATATCAGGAGACAAAGATTTGGGTTCGTTTACATCCTTAATTGACCGCAAGAGCTAAATAGAATGAAAAAGGATTAAATGATAAAATAATTCATATACAATATGACATGAAGCAATATTAAAAGTGAGGAACCCCATTACAAAGGAGCAGTCAGTTCTTGTGGTATGTCTGTATTAGTAAAGAATAGTATTCTCCAAAAAATAAGTATGAAACCTCTTTTCCTAAAACTCTACATTGTATCGTCCCTCTGTTATACCTCCTGGAAATGTATGTGTAAATGATATATAATGTATATATAATCTATATAGGGGACAACCCTATACAATCTGACTGTGCCCAAACAGTGGTGACATTGTCAGACTGTGTAGGGTACTCGTTATTGACAGATTTCAATTAATTCCTACATTTCCAGGAATGATAAAAGAGGAATGGAACGCTGCTGAGTTGCACTAAAATATGCTGCAGAATTGTTTTTCCATAGGGAATACATGTGGCCTCTGTGTTGCACTGTTAATTGCCGGCTGCAGAATGAGTTAAGTGAGATACTGTCAGTGAACTCGTTTTTGCTGGCTGACGGGGAGTTTGTAAATGTTTTATCTGTCTTTTTCTGAGCTCCTCTCAGTTTATTTATGACCACAGACCTTATCAAAATTGAATGTGCAGGGAATCAAAAAGCCGGTGAAAGCCAAGCGATGCAACGTTTTTAATAAAACCCAATTGTTAGAATGATTTTTAGCCTAAAATACATGTGTTTAAGTTAAAAATCAAAACTGTCCCATAAGATGAACAAGCTACGTGTTTAACAACTATAGTTTTGACACTTTTGCACAGATGAGATCTAACAAGCCAGGAACAGTAATGTGCAGAAATTATTTGCAAGTCTCTGTCTGCTACTATAAAATCATACAGCTCTAATTTTTGTGATCCAAATGCTTCTCGGTAAGATGGTAATGCTATCCTATACGAGATGTAAAGCGACCAACAGTTCAGAACTTACAAGAATCTCTTCATTTTCATGGGGGAATTTCAGCTTCAGATTGCCAGCAGCGATCAGCACAGCCTTTACTGCACGCATCCCATAATCATAATGGAACTGGGACGAGAGCGGCTCCGAGCACAGCCGGTAAGTCATTACCATCTTCACCGAGAGAGGTTTAGCGTGCAGAAAACCGTAAGAATAAAGGCAGATCTCCGCAATCAGAGCATAGTTGGGGGCCATCATTGCTACAGTCCAGAAAAGAACCTGAAATGCGCAAACCAGATGGGTCAGTCAACAAATGAAACTAAATTACTGTAAGCTAGGCATAGAGCCGGGGAACCCATTATGTCCATTTACACTATCCTCCACCCCAGACCTAAAAGTGATGTGTCTATTCCACATCAGAGGAAAGTCAGTCAAAGTGTGGTTAAAGGGGTATTCCCATCTCCAAGATCCTGTCCCAATATGTAATAGGTATAATAATAATGTTTTCAAATATCTCCAATTAGAAATGTAGTATAGTTTTTCTGATTAGCTATGTTTCTTACCCCCATGTGCAGGACATTGCAGTAGCTTAGGTATCCATGGTTACGACCACTCATAGTAACAGTTAGTTACTTGCTAGTGGTCGTAACCATGGATACCTAAGCTACTGCTATGCCCTGCACATGGGTTAAGCAACATAGCTAATCAGAAGAACTATACTACATTTCCAATTGGAGGTATTTGCTATTAATATTATTATTACACCTATTACATATTGGGATAGAATCTTGGAGATGGGGATACTCCTTTAACACTTTCCAAATCTCTCTCCACACCTCTACTGTGTCCATTTTGGAAAATAGGAGAACGGGACATCAATATTAAGGAGCTTGCAGAAATGAGGGCATCAGGTGTTGTGATTATACATAGGAAATGTACAATCTCATATAGGTTTGGGGAAGAATAATCCCTTTGATGAAATCTTATGTTTCTTTTGTAAACCTAGTATTTACTTGAAAGTTTGTGAACCCCTCAAAAATTTCTGTATTACTGCATAAATTTGACTTAAAGCTACATCAGTCTGTGAGGTCACAAAGGAACTCAAGGTAACCTCTAAGCAACTAAAGGCCTCTCCTCAGATTAGCTAATGTAATTGTTCATGAGTCCACCATCAGAAGGACAATGAACAACAATGGCGAGCATGGCAGGATTGCAAGGAGAAAGGCAATGCGATTTAAAAGGTCACTGCTAAAACTCACCTGGGCACATCAATAGGTAACTGGAATAATGCTTTGTGGAAGGATGAGGCCAAGATAGAGATTTTAAGTGAGAAGCTATATGTTTGCAGAAAGAAAATACTGCATTACAGCATAAGAACCTCCTATCATCTATGAAACACAAAGATGGTAATCGTAACATGCTTTGGGCCTGTTTTGCTGCACTTGGCCAAGGACGGCTGCCATCATTGATGGAACAATGAATTCTAAAATCTATCAGCAAATGCTAAAGGAAAATATCAGGATATCAGTTCATGTACTGAATCTCAAGAAAACGTGGGTCATGTAGCAAGACAATGGCCCAAAGACACAAGTCGTTCTACAAAAGAATGGTTGAATAAACAAAGTTTTGGAATGGCCGAGTCATAGTCCTGAGCTTAATCCTATAGAAATGTTGTGGAAGGACCCGATGCAAGGCACTGGGACTCTTTACCTTGAGGTTATCCGGCAGCTCAGAACGTCCCGCGGAGCCAGGATTCATGGTAATGGCTACGAAGCAATTTGGGTTAAACTTCAGTTCTGTTCCTTCGAAGTTGAACATGTCCATCTTCATCTGGATGGCTCTCTGGATGCGGAGAATCTGTTGGGCCACCACGGACAACACCTCCAGCTCAATACGGTTAAACTCATCAAAACACGCCCATGCTCCCGATGATGCCAGCCCTTGGAAAAACTAAAAAAAAGTATATACAGTACAGACCAAAAGTTTGGACACACCTTCTCATTTAAAGATTTTCTGTATTTTCATGACTATGAAAATTGTACATTCACACTGAAGGCATCAAAACTATGAATTAACACATGTGGAATTATATACTTAACAAAAAAGTGTGAAACAACTGAAAATATATGTCTTATATTCTAGGTTCTTCAAAGTAGCCACCTTTTGCTTTGATGACTGCTTTGCACACTCTTGGCATTCTCTTGATGAGCTTCAAGGGGTAGTCACCGGAAATGGTCTTCCAACAATCTTGAAGGAGTTCCCAGAGATGCTTAGCACTTGTTGGCCCTTTTGCCTTCACTCTGCGGTCCAGCTCACCCCAAACCATCTCGATTGGGTTCAGGTCTGGTGACTGTGGAGGCCAGGTCATCTGGCGTAGCACCCCATCACTCTCCTTCTTGGTCAAATAGCCCTTACACAGCCTGGAGGTGTGTTTGGGGTCATTGTCCTGTTGAAAAATAAATGATGGTCCAACTAAACGCAAACCGGATGGAATAGCATGCCGCTGCAAGACGCTGTGGTAGTCATGCTGGTTCAGTATGCCTTCAATTTTGAATAAATCACCAACAGTGTCACCAGCAAAGCACCCCCACACCATCACACCTCCTCCTCCATGCTTCACGGTGGGAACCAGGCATGTAGAGTCCATCCGTTCACCTTTTCTGCGTCGCACAAAGACACGGTGGTTGGAACCAGAGATCTCAAATTTGGACTCATCAGACCAAAGCACAGATTTCCACTGGTCTAATGTCCATTCCTTGTGTTCTTTAGCCCAAACAAGTCTCTTCTGCTTGTTGCCTGTCCTTAGCAGTGGTTTCCTAGCAGCTATTTTACCATGAAGGCCTGCTGCACAAAGTCTCCTCTTAACAGTTGTTGTAGAGATGTGTCTGCTGCTAGAACTCTGTGTGGCATTGACCTGGTCTCTAATCTGAGCTGCTGTTAACCTGCGACTTTTAAGAACCAAGAATATAAGACATATTTTCAGTTGTTTCACACTTTTTTGTTAAGTATATAATTCCACATGTGTTAATTCATAGTTTTGATGCCTTCAGTGCGAATGTACAATTTTCATAGTCATGAAAATACAGAAAAATCTTTAAATGAGAAGGTGTGTCCAAACTTTTGGTCTGTACTATACAATCAAAAGATGTCAGCAGAACATCGGTTGGAGTCAGTTTATTATCTGCAATGGAGCAGCTTAACATTGTATGTACCTTTCACATTGCTATGTAGTCCAAACCATCAGAGCAGTTAAAGACCACACACTGCACGGCCAGCGCCTTGGCCAAATCTTTGGTGGTCTCAGTTTTTCCTGTGCCGGCCGGACCTTCTGGAGCTCCACCAAGATTTAGATAAAAAGCACCGATCTACCAATGAAACATGAAAGAACTGGTATGAAATATCAATAAACTTTCTAAGAAGTTTCATGCATCATACAAAAGTCAAAAAGATTTCTGAGCATAACCCATCACATCATAGCAGAGTCCGCTAGCATCTGTCAGTGAGCGGAGTGATGACCAGGCGTGGGGAGCTGCCCAGGTACTCATAGGTGGACTTCACATTGCAGTTGATGATTCGCACTCTCGCATTCTCATTCTCCCAGTAATAGCGGAGTTGGGCAAGCCACTGGAAGTCTGTTTCATGAGAAACTCCTGAGCAATGTAGGAAAAGATAGTCAACCTCTAAGACACTGCAGAATCACAAGGGAGAGTTTCTATAGGGAAGGTAAATGCACATACATTATAGGACAAAACTCCTAGTCACCGAATTCTGCTTTTTTCATTTAGTCCCATTGCCCACGGTGTATAACATCCGGACTCTCAGCCCCCAGTTTATAAAATCCGGCCTCTCACCTCCCCCGGTGTATAACATCCGCCCCTTGCCCCTAGTTTAGTATAACATCCGTCCCCTTGCCCCCCCCGCCAGTGTATAAAATCCATCCCCTCAACCCCACTGTATAACATCCAACCCCAAGCCATCCATTTCATAACATCCGGCCCCCAGGGTATAACATCTGGCCCCCAGCCCCGGTGTATAACATCTGTCCCCTCGCTCCCTCCCCCTGGTGTATAACATCCGGCCTCTCGCCCCCCGGTGTATAATATCCGTCCCCTCGCTCCCAGTGTATAACAACCATCCCCTCGCCCACGATGTATAATATCCGTCCCCTCGCTCCCTCCCCCTGGTGTATAACATCCGTCCCCTCGCCCCCCCGCCAGTGTATAAAATCCATCCCCTCAACCCCACTGTATAACATCCGACCCCCAGCCCCGGTGTATAACATCTGCACCCTCGCTCCCTCCCCCTGGTGTATAACATCCGTCCCCTCGCTCCCAGTGTATAACAACCATCCCCTCGCCCACGGTGTATAATATCCGTCCCCTCGCTCCCTGGTGTATAATATCCGTCCCCTGACCCCTGGTGTATAATATCCGTCCCCTCACCCCTGGTGTATAATATCCGTCCCCTCGCCCACGGTGTATAATATCCGTCCCCTCGCCCACGGTGTATAATATCCGTCCCCTCGCCCACGGTGTATAATATCCGTCCCCTCGCCCACGGTGTATAATATCCGTCCCCTCGCCCACGGTGTATAATATCCGTCCCCTCGCCCACGGTGTATAATATCCGTCCCCTCGCCCACGGTGTATAATATCCGTCCCCTCGCCCACGGTGTATAATATCCGTCCCCTCGCCCACGGTGTATAATATCCGTCCCCTCGCCCACGGTGTATAATATCCGTCCCCTCGCCCACGGTGTATAATATCCGTCCCCTCGCCCACGGTGTATAATATCCGTCCCCTCGCCCACGGTGTATAATATCCGTCCCCTCGCCCACGGTGTATAATATCCGTCCCCTCGCCCACGGTGTATAATATCCGTCCCCTCGCCCACGGTGTATAATATCCGTCCCCTCGCCCACGGTGTATAATATCCGTCCCCTCGCCCACGGTGTATAATATCCGTCCCCTCGCCCACGGTGTATAATATCCGTCCCCTCGCCCACGGTGTATAATATCCGTCCCCTCGCCCACGGTGTATAATATCCGTCCCCTCGCCCACGGTGTATAATATCCGTCCCCTCGCCCACGGTGTATAATATCCGTCCCCTCGCCCACGGTGTATAATATCCGTCCCCTCGCCCACGGTGTATAATATCCGTCCCCTCGCCCACGGTGTATAATATCCGTCCCCTCGCCCACGGTGTATAATATCCGTCCCCTCGCCCACGGTGTATAATATCCGTCCCCTCGCCCACGGTGTATAATATCCGTCCCCTCGCCCACGGTGTATAATATCCGTCCCCTCGCCCACGGTGTATAATATCCGTCCCCTCGCCCACGGTGTATAATATCCGTCCCCTCGCCCACGGTGTATAATATCCGTCCCCTCGCCCACGGTGTATAATATCCGTCCCCTCGCCCACGGTGTATAATATCCGTCCCCTCGCCCACGGTGTATAATATCCGTCCCCTCGCCCACGGTGTATAATATCCGTCCCCTCGCCCACGGTGTATAATATCCGTCCCCTCGCCCACGGTGTATAATATCCGTCCCCTCGCCCACGGTGTATAATATCCGTCCCCTCGCCCACGGTGTATAATATCCGTCCCCTCGCCCACGGTGTATAATATCCGTCCCCTCGCCCACGGTGTATAATATCCGTCCCCTCGCCCACGGTGTATAATATCCGTCCCCTCGCCCACGGTGTATAATATCCGTCCCCTCGCCCACGGTGTATAATATCCGTCCCCTCGCCCACGGTGTATAATATCCGTCCCCTCGCCCACGGTGTATAATATCCGTCCCCTCGCCCACGGTGTATAATATCCGTCCCCTCGCCCACGGTGTATAATATCCGTCCCCTCGCCCACGGTGTATAATATCCGTCCCCTCGCCCACGGTGTATAATATCCGTCCCCTCGCCCCGGTGTATAATATCCGTCCCCTCGCCCACGGTGTATAATATCCGTCCCCTCGCCCACGGTGTATAATATCCGTCCCCTCGCCCCGGTGTATAATATCCGTCCCCTCGCCCACGGTGTATAATATCCGTCCCCTCGCCCCGGTGTATAATATCCGTCCCCTCGCCCCTTAGTGTATAACATCCAGCCCTCGGACTTGTATAACATCTAGCCCCTTGTACCCCCAGTGTATAACATCAATCCCCTCGGCTCTGGTGTATAATATCCGTCCCCTCGCCCCTGGTGTATAATATCCGTCCCCTTGCCCCTCAGTGTATAACATCTAGCCCCTCGGCCTTGTATAACATTAAGACTCTCGCCCCCACCAGTGTATAACATCAATCCCCACGCCCCCCGGTGTATAACATCCGCCCTCCCATGCTGTGTGCTGTTACTAACATATGACAGAACGGCGGGTGGTGCAGAGCTCTCTGATACCAGCGCGGTCCTGTAATAGGAGCCACCGGGGTAACAAGTCTGGATATTAAATTTCTTCCCTCCTAAATCTTCCTCCATCACATGTGAGTGATATTATTAAGGAGTAGAAGGAACTGCAGCAACTCAGGAGACCCCGGAACATTACAGAGCGGGGTCACTGAGTGCTGAGGAGCAGAGGGCAGAACGCTTTCCTGACTCCATTGGTAACATCACCACAAACACTGCGCCCCCGCCAGGAGCTTCATGGCCGAGCAGCTGCATGCAGCCTTACATCACCAAGCACGATGCCGAGCGTCAGATGGAGTGGTGTGAAGCCGCCACCACAGGACTCTGGAGGAGACCTGTTCTGTGCAGTGACGGATCACACTTCTCTATCTGGCATCTGATGGACGAGTCTGGATTTGGTGAATGCCAGGAGAACGTTACCCTATTAACTGCATTGTGCCCGCTGTACAGTTTGCTGGTGGGGGTATGGCCTTGTTTTTAGGGGTTGGTCTAGGCCCCTTAGATCCAGTGAAAAGATATCTTAATGCTTCAGCACAAGACATCTTAAACAATTGTAGCTTCCAACCCTAAGGGAATAGAAGAGCAGAACTGTTTCACACACGTTCTCAACCTCAACCCCACTAAACACCTTTAGGATGATTAATTAGAACAAATACTGCACAATGGCAGCATAAATATGTCACCGCAACATAGGGAAGAACAATGTCAGTCACACATCAATTACATTGCCATATGTCTGCTCAGGCTTAGAATGGCTGACCATTCGGAGAATTACATAATACCTACAAAGAAACCGAACAAAAGGTCATTAAAGGAATTGACATAAAAACCCTTTATTAGTACATCCATGGTTATGGAAGGACACCGCACAGAGGAGGGCACACACACCATTGATAGAAAATATTACAAACCGCACCTAGGCCATCCAAACCACTGACTATAAAGAATATCAACTGTGGCAATGAGTCATATACAGGGGACGCTGACACCTACAGATGCCAAAACATTCCTATACAGTTATATGAAAAAGTTTGGGCACCCCTATTAATCTTAAGCTTAATGTTTTATAAAAATTGGTGTTTTTGCAACTGCTATTTCAGTTTGATATATGTAATAACTGTTGGACACAGTAATGTTTCTGCCTTGAAATGAGGTTTATTGTACTAACAGAAAATGTGCAATCTGCATTCAAACAAAATTTGACAGGTGCATAAGTATGGGCACCTCACCAGAAAAGTGACATTAATATTTAGTAGATCCTCCTTTTGCAAAAATAACAGCCTCTAGTCGCTTCCTGTAGCTTTTAATGAGATCCTGGATCCTGGATGAAGGTATTTTTGACCATTCCTCTTTACAAAACAATTCCAGTTCAGTTACTGTGTCCAATAGTTATTACATATATCAAACTGAAATAGCAGTTGCAAAAACACCAATTTTTATAAAACATTAAGCTTAAGATTAATAGGGGTGCCCAAACTTTTTCATATAACTGTATAGTGACCACCATCTCAATATGCAGAAATGACTACTGCCCCATAGACGTCATTGTAAGTACACCCCAAGATTGCTTTACTGTGACAAGATCAATTGTGTCCTATGAAAACTCAAAGAAAAGAGGGGGGAATATAACATAGATATGGAAAGAACATAGGAATGGGGTGAAATGTATGAAGGTGCTCGGCATATTGAGCTGTGATATCTGTAGAGGGACGGACTCCATATTAACATCCTGTATATGGATTTAGAATAGGAGGCCATAAAAGCCCCTGTAGGTGTAATGTGGAGGGGGCACAATGCCTTTCTCCATGTAGTGTATGATAAATAGAACATGGTATTGGAAAGTTTGGTGCCAGCCATGATGATTGCACAAACCTGTTTGGATCATTTCCATGCCCACGTCACGAGCGTGCCCCTCTATGGTGACGAGAGCCCCCAATGTGCTGCGAGTCTGCTGGGACAATTTGCCTCCTCGCACAAGCTCCACAATATCATTTAGCTGGAGCTGCAGATTATCATAGGAGTTTTTCAGGCCCTACAAGAAGGATGTAACGGTGAAATCATCTGCAGAAACATTCATAGAACATACATATTGCAAGGGGGCTGAAATCTATACAGATTATAAGCTGCAGACTAGATTGAGAACTCCACAATATGCAGGCACTTTATAATGTACACAACAATTTTACAACATATCTTTATAGAAGTTGGAGATCTGGATTGAACCCAGAGCCCCAAATACCCAGATGTACCTCTATAAAACCCTGCCACAAACAGCATGGAAAACTCAATGCTGATGGATTCATTTTATGCTGGTATTATGGGAAATCCCATACAATGTCTTCCCTTATTGGTAGATATGACGAGAGTAGAGATGAGCGAATGGATTTGCAGGACTCTGGTCCAACAGTCCGGTCAGTATTCCACGGCCGCAGGACCGGAGCTCCATGAACCGGCATCTCCGGCTCCTCTTTTGATGTCGATGTCATAGTTGTGGTGTGAGGCACAAATGACATCACGCCTGGCCGGCTAATCAAAAGAGGAGCCAGGGATGCCGGCATGAAAGAGGCGGTTAGCAAGGCTCCCATCCAACAGCCACAGACTACTAACCTGCTCTCTTAGACCAAGGTCCTGCAAATTTAGTTGCTCATCTCTAGAAAAGATGCATGAATCAATGCAAAATCCCAACAATACTATGGAGCCTTTTGGGTACCTTCAAGATATTGAGCCGCTGTACAACTGCAACCCCCAGGAGAAGACCCCTGGGCAAGAACAGTACATGGGCTCTTTGCAGTCTAATAACGTACTGTGAAATAAGCTACTTGCATCTTTTGATGTGAATGTGGGTCCCCTTACCTCTGTTGCACCAATGGTATATCCGCCCCTGGAAACTCCTATAAGCTGCGTCCCTGGGTATGACAGTCTATTAGCAGGAGAACACATGAAGTCTGTCTATGAATGTATATATATGTATTTCTCCCAGAAAATTATTACAATTACACATGTTTTGTTGTTCACATGTTTATTTAATTTGTGTGTATTGGAACAACACAAAAAGAAGATCTTGGTCAACAATTTTGTTTTTCAAGTCCTCAGACAGTTCTCTTTTCCTCTTTCTGTTCTCCCTACTTAGTGTGGCACGTAACAACGCAAAGATTGAGTCAACTTTTCCCCTTTGTATCGGGTTTCAGGTGTGATTTTCATATTGCCCACACCTGTTACTTGCCACAGGTGAGTTTGAATGAGCATCACAAGCTTGAAACAAAATTGTTTACCCACAATTTTGGAAAGATGCCAACAATTTTGTCCGGCCCATTTTTGGGGTTTTGTGTGAAATTATATCCAATTTGCCTTTTTTTCTCTGTTTTTTTTGTGTTGTTCCAATACACACAAGGGAAATAAACATGTGTATAACAAAAAATACACATGCAATTGCAATAATTTTATGGAAAATACTTCAAGGGTGCCAACACTTCCGGCCATGACTGTTTCTAGTGAAGCCACCTTGATCAGTAAAGGAGCTTATGCCGTACCTCTGGGCCTCTGCCGATAGCTTCATGCCCTTCACTTGTCCAGAACATCTGAGACACACAGAGCACGACCTGTCCCGGCCATTCCCTCACCCAGTCTTTTCTTGCAGTCTCAGGGTACGCCTTTTAAAAAAACAAAGTTAAATTACGTTGACAGAAGCATTTTAGAGAGGGACAACCTTACTAGTATTATCTAGCAAATTCATTTCTACCGATTGCAGGTAGAAGATCTGCTACCTGGCTCTATTGCAAGAGATACATCATCCACAAATCATTCACTGCTGCCAAATAATCTTATACAAATATAAAAGTACTAGATTAGTTCCAATTAATGCTTTTGGTCTGTAGGTAGATCCGTACCATTCGTGACCGAGCAATAACATCATGCACGCTCCTTAACATGACATCTTCCCCTTGGATGAGCCACTTCTCCACGGCCCCCCGAGCCTCGGAGGTGGAGATGGTCTGGATGAGCTCTACGCGTTCCCCCTCGGTGCTGTACATGGCTTTGATGTCCAGGTTAGGAAGGAACTCCAGCTTTGCGATGCCTTCAAAGCCCTTCTTTAGATGTGGTTGGACCCGCAGAGGATCTTTAGTCTCAGAGAGAATTTCTAGCATTTCATCGTTGGACAGGAAGAAAAAGCTAAAGCGAAAATGCACAATATGATAAAAATGTCATTAAAGTATTGGGTCAGGCGCCATTTGTATTAGTGTCTGTGAGAAAATAGAAAAGCAAAGCTTTAAAGTAAAGATTCAGTCCCCATACACATTGGATTAAAATAGTTTAAACCTGACGATTGCAGCAGGACCGGCCTACCCACTGATGTGTATGGGGGTCTCCAGACTCTCCCCCGATAGAGGATGTCAGGGCCAGAAGGATCGGGCAGATGGGATTTCAATACCCGGTCTTTGGTTCTCAGGGGAGATAACCCGCTGCCGGAGGTGTCCATTACTGACTTTCTCCTCTCTCCCCATTAAAAACACATGACTGTTCAGCAGAATATGTGGGAGTCAGGAGAAGTAGCCAAATAACCATTCAGACGACGGGTATCTCATATCTCATGCGTATGGCTAGCTTAAAGGGGCTATCCAGTTTTGGGAACTTTTTTTTATTTAACTGAAATGTGTATTCCCATCTCCAGGATTCTACCCCAATATGTAGTAGGCGTCATAATAATAATATTAGCAAATACCTCCAATTAGAAGTGTAGTATAGTTCTTCTGATTTGCTTTGTCGCTTATCCCATGTGCAGGGCATTGCAGTAGCTTAGGTTACGACCACTAGCAAATAACTGTCACTATATGAGTGGTCGTAACCATGGATACCGAAGCTACTGCAATGCCTTGCACATGGGGAAAGCGACATAGCGAATCAGAAGAACTATACTACACTTCTAATTGGAGGTATTTGCTAATATTATTATTATTACTACGCCTACTACATATTGGGATAGGATCTTGGAGATGGGAATACCCATTTAATTGAGAGTATTTGCGACAATTCAGTTTCATTAAAAATGTTGCACCGTTAGGCTTTTTGTTTCCTGCACATTCAGCTTTGATGTGATCTGTGGTCATAAATCGGCTAAGAGGAGCTGAAAAAAGACAGATTAAAAATAAGTCCAATAGCCAGCGCAGCACAGAGCCAATAGAAGGCAAACAGTGCAAAATTATTAATGAAATCCAATTACAAAAATGATTTCAATGCGTTTAAATAAGAAAAAAAAAAATTTCTTTAAGTAGTATATAGAATCATTGCAACAAGTGAAAGGACTATACCGTGGGAAAAAAGCCTCTTCTTCTCCAGATAGGCATTCAGCCCTTTCATGATTTTATCCAGAAGCACATTGCTGTCCTGAAGTTTTTCCAGAAGTCCGGTCAGAAAAGTGGCGCTTATAACCTAAAACAAAGTAGATAGCCCATAAGTAAGATTCCATTATATAGTTATAGAGACTGAAAAAAGGTCACATTCATTGACTATTGTGCCAATAGTTCATATTAAAAAAAAAATTAGAACATACAGTTATATGAAAAAGTTTGGGCACCCCTATTAATCTTAAGCTTAATGTTTTATAAAAATTGGTGTTTTTGCAACAGCTATTTCAGTTTGATATATGTAATAACTGTTGGACACCGTAATGTTTCTGCCTTGAAATGAGGTTTATTGTACTAACAGAAAATGTGCAATCTGCATTCAAACAAAATTTGACAGGTGCATAAGTATGGGCACCTCACCAGAAAAGTGACATTAATATTTAGTAGATCCTCCTTTAGCAAAAATAACAGCCTCTAGTCGCTTCCTGTAGCTTTTAATGATTTCCTGGATCCTGGATGAAGGTATTTTTGACCATTCCTCTTTACAAAACAATTCCAGTTCAGTTAAGTTTGATGGTCGCCGAGCATGGACAGCCCTCTTCAAATGATCCCACAGATGTTCAATGATATTCAGGTCTGGGGACTGGGATGGCCATTCCAGAACATTGTAATTGCTCCTCTGCATGAATGCCTGAGTAGATTTGGAGACATGTTTTGGATCATTGTCTTGCTGAAAGATCCATCCCCTGCGTAACTTCAACTTTATCACTGATTCTTGAACATTATTGTCAAGAATCTGCTGATACTGAGTGGAATCCATGCGTCCCCATCCATCCATCCTGGGTAGGTGTATATGCCCCGCCATCCATCCATCCTGGGTAGGTGTAGATGCCTCTCCATCCATCCATCCTGGGTAGGTATACATGCCCCTCCATCCATCCTGGGTAGGTGTATATGGTCCTCCATCCATCCATTCTGGGTAGGTGTATATGCCCCTCAATTCATCCATTCTGGGTAGGTGTATATGCCCCTCCATCCATCCATTCTGGGTAGGCGCAGATGCCCCTCCATCCATCCATTCTGGGTAGGTGTATATGCCCCTCCATTCATCCATTCTGGGTAGGTGTATATGCCCCTCCATCCATTCTGGGTAGGCGTAGATGCCCCTCCATCCATCCATTCTGGGTAGGTGTAGATGCCCCTCCATCCATCAATCCATCCTGGGTAGGGGTATATGCCCTCCATCCATCCATTCTGGGTAGGCGTAGATGACCCTCCATCCATTCATCCTGGGTAAGTGTAGATGCCCCTCCATCCATCCATCCATCCCGGGTAAGGTGTAGATGCCCCTCCATCCATCCATCCTGGGTAGGTGTAGATGCCCCTCCATCCATCTATACATCCTGGGTAGGTGTAGATGCCCCTCCATCCATCCACCCATCCTGGGTAGGTGTAGATACCCAGGATGAATGGATGGATGGAGGGGCATCTACACCTACCCAGGATGGATGGATGGAGGGGCATCTACACTTACCCAGGATGAATGGATGGATGGAGGGGCAAGTGTAGATGCCCCTCCATCCATCCATCCTGGGTAGGGGTAGATGCCCCTCCATCCATCCATTCTGGGTAGGTGTATATGCCCCTCCATCCATCCATCCTGGGTAGGCGTAGATACCTTTCCATCCATCCATCCTGGGTAGGTGTATATGCACCTCCATCCATCCATCCATGCATGCATCCATCCAATCTGGGTAGGTGTATATGCCCCTTCATCCATCCATTCTGGGTTTGCGTAGATGCACCTCCATCCATCCTGGGTAGTCTATTCTGGTAGGTGTATATGCCCCTCCATCCATCCATCCATCCTGGGTAGGAGTATTTGCACCTCCATCCATCCTGGGTAGGTGTATATGCCCCTCCATCCATCCTGGGTAGGTGTATATGACCCTTCATCCATCCATCCATTCTGGGTAGGCGTAGATGCCCCTCCATCCATCCATCCATCCTGCGCAGTCTATTCTGGTAGGTGTATATGCCCCTCTATCCATCCATCCTGGGTAGGTGTATATGCCCCTCCATCCATCCATTCTCGGTAGGTGTAGATGCCCCTCCATTCGTCCATTCTCGGTAGGTGTAGATGCCCCTCCATTCGTCCATTCTCGGTAGGTGTAGATGCCCCTCCATCCATCCATAGTAGGTGTAGATACCACTCCATCCATCCATTCTGGGTAGGTGTATATGCCCCTCAATTCATCCTGGGTAGGAGTATTTGCCCCTCCATCCATAGTGGGTAGGTGTATATGCCCCTCCATCCATCCATCCTGGGTAGGTGAATATGCCCTTCCATCCATCCTGGGTAGGTGAATATGCCCTTCCATCCATCCTGGGTAGGTGTATCGGCCTCTCCATCCATCCTGGGTAGCTGTATATGCCCCTCCATCCATCCATCCAGAGTAGGTGTATATGCCCCTCCATCCATCCATCCTGAGTAGGTGTATATGCCCATCCATCCATCCTGGGTAGGTGTATATGCCCCTCCATCCATCAATCCATCCTGGGTAGCTGTATATGCCCCTCCATCCATCCATCCAGAGTAGGTGTATATGCCCCTCCATCCATCCATCCTGAGTAGGTGTATAAGCCCATCCATCCATCCTGGGTAGGTGTATATGCCCCTCCATCCATCCATCCATACATCCTGGGTAGGTCTAGATACCCCTCCATCCATCCACCCATCCTGGGTAGGTGTAGATGCCCCTCCATCCATCCATCCTGGGTAGGGGTAGATGCCCCTCCATCCATCCATCCTGGGTAGGGGTATATGCCCCTCCATCCATCCATTCTGGGTAGGTGTATATGCCCCTACATCCATCCATCCATCCATCCTGGGTAGGCGTAGATACCTTTCCATCCATCCATCCTGGGTAGGTGTATATGCACCTCCATCCATCCATCCATTCTGGGTTTACGTAGATGCACCTCCATCCATCCTGGGTAGTCTATTCTGGTAGGTGTATATGCCCCTCCATCCATCCATCCATCCTGGGTAGGAGTATTTGCCCCTCCATCCATCCTGGGTAGGTGTATATGCCCCTCCATCCATCCTGAGTAGGTGTATTTCCCCCTCCATCCATCCATCCTGGGTGAGTGTATATGACCCTTCATCCATCCATCCATTCTGGGTAGGCGTAGATGCCCCTCCATCCATCCATCCTGCGCAGTCTATTCTGGTAGGTGTATATGCCCCTCTATCCATCCATCCTGGGTAGGTGTATATGCCCCTCCATTCGTCCATATATCCTGAGTAAGTGTAGATGCCCCTCCATCCATCCATCGTGGGTAGGGGTAGATGCCCCTGCATCCGTCCACTCTGGGTAGGTGTATATGCCCCTCCATCCATCCATACATCCTGGGTAGGTCTAGATGCCCCTCCATCCATCCACCCATCCTGGGTAGGTGTAGATGCCCTTCCATCCATCCATCCTGCGTAAGTGTAGATGCCCCTCCATCCATCCATCGTGGGTAGGGGTAGATGACCCTCCATCCATCCATTCTGGGTAGGTGTATATGCCCCTCATTCCATCCATCCTGGGCAGGTGTAGATACCTCTCCATCCATCCATCCTGGGTAGGTGTATATGCACCTCCATCCATCCATCCAAACTGGGTAAGCATAGATGCCCCTCCATCCATCCATCCATCCATCCATCCTGAGCAGTCTATTCTGGTAGGTGTATATGCCCCTCCATCCATCCACTCTGGGTAGGTGTAGATGCCCCTCCATCCATCAATCCATCCTGGGTAGGAATATATGCCCCTCCATCCATCCATGGTAGATGCGAATACCCCTCCATCCATTCTTCCATCCATCCATCCTGGGTAGGTGTATATGCCCCTCCATCCATCCAGTGTAGGAGTATTTGCCCCTCCATCCATCCTGGGTAGGTGTATATGCCCCTCCATCCATCCTGGGTAGGTGTATATGCCCCTCCATCCATCCTGGGTAGGTGTATCGGCCCCTCCATCCATCCATCCATCCTGAGTAGCTGTATCTGCCCCTCCAGCCATCCTGGGTAGGTGTATATGCCCCTTCATCCATTCTGGGTAGGTGTAGATGCCCCTCCATCCATCCTGTGTAGTCTATTCTGGTAGGTGTATATGCCCCTCCATCCAACCTGGTTAGGTGTAGATGCCCCCTCCATTCATCCATCCTTTTTAGGTGTAGATGCCCCTCCATCCATCCATCCATCCTGGGTAGTCTATTCTGCTAGGTGTATATGCCCCTCCATCCATCCTGGTTAGGTGTAGATGCCCCTCCATCCATCCATCCTGGTTAAGTGTAGATGCCCCTCCATCCATCCATCCTGGGTAGGTGTAAATGCCCCTCCATCCATCCATCCTGGGTAGGTGTAAATGCCCCTCCATCCATCCACTCTGGGTAGGTGTAGATGTCCCTCCATCCATCAATCCATCCTGGGTAGGTGTAGATGCCCCTCCATCCATCCATGGTAGATGCGAATACCCCTCCATCCATTCTTCCATCCATCCATCCTTGGTAGGTGTATATGCCCCTCCGTCCATCCAGTGTAGGAGTATTTGCCCCTCCATCCATCCTGGGTAGGTGTATATTGCCCCCTCCATCCATCCTGGGTAGGTGTATATGCCCCTCCATCCATCCTGGGTAGGTGTATATGCCCCTCCATCCATCCATCCTGGGTAGCTGTATATGCCCCTCCATCCATCCATCCTGGGTAGGTGTATATGCCCCTTCATCCATTCTGGGTAGGTGTAGATGCCCCTCCATCCATCCTGGGTAGGTGTAGATGCCCCTCCATCCATCCTGGGTAGTCTATTCTGGTAGGTGTATATGCCCCTCCATCCAACCTGGTTAGGTGTAGATGCCCCCTCCATTCATCCATCCTGGTTAGTTGTAGATGCCCCTCCATCCACCCATCCATCCTGGGTAGTCTATTCTGGTAGGTGTATATGCCCCTCCATCCAACCTGGTTAGGTGTAGATGCCCCCTCCATCCATCCATCCTGGGTAGGTGTATATGCCCCTTCATCCATCCATCCTGGGTAGGTGTAAATGCCCCTCCATCCATCCATGCTGGGTAGGTTTATATGCCCCTGACTAGCCCAGGGGAATGGGTATGACTCGGTACCCGGGCCTTAAGGGATGTCGCGGTGGTCGGCTCCCGGGCCCGTACCCTGGGGTCGCTCCTTTAAAAGGGTTGGTGATTTGTGAAGTTTATAAAAGAGTTTGTGACGCCACCTGTGGTTTCTGGTGAGGATCACCAGCGCTGCGCAGTCCACTGAGGCCGGTGATAAGGCAGCTCGATGGTATAGCTTCCCACAGGTGGAGCTAGGCCTCAGGGCAGCGTATGGACGGGGAAAGCAGGACGGAGAGACCCAGCCGGGTCAGAGCAAGAACAGGGACAGACACGATTGTCACTTCAGTACCTTTTACTGATGGAAATTCAGGCACGTCCCAGAGCACTGTAGGGTGAAGGGTGCACGTCAGGATCCTCCCCAATGAGCGGGTTTTGGGCCTCCTGTTTCTTGCCTCTGCGTAGTAAGTTTCTGACCTTCCTGGAGCAAGGCCTAACTTTGTCTCTGTCCTGCGCTGGCTGACCTTGTGGTAGGGCCTTTTCTTGGATTACACGCTCCCGACTTAAGGGGCCTATGTGTCTCCTGGCTCTATTACGTATCAGCACTTTTGCGATACTGGGACTTGTAGTTCTCCAGGGATTCTGGTTATATCTTACTGGGTCGTGGAGATCCCGGTAAGCTTCGGACCCGATGTCCGGTAACTGCTTCTTCGGGGTGAGCTAGTTAAGCTCCTCTGCCCCCTATGTATTAACTCTCCACTAGCCTTCGGCCTACTCGGGCCCTCACTAGGCTATACACACTAACGGCAGCTTGCCGCGCTTCATCGATCTTATGGCGCCGGCACACCTAAAGCTCACCTCTCTGAGCTACAACCGAGTCTAGAACGTGCTCCACTGCAGACTGACCTCTCTCAGGCTTTTGCACTGCAGGAGCTCTCTCAACAGGTTTGCTTTCTGTCGACTCCAGTCTAGACTAACTGCTGCCTGGCTCCACCTTCCCTTATATATCTATCCCTAACGGGCTCCCTCTGATGGTCTGAGGTGGAAGGTGGAGATGTGTGAATGGTTATGGGGGCCTCTTGTGGAGGAATCCATCAATACACCCTGCTAGGATCTGTGATACCAAGCGCAGCTAGGCGTCACACACCCCCATCCATCCTGGGTAGATGTATATGCCCCTCCATCCATCCCGGTCAGTATATGCCCCCCTCCATCCATCCATCCTGGTGGATATATCCTCCCCTTCATACTGGTGGGTATATGCCCCCCCCCTCCATCCATCCTGGTGGGTATATGCCCCCCCCTCCATCCATCCTGGTGGGTATATGCCCCCCCCCTCCATCCATCCTGGTGGGTATATGCCCCCCCCCCTCCATCCATCCTGGTGGGTATATGCCCCCCCCTCCATCCATCCTGGTGGGTATATGCCCCCCCCCCTCCATCCATCCTGGTGGGTATATGCCCCCCCCCCTCCATCCATCCTGGTGGGTATATGCCCCCCCCCCTCCATCCATCCTGGTGGGTATATGCCCCCCCCCTCCATCCATCCTGCTGGGTATATGCCCCCCCCCTCCATCCATCCTGCTGGGTATATGCCCCCCCCCCATCCATCCTGCTGGGTATATGCCCCCCCCTCCATCCATCCTGGTGGGTATATGCCCCCCCCCTCCATCCATCCTGGTGGGTATATGCCCCCCCCCCTCCATCCATCCTGGTGGGTATATGCCCCCCCCCCTCCATCCATCCTGGTGGGTATATGCCCCCCCCCTCCATCCTGGTGGGTATATGCCCCCCCCCTCCATCCATCCTGCTGGGTATATGCCCCCCCCCCATCCATCCTGCTGGGTATATGCCCCCCCCTCCATCCATCCTGGTGGGTATATGCCCCCCCCCTCCATCCATCCTGGTGGGTATATGCCCCCCCCTCTCCATCCATCCTGGTGGGTATATGCCCCGCCCTCCATCCATCCTGGTGGGTACATGCCCCCCCCTCCATCCATCCTGGTGGGTACATGCCCCCCCTCCATCCATCCTGGTGGGTATATGCCTCCTCCTCCATCCTGGTGGGTATATGCCCCCATATATTCAATGCGAAGGGAAAAAAAACAAAACAAACGCTTCTACTCACCTTCACCTTCCACGTTCCCACGCAGCGCTGTGTCTGTGTTGCCTGAAGATGTCGGCGGTGATAACAGCTGAGAGGCTGAGATCACCGCACGGCGCCGCTGCAGATACTCACTCGGGACGTCCACTCCTAGGCATTTCCTCCCCGGCAGTTCCTGTCATGGCATGCTCTGACTGAGCAGTGCGTGCGACGACAGGGGGAATGTACAGCTTACACTGCAGGCTCCACAAAGATGGCTGCAATCTCCTCCCACGGCTGCGACCTGAACAGCCAAGGGGGCGTGCCCAGGTCACAGCTAGAGGCAGGAGGAGCGGCCTGTAATGTTAGAGAAAGGGTCGGTGACAGACTACTGTCTCTTATGGCCAGGGCTGCCGTAAATGAGGTGTGTAAGAGCGCTTCTTACACAACCCCCAAATAAAAATGGCAGCCCCTAGTGGCCAGTGTAAAAATAAATAAAAAACTAATAAAGTGGTACATTTAATTTTGTATTAAAAATAATTGATTACATAATTATTAATACAAAACATAAAATCGTGGCCCCTTCCCTGTAAGAATAGCACATGGCTCTTTTCACGTCTGGTTATTTCTCTAGCAGGTAGAATATGCTCCGTTATAGACCGGGGACAGGTTTACAGCTCTATTTATTGTGGACGATTGATCTGCAAATCAGAACTGAGACCGGTCCGATTTTCATCCGATTTGTAGATAAAGATCATCTATTGAAGTCAACGAGTCTGTCAGAAAAAATGGCCAGAACCAACCATGTTGCCTGTACTGCTTGTTTTCCAGTGTCTATAGGCCGGGCAAGCGAGGCGAGGAAACCTTTAGCTTTTTACTTTACATATAAAAAAATATGCCCCACTGAGGAGAAAAACTGACACTGACCAAAATCAGATGAAAATTAGAAAAAAAACACTGATTAAAACCTGACATGTGAACGGGGCCTTAGGCCTTAATCAGATGTCAGCAGGGTCGGACTGGGGTGTCTGGGGCCCACAGGGGACACTGACTCTAGGGCCCACCTCCAGCAATATGCAGATCTCTCTTCTCTGCTCTCCCTGTTATAGTGGAGCAGTGACCGGCGGCTCCTCACATCTACTCTGCACAGACTACAACAGGGATGGACAATTTCTGTAGTTTACATGAAAGGGTTTCTTTGGTTAAAACAAGTCATCACAGATTCATGGGCTACACAGGATAGGTGATCACTTATTGATTGGAAGAATGGGGAAGTTTTATCCCTGACAGGACACTTATCCCCATTTTAAAATGCAGCGACAGGTGGGACGTCTGACCACAGCCTCATTCTTTCTCTTGGGGGCTTCCAAAAAAGAGCAGCGCTCACAGCCCCTGAGGGAATGAATGGATCAGTGGTCGAGTCGCACATGAGCTCCAGTGTAATGGGGAGAAAAGCTCCACAGTCTGCCGGTCGCTGCAGGTCCCAGTAGTCAGACCCCCACCAATCAATAAGTTATCACTTATCCTGTGGAGAGGGGATTACTTGTTCTCCCCGGAGAACCCCTGTGAGTGCATCTCTGACGCTCTGCTCCAAATATTTCATCTCTAAGACCACAGCCCCACTATCAGTATTCAGTCAGGATTTTTTCTCAGGAGTGGGAGCCAAAACCAGGTGAGGAACAATCAGAGAAAAGGTAGAATAGAAACAAGTCACCAATTCTGTATTTATCACCCACTCCTGCTTTTGGCTCTCACTACTGAGAAAAAATACTGACCAAATACTGATAGTGAAGCTGTGGCCTCATGGAAAAAAATCTTTTCCTAGTTAATCTCAGCGAGAACAAATGACCGCCATACACAACATAATCCACTATAACAACACCAATAATATCACATACAAAAGGGACAAATATCACCACACCATGACCAGACCACATATTACCACCATATAGTGACCAAATAATACAATACTGATCAGGAATACAAACCACAATACTAACAACACTGTCACTATACATATGAGCTCTGTATATAGTGTCAGTGTACAGGTAATACAGTGATCCCCAGTGACATTATAAACAGGATCTCTGTATATAGTGTCAGTGTACATGTAATACAGTGATCACCGGTGACATACACAGGAGCTCTGTATGTAGTGTACAGGTAATACAGTTATCACGAGTGACATTATACACAGGAGCTCTGTATATAGTGTATAGGTAATACACTGGTCACCAGTGACATACACAGGAGCTCTGTATATACTATATAGTGTAAATGTACAGTAATACACTGACTCACCAGTGATGTCTCTAGGTGAAGTTCTTCATCTTCGCTTTTCTTCATCTGGCACAGTCCACCATCACTTCTTCCAGCCAGGAATCATCTCTGCAGAAAATAACACACAGTTATCAATAACTGATCTCTTTTAGAGCACATTCCCACTTTTCCCCAGGCTTCTACACTACACCAGTTGAAGAAATAAAGCGACATAGTGGCGCCCTGCACAGTAACAGGACCCCCTTTTGTCCCCTCTTACGGAAAACAGTTTCCTAAAAATAAAATTATATTACAGAAGTAATAATGTCCCTAATTGGACTCTAAAGTAATAATGTTCCCCACTCGCCATATATCCATTCTGGTCTCCATGTGTCCAGTCTGCCCCTCCCATATATCCATCCGGGCCTCCATGTGTCCAGCCTGCCCCCCTTCATATATCCATCCTGTCCCACTCATATATGCATCCCACCCCACTCCATATATCTATCCAGGACCCCATGTGTCCAGCTTGCCGCCCTTCACCTCCATGTGTCCATCCAGGTCCCCATGTGTCCAGCTTGCTGCCCTTCACCTATATGTGTCCATCCAGGTCCCAATGTGTCCAGCTTGCCCCCCTTCACCTCCATGTGTCCATCCAGGTCCCCAACTTGGCCCCCTTCACCACCATGTGTCCCTTTATGCGTCCATCCAGCCCCCCCCCTTCAGCCCCGTGCCTCCATCCATATGTCTCCCCATGGGTCCAGCCAGCCCCCCCTTCAGCCCCATGTCCCCATCCATGTCTCCATGGGTCCAGCCAGCCCCCCCTTCAGCCCCGTGCCTCCATCCATATGTCCCCCATGCGTCCATCCAGCCCCCCCTTCAGCCCCATGTCCCCATGGGTCCAGCCAGCCCCCCCTTCAGCCCCATGTCCCCATCCATATCCCCATGGGTCCAGCCAGCCCCCCCTTCAGCCCCATATCCCCATCCATGTCCCCATGGGTGCAGACAGCCAGCCCCATGTCCCCATGGGTCCAGCCAGCCCCCCCCCCCTCCAGCCCCATGTCCCCATCCATGTTCCCATGGGCCCAGCCAGCCCCCTCCCCTTCAGCCCCATGGGTCCAGCCAGCCCCCCCTTCAGCCCCATGTCCCCATCCATGTCCTCATGGGTCCATCCAGCCCCCCCTTCAGACCCATGTCCCCATGGGTCCAACCAGCCCCCCCTTCAGCCCCATGTCCCCATCCATGTCCCCATGTGACCAGCCTGCGACCCCTCCATATATGGATGATGACCAATGCTGGGAACACTCACCCAGAAAAACGTGGATATTGCACTTGACTTGAAGTTGAAGCAGGGAGAGCTGTAGCCAGACCTGCAGCCTTGTTTCCAGGGTTATGGTGAGAGAGCAGAGTGCTGGTCACCGCATACTCAGCCCAGGAGCCAGCTTAAAAGGCAAGAGAGCAGGAGAGAAGAGGGCGGTGCGCGGTGCTGGTGCGGTGTTCCATACCCGGACGGGAGCCGGTGTTACAAGGCCAATTCCAAGGGAGCAGGAGCCGGGACTGGAGAGCAGAGCGCGGCGTCGGCGTATCAAAAGCCGGCAGGGGAGCAGGGAGAGGAGAGCGCGACGTCAGCGTGTCACCTGACAACACACCACTGCCAGCCACCAGCGGCAAAGCAGAGCGCGGTGCGTGTCACCGCCCACCAAGAACACGTCCTCAGTCATGTGACTATGCGCGTCACCCGCTGTCATCACTGAATAGTATGAGCGCCGCACGCGACGCTATATTTCCTTCGGCTGCGCTTTTAAAGGGCCCGCACTTTTTAAGATCCCCCGCTACCAATTCTCTCACCCTCTCATCGGGGCCCACCGGGAATTTTTCCAGCTATCACACCAGGCCAGTCCTACCCTGCGCGCTGGCATCGGGGCCCCCTCCTCAAATACTTAACTCTCCCGTTCCCAGCAACTCCTGTGTCTTCAGCGTCTTCGGAGTCTGTCGTCACTACCGTGCGCCCTCTGTCTTATCTAGCAATCCATAAGTATAATGCAAACTATGGGGCCATTATACAGCATGGAGCAATCTATGGGGCCATTACACGCATGGAGCAATCTATGGGGCCATTACACGCATGGAGCAATCTATGGGGCCATTACACGCATGGAGCAATCTATGGGGCCATTACACGCATGGAGCAATCTATGGGGCCATTACACGCATGGAGCAATCTATGGGGCCATTACACGCATGGAGCAATCTATGGGGCCATTACACGCATAGAGCAATCTATGGGGCCATTACACGCATGGAGCAATCTATGGGGCCATTACACGCATGGAGCAATCTATGGGGCCATTACACTTATGGAGCAATCTATGGGGCCATTACACTTATGGAGCAATCTATGGGGCCATTACACTTATGGAGCAATCTATGGGGCCATTACAGCATGGAGCAATCTATGGGGCCATTACACTTATGGAGCAATCTATGGGGCCATTACACTTATGGAGCAATCTATGGGGCCATTACAGCATGGAGCAATCTATGGGGCCATTACAGCATGGAGCAATCTATGGGGCCATTACAGCATGGAGCAATCTATGGGGCCATTACAGCATGGAGCAATCTATGGGGCCATTACAGCATGGAGCAATCTATGGGGCCATTACAGCATGGAGCAATCTATGGGGCCATTGCAGCATGGAGCAATCTATGGGGCCATTGCAGCATGGAGCAATCTATGGGGCCATTACAGCATGGAGCAATCTATGGGGCCATTATACAGCATGGAGCAATCTATGGGGCCATTATACAGCATGGAGCAATCTATGGGGCCATTATACAGCATGGAGCAATCTATGGGGCCCTTATACAGCATGGAGCAATCTATGGGGCCATTATACAGCATGGAGCAATCTATGGGGCCATTATACAGCATGGAGCAATCTATGGGGCCATTATACAGCATGGAGCAATCTATGGGGCCATTATACAGCATGGAGCAATCTATGGGGCCATTATACAGCATGGAGCAATCTATGGGGCCATTATACAGCATGGAGCAATCTATGGGGCCATTATACAGCATGGAGCAATCTATGGGACCATTATACAGCATGGAGCAATCTATGGGGCCATTATACTTATGGAGCAATCTATAGGGCCATTATACTTATGGAGCAATCTATAGGGCCATTATATTTATGGAGCAATCTATGGGGCCATTATACAGTATGGAGCAATCTATGGGGCCATTATACAGTATGGAGCAATCTATAGGGCCATTATAGCATGGAGCAATCTATGGAGCCATTACACGCATGGAGCAATCTATGGGGCCATTACACGCATGGAGCAATCTATAGGGCCATTATACAGCATGGAGCAATCTATGGAGCCATTATGCTGTATGGAGCAATCTATGGGGCCATTATGCTGTATGGAGCAATCTATGGGGCCATTAAGCAGCATGGAGCAATCTATAGGGCCATTACAGCATGGAGCAATCTATGGGGCCATTATACTTATGGAGCAATCTTTGGGGCCATTACAGCATGGAGCAATCTATGGGGCCATTATACAGCATGGAGCAATCTATGGGGCCATTACAGCACGGAGCAATCTATGGGGCCATTATGCAGCATGGAGCCATCTATGGGGCCATTACAGCATAGAGCAATCTATGGGGCCATTATACTTATGGAGCAATCTATAGGGCCATTACAGCATGGAGCAATCTATAGGGCCATTACAGCATGGAGCAATCTATGGGGCCATTATACACAATGGAGCAATCTATGGGGCCATTATACTTATGGAGCAATCTATAAGGCTATTATACTTATGGAGCAATCTATAGGGCCATTATACTTATGGAGCAATCTATGGGGCCATTATACAGTATGGAGCAATCTATGGAACCATTATGCAGTATGGAGCAATCTATGGGGCCATTATGCAGCATGGAGCAATCTATAGGGCCATTACAGCAAGGAGCAATCTATGGGGCCATTATACTTATGGAGCAATCTATGGGGCGATTATACAGCATGGAACAATCGATGGGGCCATTATACAGCATGGAGCAATCTATGGGGCCATTATACAGCATGGAGCAATCTATGGGGCCATTATACTTATGGAGCAATCTATAGGGCCATTACATCATGGAGCAATCTATGTGGCCATTATACTTATGGAGCAATCTATAGGGCCATTACAGCATGGAGCAATCTATGGGGCCATTATACAGCATGGAGCAATCTATGGGGCCATTATACAGCATGGAGCAATCTATGGGGCCATTATACAGCATGGAGCAATCTATGGGGCCATTATACAGCATGGAGCAATCTATGGGGCCATTATACAGCATGGAGCAATCTATGGGGCCATTATACAGCATGGAGCAATCTATGGGGCCATTACAGCATGGAGCAATCTGTGGGGCCATTACAGCATGGAGCAATCTGTGGGGCCATTACAGCATGGAGCAATCTGTGGGGCCATTACAGCATGGAGCAATCTGTGGGGCCATTATAGCATGGAGCAATCTATAGGGCCATTATACTTATGGAGCAATCTATGGGGCCATTATACAGTAGGGAGCAATCTATGGGACCATTATACAGCATGGGGCAATCAATGGGGCCATTATACAGCATGGAGCAATCTATGGGACCTTTATACTTATGGAGCAATCTATAGGGCCATTACAGCATGGAGCAATCTATGGGGCCATTATACAGCATGGAGCAATCTATGAGGCCAATACAGCATGGAGCAATCTATGGGGCCATTATACTTATGGAGCAATCTATAGGACCATTACAGCATGGAGCCAATCTATGGGGCCATTATACAGCATGGAGCAATCTATGGGGCCATTATACTTATGGAGCAATCTATAGGGCTATTATACTTATGGAGCAATCTATAGGGACATTATACAGTATGGAGCAATCTATGGAGCCATTATGCAGTATGGAGCAATCTATGGGGCCATTGTGGTGCATGGAGCAATCTATAGGGCCATTATACTTATGGAGCAATCTATGCGGCCATTACAGCATGGAGCAATCTATGGGGCCATTATACAGCATGGAGCAATCTATGGGGCCATTATACTTATGGAGCAATCTATAGGGCCATTACAGCATAGAGCAATCTATGGGGCCATTATACAGCATGGAGCAATCTATGGGGCCATTATACTTATGGAGCAATCTATCGGGCCATTACAGCATGGATCAATCTATGGGGCCATTATACTTATGGAGCAATCTATAGGGCCATTATACTTATGGAGCAATCTATAGGGTCATTATACAGTATGGAGCAATCTATATGGTCATTATACAGTATGGAGCAATCTATGGAGCCATTATGCAGCATGGAGCAATCTATGGGGCCATTATGCAGCATGGAGCAATTTATAGGGCCGTTACAGCATGGAGCAATCTATGGGGCCATTATACTTATGGAGCAATCTATGGGGCCATTATACAGCATGGAACAATCTATGGGGCCATTATACAGCAGGGGTCAATCTATGGGGCCATTATACAGCAGGGGTTAATCTATGGGGCCATTATACAGCATGGGGCAATCTATGGGGCCATTATACTTATGGAGCAATCTATAGGGCCATTACATCATGGAGCAATCTATTGGGCCATTATACTTATGGAGCAATCTATAGGGCCATTACAGCATGGAGCAATCTATGGGGCCATTACAGCATGGAGCAATCTATGGGGCCATTACAGCATGGAGCAATCTATGAGGCCATTATACTAATGGAGCAATCTATAGGGCCATTATACTTATGGAGCAATCTATGGGGCCATTATACTTATGGAGCAATCTATGGGGCCATTATACAGTAGGGAGCAATCTATGGGACCATTACAGCATGGAGCAATCTATGGGGCCATTATACAGCATGGAGCAATCTATGGGGCCATTATACAGCATGGGGCAATCTATGGGGCCATTATACAGCATGGGGCAATCTATAGGGCCATTACAGCATGGAGAAATCTATGGAGCCATTATGCAGTATGGAGCAATCTATGGGGCCATTATACAGCATGGAGCAATCTATGGGGCCATTATACAGCATGGAGCAATCTATGGGGCCATTATACAGCATGGAGCAATCTATGGGGCCATTATACAGCATGGAGCAATCTATGGGGCCATTATACAGCATGGAGCAATCTATAGGGCCATTATACAGCATGGAGCAATCTATAGGGCCATTACAGCATGGAGCAATTTATGGGGCCATTACCGCGTGGAGCAATCTATGGGGCCATTATACTTATGGAGCAATCTATAGGGCCATTAAACTTATGGAGCAATCTATAGGGCCATTAAACTTATGGACCAATCTATAGGGCCATTACAGCATGCAGCAATCTATGGGGCCTTTATACTTATGGAGCAATCTATAGGGCCATTACAGCATGGAGCAATCTATGGGACCTTTATACTTATGGAGCAATCTATAGGGCCATTACAGCATGGAGCAATCTATGGGGCCATTACACAGCATGGAGCAATCTATGAGGCCATTATCCTTATGGAGCAATCTATAGGGCCATTACAGCATGCAGCAATCTATGGGGCCATTATACAGTATGGAGCAATCTATGGGACCATTATACAGCATGGAGCAATCTATGGGGCCATTATACAGCATGGAGCAATCTATGAGGCCATTACAGCATGGAGCAATCTATGGGGCCATTATACTTATGGAGCAATCTATAGGACCATTACAGCATGGAGCCAATCTATGGGGCCATTATACAGCATGGAGCAATCTATGGGGCCATTATACTTATGGAGCAATCTATGGGGCCATTATACTTATGGAGCAATCTATAGGGACATTATACAGTATGGAGCAATCTATGGAGCCATTATGGAGCATGGAGCAATCTATAGGGCCATTATACTTATGGAGCAATCTATGGGGCCATTACAGCATGGAGCAATCTATGGGGCCATTATACAGCATGGAGCAATCTATGGGGCCATTATACTTATGGAGCAATCTATAGGGCCATTACAGCATAGAGCAATCTATGGGGCCATTATACAGCATGGAGCAATCTATGGGGCCATTATACTTATGGAGCAATCTATCGGGCCATTACAGCATGGATCAATCTATGGGGCCATTATACTTATGGAGCAATCTATAGGGTCATTATACTTATGGAGCAATCTATGGGGCCATTATACAGTATGGAGCAATCTATGGAGCCATTATGCAGCATGGAGCAATCTATGGAGCCATTATGCAGCATGGAGCAATCTATGGAGCCATTATGCAGCATGGAGCAATTTATAGGGCCATTACAGCATGGAGCAATCTATGGGGCCATTATACAGCATGGAGCAATCTATGAGGCCATTACAGCATGGAGCAATCTATGGGGCCATTATACTTATGGAGCAATCTATAGGACCATTACAGCATGGAGCCAATCTATGGGGCCATTATACAGCATGGAGCAATCTATGGGGCCATTATACTTATGGAGCAATCTATGGGGCCATTATACTTATGGAGCAATCTATAGGGACATTATACAGTATGGAGCAATCTATGGAGCCATTATGGAGCATGGAGCAATCTATAGGGCCATTATACTTATGGAGCAATCTATGGGGCCATTACAGCATGGAGCAATCTATGGGGCCATTATACAGCATGGAGCAATCTATGGGGCCATTATACTTATGGAGCAATCTATAGGGCCATTACAGCATAGAGCAATCTATGGGGCCATTATACAGCATGGAGCAATCTATGGGGCCATTATACTTATGGAGCAATCTATCGGGCCATTACAGCATGGATCAATCTATGGGGCCATTATACTTATGGAGCAATCTATAGGGTCATTATACTTATGGAGCAATCTATGGGGCCATTATACAGTATGGAGCAATCTATGGAGCCATTATGCAGCATGGAGCAATCTATGGAGCCATTATGCAGCATGGAGCAATCTATGGAGCCATTATGCAGCATGGAGCAATTTATAGGGCCATTACAGCATGGAGCAATCTATGGGGCCATTATACAGCATGGAGCAATCTATGGGGCCATTATACAGCATGGAACAATCTATGGGGCCATTATACAGCATGGAACAATCTATGGGGCCATTATACAGCATGGAGCAATCTATGGGGCCATTATACTTATGGAGCAATCTATAGGGCCATTATACTTATGGAGCAATCTATGGGGCCATTATACAGTAGGGAGCAATCTATGGGACCATTATACAGCATGGGGCAATCAATGGGGCCATTATACAGCATGGAGCAATCTATGGGACCTTTATACTTATGGAGCAATCTATAGGGCCATTACAGCATGGAGCAATCTATGGGGCCATTATACAGCATGGAGCAATCTATGAGGCCAATACAGCATGGAGCAATCTATGGGGCCATTATACTTATGGAGCAATCTATAGGACCATTACAGCATGGAGCCAATCTATGGGGCCATTATACAGCATGGAGCAATCTATGGGGCCATTATACTTATGGAGCAATCTATAGGGCTATTATACTTATGGAGCAATCTATAGGGACATTATACAGTATGGAGCAATCTATGGAGCCATTATGCAGTATGGAGCAATCTATGGGGCCATTGTGGTGCATGGAGCAATCTATAGGGCCATTATACTTATGGAGCAATCTATGCGGCCATTACAGCATGGAGCAATCTATGGGGCCATTATACAGCATGGAGCAATCTATGGGGCCATTATACTTATGGAGCAATCTATAGGGCCATTACAGCATAGAGCAATCTATGGGGCCATTATACAGCATGGAGCAATCTATGGGGCCATTATACTTATGGAGCAATCTATCGGGCCATTACAGCATGGATCAATCTATGGGGCCATTATACTTATGGAGCAATCTATAGGGCCATTATACTTATGGAGCAATCTATAGGGTCATTATACAGTATGGAGCAATCTATATGGTCATTATACAGTATGGAGCAATCTATGGAGCCATTATGCAGCATGGAGCAATCTATGGGGCCATTATGCAGCATGGAGCAATTTATAGGGCCGTTACAGCATGGAGCAATCTATGGGGCCATTATACTTATGGAGCAATCTATGGGGCCATTATACAGCATGGAACAATCTATGGGGCCATTATACAGCAGGGGTCAATCTATGGGGCCATTATACAGCAGGGGTTAATCTATGGGGCCATTATACAGCATGGGGCAATCTATGGGGCCATTATACTTATGGAGCAATCTATAGGGCCATTACATCATGGAGCAATCTATTGGGCCATTATACTTATGGAGCAATCTATAGGGCCATTACAGCATGGAGCAATCTATGGGGCCATTACAGCATGGAGCAATCTATGGGGCCATTACAGCATGGAGCAATCTATGAGGCCATTATACTAATGGAGCAATCTATAGGGCCATTATACTTATGGAGCAATCTATGGGGCCATTATACTTATGGAGCAATCTATGGGGCCATTATACAGTAGGGAGCAATCTATGGGACCATTACAGCATGGAGCAATCTATGGGGCCATTATACAGCATGGAGCAATCTATGGGGCCATTATACAGCATGGGGCAATCTATGGGGCCATTATACAGCATGGGGCAATCTATGGGGCCATTATACAGCATGGGGCAATCTATAGGGCCATTACAGCATGGAGAAATCTATGGAGCCATTATGCAGTATGGAGCAATCTATGGGGCCATTATACAGCATGGAGCAATCTATGGGGCCATTATACAGCATGGAGCAATCTATGGGGCCATTATACAGCATGGAGCAATCTATGGGGCCATTATACAGCATGGAGCAATCTATGGGGCCATTATACAGCATGGAGCAATCTATGGGGCCATTATACAGCATGGAGCAATCTATAGGGCCATTATACAGCATGGAGCAATCTATAGGGCCATTACAGCATGGAGCAATTTATGGGGCCATTACCGCGTGGAGCAATCTATGGGGCCATTATACTTATGGAGCAATCTATAGGGCCATTAAACTTATGGAGCAATCTATAGGGCCATTAAACTTATGGACCAATCTATAGGGCCATTACAGCATGCAGCAATCTATGGGGCCTTTATACTTATGGAGCAATCTATAGGGCCATTACAGCATGGAGCAATCTATGGGACCTTTATACTTATGGAGCAATCTATAGGGCCATTACAGCATGGAGCAATCTATGGGGCCATTACACAGCATGGAGCAATCTATGAGGCCATTATCCTTATGGAGCAATCTATAGGGCCATTACAGCATGCAGCAATCTATGGGGCCATTATACAGTATGGAGCAATCTATGGGACCATTATACAGCATGGAGCAATCTATGGGGCCATTATACAGCATGGAGCAATCTATGAGGCCATTACAGCATGGAGCAATCTATGGGGCCATTATACTTATGGAGCAATCTATAGGACCATTACAGCATGGAGCCAATCTATGGGGCCATTATACAGCATGGAGCAATCTATGGGGCCATTATACTTATGGAGCAATCTATGGGGCCATTATACTTATGGAGCAATCTATAGGGACATTATACAGTATGGAGCAATCTATGGAGCCATTATGGAGCATGGAGCAATCTATAGGGCCATTATACTTATGGAGCAATCTATGGGGCCATTACAGCATGGAGCAATCTATGGGGCCATTATACAGCATGGAGCAATCTATGGGGCCATTATACTTATGGAGCAATCTATAGGGCCATTACAGCATAGAGCAATCTATGGGGCCATTATACAGCATGGAGCAATCTATGGGGCCATTATACTTATGGAGCAATCTATCGGGCCATTACAGCATGGATCAATCTATGGGGCCATTATACTTATGGAGCAATCTATAGGGTCATTATACTTATGGAGCAATCTATGGGGCCATTATACAGTATGGAGCAATCTATGGAGCCATTATGCAGCATGGAGCAATCTATGGAGCCATTATGCAGCATGGAGCAATCTATGGAGCCATTATGCAGCATGGAGCAATTTATAGGGCCATTACAGCATGGAGCAATCTATGGGGCCATTATACAGCATGGAGCAATCTATGAGGCCATTACAGCATGGAGCAATCTATGGGGCCATTATACTTATGGAGCAATCTATAGGACCATTACAGCATGGAGCCAATCTATGGGGCCATTATACAGCATGGAGCAATCTATGGGGCCATTATACTTATGGAGCAATCTATGGGGCCATTATACTTATGGAGCAATCTATAGGGACATTATACAGTATGGAGCAATCTATGGAGCCATTATGGAGCATGGAGCAATCTATAGGGCCATTATACTTATGGAGCAATCTATGGGGCCATTACAGCATGGAGCAATCTATGGGGCCATTATACAGCATGGAGCAATCTATGGGGCCATTATACTTATGGAGCAATCTATAGGGCCATTACAGCATAGAGCAATCTATGGGGCCATTATACAGCATGGAGCAATCTATGGGGCCATTATACTTATGGAGCAATCTATCGGGCCATTACAGCATGGATCAATCTATGGGGCCATTATACTTATGGAGCAATCTATAGGGTCATTATACTTATGGAGCAATCTATGGGGCCATTATACAGTATGGAGCAATCTATGGAGCCATTATGCAGCATGGAGCAATCTATGGAGCCATTATGCAGCATGGAGCAATCTATGGAGCCATTATGCAGCATGGAGCAATTTATAGGGCCATTACAGCATGGAGCAATCTATGGGGCCATTATACAGCATGGAGCAATCTATGGGGCCATTATACAGCATGGAACAATCTATGGGGCCATTATACAGCATGGAACAATCTATGGGGCCATTATACAGCAGGGGTCAATCTATGGGGCCATTATACAGCATGGGGCAATCTATGGGGCCATTATACAGCATGGAGCAATCTATGGGGTCATTATACTTATGGAGCAATCTATAGGGCCATTACATCATGGAGCAATCTATTGGGCCATTATACTTATGGAGCAATCTATAGGGCCATTACAGCATGGAGCAATCTATGGGGCCATTACAGCATGGAGCAATCTATTGGGCCATTACAGCATGGAGCAATCTATTGGGCCATTATACTAATGGAGCAATCTATAGGGCCATTATACTTATGGAGCAATCTATGGGGCCATTATACTTATGGAGCAATCTATGGGGCCATTATACTTATGGAGCAATCTATGGGGCCATTATACTTATGGAGCAATCTATGGGGCCATCATACAGTATGGAGCAATCTATGGAGCCATTATGCAGTATGGAGCAATCTATGGAGCCATTATACAGCATGGAGCAATCTATGGGGCCATTATGCAGCATGGAGCAATCTATGGGGCCATTATACTTATGGAGCAATCTATGGGACCATTACAGCATGGAGCAATCTATGGGGCCATTATACAGCATGGAGCAATCTATGGGGCCATTATACAGCATGGAGCAATCTATAGGGCCATTACACTTATGGAGCAATCTATAGGGCCATTACAGCATGGAGAAATCTATGGGGCCATTATACAGTATGGAGCAATCTATGGAGCCATTATGCAGCATGGAGCAATCTATGGGGCCATTACAGCATGGAGCAATCTATGGGGCCATTATACAGCATGGAGCAATCTATGGGGCCATTATACAGCATGGAGCAATCTATGGGGCCATTATACAGCATGGGGCAATCTATGGGGCCATTATACAGCATGAAGCAATCTATAGGGCCATTACACTTATGGAGCAATCTATGGGGCCATTACACTTATGGAGCAATCTATGGGGCCATTATGCAGCATGGAGCAATCTATGGGGCCATTATGCAGCATGGAGCAATCTATGGGGCCATTCTACTTATGGAGCAATCTATGGGGCCATTATACAGCATGGAGCAATCTATGGGGCCATTATACAGCATGGAGCAATCTATGGGGCCATTATACAGCATGGAGCAATCTATAGGGCCATTATACTTATGGAGCAATCTATAGGGCCATTATACTTATGGAGCAATCTATAGGGCCATTAAACTTATGGAGCAATCTATAGGGCCATTAAACTTATGGACCAATCTATAGGGCCATTATACAGTAGGGAGCAATCTATGGGGCCATTATACAGTAGGGAGCAATCTATGGGGCCATGATACAGCATGGAGCAATCTATGGGGGCATTATCCTTATGGAGCAATCTATAGGGCCATTACAGCATGGAGCAATCTATGGGGCCATTATACAGTAGCGAGCAATCTATGGGGCCATTATACTTATGGAGCAATCTATAGGGCCATTACAGCATGCAGCAATCTATGGGGCCATTATACAGCATGGAGCAATCTGTGGAGCCATTATACTTATGGAGCAATCTATGGGGCCATTATGGAGCAATCTATAGGGCCATTACAGCATGGAGCAATCTATGGGGCTATTATACATATGGAGCAATCTTCATCCATTCTGGGTAGGTGTAGATGCCCCTCCATCCATCCTGGGTAGTCTATTCTGGTAGGTGTATATGCCCCTCCATCCAACCTGGTTAGGTGTAGATGCCCCATCCATTCATCCATCCTGGTTAGGTGTAGATGCCCCTCCATCCATCCATCCATCCTGGGTAGTCTATTCTGGTAGGTGTATATGCCCCTCCATCCAACCTGGTTAGGTGTAGATGCCCCATCCATCCATCCATCCTGGTTAAGTGTAGATGCCCCTCCATCCATCCATCCTGGGTAGGTGTAAATGCCCCTCCATCCATCCTGGGTAGGTGTAAATGCCCCTCCATCCATCCATGCTGGGTAGGTTTATATGCCCCTGACTAGCCCAGGGGAATGGGTATGACTCGGTACCCGGGCCTTTAGGGATGTCGCGGTGGTCGGCTCCCGGGCCCGTACCCTGGGGTCGCTCCTTTAAAAGGGTTGGTGATTTGTGAAGTTTATAAAAGTTTGTGACGCCACCTGTGGTTTCTGGTGAGGATCACCAGCGCTGCGCAGTCCACTGAGGCCGGTGATAAGGCAGCTCGATGGTATAGCTTCCCACAGGTGGAGCTAGGCCTCAGGGCAGCGTATGGACGGGGAAAGCAGGACGGAGAGACCCAGCCGGGTCAGAGCAAGAACAGGGACAGACACGATTGTCACTTCAGTACCTTTTACTGATGGAAATTCAGGCACGTCCCAGAGCACTGTAGGGTGAAGGGTGCACGTCAGGATCCTCCCCAATGAGCGGGTTTTGGGCCTCCTGTTTCTTGCCTCTGCGTAGTAAGTTTCTGACCTTCCTGGAGCAAGGCCTAACTTTGTCTCTGTCCTGCGCTGGCTGACCTTGTGGTAGGGCCTTTTCTTGGATTACACGCTCCCGACTTAAGGGGCCTATGTGTCTCCTGGCTCTATTACGTATCAGCACTTTTGCGATACTGGGACTTGTAGTTCTCCAGGGATTCTGGTTATATCTTACTGGGTCGTGGAGATCCCGGTAAGCTTCGGACCCGATGTCCGGTAACTGCTTCTTCGGGGTGAGCTAGTTAAGCTCCTCTGCCCCCTATGTATTAACTCTCCACTAGCCTTCGGCCTACTCGGGCCCTCACTAGGCTATACACACTAACGGCAGCTTGCCGCGCTTCACCGATCTTATGGCGCCGGCACACCTAAAGCTCACCTCTCTGAGCTACAACTGAGTCTAGAACGTGCTCCACTGCAGACTGACCTCTCTCAGGCTTTTGCACTGCAGGAGCTCTCTCAACAGGTTTGCTTTCTGTCGACTCCAGTGTAGACTAACTGCTGCCTGGCTCCACCTTCCCTTATATATCTATCCCTAACGGGCTCCCTCTGATGGTCTGAGGTGGAAGGTGGAGATGTGTGAATGGTTATGGGGGCCTCTTGTGGAGGAATCCATCAATACACCCTGCTAGGATCTGTGATACCAAGCGCAGCTAGGCGTCACACACCCCCATCCATCCTGGGTAGATGTATATGCCCCTCCATCCATCCATCCATTCTGGGTAAATGCATATGCCCCTTCATCCATCCATCCATCCATCCTGGTTAGGTGTAAATGCCCCCCTCCATCCATCCATCCTGGTGGGTATATGCCCCCCCTCCATCCATCCTGGTGGGTATATGCCCCCCCTCCATCCATCCTGGTGGGTATATGCCCCCCCCTCCATCCATCCTGGTGGGTATATGCCCCCCCCTCCATCCATCCTGGTGGGTATATGCCCCCCCCTCCATCCATCCTGGTGGGTATATGCCCCCCCTCCATCCATCCTGGTGGGTATATGCCCCCCCCTCCATCCATCCTGGTGGGTATATGCCCCCCCCTCCATCCATCCTGGTGGGTATATGCCCCCCCCTCCATCCATCCTGGTGGGTATATGCCCCCCCCTCCATCCATCCTGGTGGGTATATGCCCCCCCCTCCATCCATCCTGGTGGGTATATGCCCCCCCCTCCATCCATCCTGGTGGGTATATGCCCCCCCCTCCATCCATCCTGGTGGGTATATGCCCCCCCCTCCATCCATCCTGGTGGGTATATGCCCCCCCCTCCATCCATCCTGGTGGGTATATGCCCCCCCCTCCATCCATCCTGGTGGGTATATGCCCCCCCCTCCATCCATCCTGGTGGGTATATGCCCCCCCCTCCATCCATCCTGGTGGGTATATGCCCCCCCCTCCATCCATCCTGGTGGGTATATGCCCCCCCCTCCATCCATCCTGGTGGGTATATGCCCCCCCCCCCCCTCCATCCATCCTGGTGGGTATATGCCTCCTTCTCCTCCATCCTGGTGGGTATATGCCCCCATATATTCAATGCGAAGGGAAAAAAACCAAAACAAACGCTTCTACTCACCTTCCACGTTCCCACGCAGCGCTGTGTCTGTGTTGCCTGAAGATGTCGGCGGTGATAACAGCTGAGAGGCTGAGATCACCGCACGGCGCCGCTGCAGATACTCACTCGGGACGTCCACTCCTAGGCATTTCCTCCCCGGCAGTTCCTGTCATGGCATGCTCTGACTGAGCAGTGCGTGCGACGACAGGGGGAATGTACAGCTTACACTGCAGGCTCCACAAAGATAGCTGCAATCTCCTCCCACGGCTGCGACCTGAACAGCCAAGGGGGCGTGCCCAGGTCACAGCTAGAGGCAGGAGGAGCGGCCTCTAATGTTAGAGAAAGGGTCGGTGACAGACTACTGTCTCTTATGGCCAGGGCTGCCGTAAATGAGGTGTGTAAGAGCGCTTCTTACACACCCCCCCAAATAAAAATGGCAGCCCCTAGTGGCCAATGTAAAAATAAATAAAAAACTAATAAAGTGGTACATTTAATTTTGTATTAAAAATAATTGATTACATAATTATTAATACAAAACATAAAATCGTGGCCCCTTCCCTGTAAGAATAGCACATGGCTCTTTTCACGTCTGGTTATTTCTCTAGCAGGTAGAATATGCTCCGTTATAGACCGGGGACAGGTTTACAGCTCTATTTATTGTGGACGATTGATCTGCAAATCAGAACTGAGACCGGTCCGATTTTCATCCGATTTGTAGATAAAGATCATCTATTGAAGTCAACGAGTCTGTCAGAAAAAATGGCCAGAACCAACCATGTTGCCTGTACTGCTTGTTTTCCAGTGTCTATAGGCCGGGCAAGCGAGGCGAGGAAACCTTTAGCTTTTTACTTTACATATAAAAAAATATGCCCCACTGAGGAGAAAAACTGACACTGACCAAAATCAGATGAAAATTAGAAAAAAAACACTGATTAAAACCTGACATGTGAACGGGGCCTTAGGCCTTAATCAGATGTCAGCAGGGTCGGACTGAGGTGTCTGGGGTCCACAGGGGACACTGACTCTAGGGGCCACCTCCAGCAATATGCAGATCTCTCTTCTCTGCTCTCCCTGTTATAGTGGAGCAGTGACCGGCGGCTCCTCACATCTACTCTGCACAGACTACAACAGGGATGGACAATTTCTGTAGTTTGCATGAAAGAGCTTCTTTGGTTAAAACAAGTCATCACAGATTCATGGGCTACACAGGATAGGTGATCACTTATTGATTGGAAGAATGGGGAAGTTTTATCCCTGACAGGACACTTATCCCCATTTAAAATGCAGCGACAGGTGGGACGTCTGACCACAGCCTCATTCTTTCTCTTGGGGGCTTCCAAAAAAGAGCAGCGCTCACAGCCCCTGAGGGAATGAATGGATCAGTGGTCGAGTCGCACATGAGCTCCAGTGTAATGGGGAGAAAAGCTCCACAGTCTGCCGGTCGCTGCAGGTCCCAGTAGTCAGACCCCCACCAATCAATAAGTTATCACTTATCCTGTGGAGAGGGGATTACTTGTTCTCCCCGGAGAACCCCTGTGAGTGCATCTCTGACGCTCTGCTCCAAGTATTTCATCTCTAAGGCCACAGCCCCACTATCAGTATTCAGTCAGGATTTTTTCTCAGGAGTGGGAGCCAAAACCAGGTGAGGAACAATCAGAGAAAAGGTAGAATAGAAACAAGTCACCAATTCTGTATTTATCACCCACTCCTGCTTTTGGCTCTCACTACTGAGAAAAAATACTGACCAAATACTGATAGTGAAGCCGTGGCCTCATGGAAAAAAATCTTTTCCTAGTTAATCTCAGCGAGAACAAATGACCGCCATACACAACATAATCCACTATAACAACACCAATAATATCACATACAAAAGGGACAAATCACCACACCATGACCAGACCACATATTACCACCACATAGTGACCAAATAATACACTACTGATCAGGAATACAAACCACAATACTAACAACACTGTCACTATACATATGAGCTCTGTATATAGTGTCAGTGTACAGGTAATACAGTGATCCCCAGTGACATTATAAACAGGATCTCTGTATATAGTGTCAGTGTACATGTAATACAGTGATCACCGGTGACATACACAGGAGCTCTGTATGTAGTGTACAGGTAATACAGTTATCACGAGTGACATTATACACAGGAGCTCTGTATATAGTGTATAGGTAATACACTGGTCACCAGTGACATACACAGGAGCTCTGTATATACTATATAGTGTAAATGTACAGTAATACACTGACTCACCAGTGATGTCTCTAGGTGAAGTTCTTCATCTTCGCTTTTCTTCATCTGGCACAGTCCACCATCACTTCTTCCAGCCAGGAATCATCTCTGCAGAAAATAACACACAGTTATCAATAACTGATCTCTTTTAGAGCACAATCCCACTTTTCCCCAGGCTTCTACACTACACCAGTTGAAGAAATAAAGCGACATAGTGGCGCCCTGCACAGTAACAGGACCCCCTTTTGTCCCCTCTTACGGAAAACAGTTTCCTAAAAATAAAATTATATTACAGAAGTAATAATGTCCCTAATTGGACTCTAAAGTAATAATGTTCCCCACTCGCCATATATCCATTCTGGTCTCCATGTGTCCAGTCTGCCCCTCCCATATATCCATCCGGGCCTCCATGTGTCCAGCCTGCCCCCCTTCATATATCCATCCTGTCCCACTCATATATGCATCCCACCCCACCCCATATATCTATCCAGGACCCCATGTGTCCAGCTTGCCGCCCTTCACCTCCATGTGTCCATCCAGGTCCCCATGTGTCCAGCTTGCTGCCCTTCACCTATATGTGTCCATCCAGGTCCCAATGTGTCCAGCTTGCCCCCCTTCACCTCCATGTGTCCATCCAGGTCCCCAACTTGGCCCCCTTCACCACCATGTGTCCCCTTATGCGTCCATCCAGCCCCCCCCCCCTTCAGCCCCGTGCCTCCATCCATATGTCTCCCCATGCGTCCAACCAGCCCCCCCTTTCAGCCCCATGCCTCCATCCATATGTCTCCCCATGGGTCCAGCCAGCCCCCCCTTCAGCCCCATGTCCCCATCCATGTCTCCATGGGTCCAGCCAGCCCCCCCTTCAGCCCCGTGCCTCCATCCATGTCCCCCATGCGTTCAGCCAGCCCCCCCTTCAGCCCCATGTCCCCATGGGTCCAGCCAGCCCCCCCTTCAGCCCCATGTCCCCATCCATATCCCCATGGGTCCAGCCAGCCCCCCCTTCAGCCCCATATCCCCATCCATGTCCCCATGGGTCCAGCCAGCCCCCCCTTCAGCCCCATGTCCCCATGGGTCCATCCAGCCCCCCCTTCAGCCCCATTTCCCCATCCATGTCCCCATGGGTCCAGCCAGCCCCCCCTTCAGCCCCATGTCCCCATCCATGTCCCCATGGGTCCAGTCAGCCAGCCCCATGTCCCCATGGGTCCAGCCAGCCCCATGTTCCCATGGGTCCAGCCAGCCCCCCCTTCAGCCCCATGTCCCCATCCATGTTCCCATGGGTCCATCCATCCCCCCCTTCAGCCTCATGTCCCCATCCATGTCCCCATGGGTCCAGCCAGCCCCCCCCTTCAGCCCCATGTCCCCATGGGTCTAGCCAGCCCCCCCTTCAGCCCCATGTCCCCATCCATGTCCCCATGGGTCTAGCCAGCCCCCCCTTCAGCCCCATGTCCCCATCCATGTCCCCATGGGCCCAGCCAGCCCCCTCCCTTTCAGCCCCATGTCCCCATGGGTCCAGCCAGCCCCCCCCCCTCAGCCCCATGTCCCCATCCATGTCCTCATGGGTCCATCCAGCCCCCCCTTCAGCCCCGTGCCTCCATCCATATGTCCCCCATGCGTCCAGCCAGCCCCCCCTTCAGCCCCATGTCCCCATGGGTCCAGCCAGCCCCCCTTCAGCCCCATGTCCCCATCCATATCCCCATGGGTCCAGGTAGCCCCCCCTTCAGCCCCATATCCCCATCCATGTCCCTATGGGTCCAGCCAGCGAGCCCCATTTCCCCATGGGTCCAGCCAGCCCCCCCCTCAGCCCCATGTCCCCATCCATGTCCTCATGGGTCCATCCAGCCCCCCCTTCAGACCCATGTCCCCATCCATGTCCCCATGGGTCCAACCAGCCCCCCCTTCAGCCCCATGTCCCCATCCATGTCCCCATGTGACCAGCCTGCGACCCCTCCATATATGGATGATGACCAATGCTGGGAACACTCACCCAGAAAAACGTGGATATTGCACTTGACTTGAAGTTGAAGCAGGGAGAGCTGTAGCCAGACCTGCAGCCTTGTTTCCAGGGTTATGGTGAGAGAGCAGAGTGCAGGTCACCGCATACTCAGCCCAGGAGCCGGCTTAAAAGGCAAGAGAGCAGGAGAGAAGAGGGCGGTGCGTGGTGCTGGTGCGGTGTTCCATACCCGGACGGGAGCCGGTGTTACAAGGCCAATTCCAAGGGAGCAGGAGCCGGGACTGGAGAGCAGAGCGCGGCGTCGGCGTATCAAAAGCCGGCAGGGAAGCAGCGAGAGGAGAGCGCGACGTCAGCGTGTCACCTGACAACACACCACTGCCAGCCACCAGCGGCAAAGCAGAGCGCGGTGCGTGTCACCGCCCACCAAGAACACGTCCTCAGTCATGTGACTATGCGCCTCACCCGCTGTCACCACTGAATAGTATGAGCGCCGCACGCGACGCTACATTTCCTTCGGCTGCGCTTTTAAAGGGCCCGCACTTTTTAAGATCCCCCGCTACCAATTCTCTCACCCTCTCATCGGGGCCCACCGGGAATTTTTCCAGCTATCACACCAGGCCAGTCCTACCCTGCGCGCTGGCATCGGGGCCCCCTCCTCAAATACCTCTCCCGTTCCCAGCAACTCCTATGTCTTCAGCGTCTTCGGAGTCTGTCGTCACTACCGTGCGCCCTCTGTCTTATCTAGCAATCCATAAGTATAATGCAAACTATGGGGCCATTACAGCAGGGAGCAATCTATGGGGCCATTACACGCATGGAGCAATCTATGGGGCCATTCTACAGCATGGAGCAATCTATGGGGCCATTATACAGTAGGGAGCAATCTATGGGGCCATTATACAGCATGGAGCAATCTATGGGGCCATTATACAGCATGGAGCAATCTATGGGGCCATTACACGCATGGAGCAATCTATGGGGCCATTCTACAGCATGGAGCAATCTATGGGGCCATTACACGCATGGAGCAATCTATGGGGCCATTATACTTATGGAGCAATCTATGGGGCCATTACAGCATGGAGCAATCTATGGGGCCATTACAGCATGGAGCAATCTATGGGGCCATTACAGCATGGAGCAATCTATGGGGCCATTACAGCATGGAGCAATCTATGGGGCCATTACAGCATGGAGCAATCTATGGGGCCATTACAGCAGGGAGCAATCTATGGGGCCATTACAGCAGGGAGCAATCTATGGGGCCATTACAGCAGGGAGCAATCTATGGGGCCATTACAGCAGGGAGCAATCTATGGGGCCATTACAGCAGGGAGCAATCTATGGGGCCATTACAGCAGGGAGCAATCTATGGGGCCATTACAGCAGGGAGCAATCTATGGGGCCATTACAGCAGGGAGCAATCTATGGGTCCATTCTACTTATGGAGCAATCTATGGGGCCATTCTACAGCATGGAGCAATCTATGGGGCCATTATACAGCATGGAGCAATCTATGGGGCCATTATACAGCATGGAGCAATCTATGGGGCCATTATACAGCATGGAGCAATCTATGGGGCCATTATACAGCATGGAGCAATCCATGGGGCCATTATACAGCATGGAGCAATCCATGGGGCCATTCTACTTATGGAGCAATCTATGGGGCCATTCTACTTATGGAGCAATCTATGGGGCCATTCTACTTATGGAGCAATCTATGGGGCCATTACAGCATGGAGCAATCTATGGGGCCATTATACAGCATGGAGCAATCTATGGGGCCATTATACAGCATGGAGCAATCTATGGGGCCATTATACAGTAGGGAGCAATCTATGGGGCCATTATACAGTAGAGAGCAATCTATAGGGCCATTATACTTATGAAGCAATCTATAGGGCCATTATACAGTATGGAGCAACCTATGGGGCCATTACAGCATGGAGCAATCTATGGAGCCATTATGCAGCATGGAGCAATCTATGGAGCCATTATGCAGCATGGAGCAATCTATGGAGCCATTATACAGTATGGAGCAATCTATAGGGCCATTATACAGCATGGAGCAATCTATGGAGCCATTATACAGTATGGAGCAATCTATGGGGCCATTATACAGCATGGAGCAATCTATAGGGCCATTACAGCATGGAGCAATCTATGGGGCCATTACAGCATGGAGCAATCTATGGGGCCATTTTACTTATGGAGCAATCTGTGGGGCAATTACAGCATGGAGCAATCTGTGGGGCCATTACAGCATGGAGCAATCTATGGGGCCATTTTACTTATGGAGCAATCTGTGGGGCAATTACAGCATGGAGCAATCTATGGGGCCATTATACAGCATGGAGCAATCTATGGGGCCATTACAGCACGGAGCAATCTATGGGGCCATTACAGCACGGAGCAATCTATGGGGCCATTATGCAGCATGGAGCAATCTATGGGGCCATTATGCAGCATGGAGCAATCTATGGAGCCATTATACAGTATGGAGCAATCTATGGGGCCATTATACAGCATGGAGCAATCTATGGGGCCATTTTACTTATGGAGCAATCTGTGGGGCAATTACAGCATGGAGCAATCTGTGGGGCCATTACAGCATGGAGCAATCTATGGGGCCATTATACAGCATGGAGCAATCTATGGGGCCATTACAGCACGGAGCAATCTATGGGGCCATTATGCAGCATGGAGCAATCTATGGGGCCATTATGCAGCATGGAGCAATCTATGGGGCCATTATGCAGCATGGAGCAATCTATGGGGCCATTATGCAGCATGGAGCAATCTATGGGGCCATTACAGCATAGAGCAATCTATGGGGCCATTATACTTATGGAGCAATCTATAGGGCCATTACAGCATGGAGCAATCTATGGGGTCATTATACTTATGGAGCAATCTATAGGGCCATTACAGCATGGAGCAATCTATGGGGCCATTATACACCATGGAGCAATCTATGGGGCCATTATACTTATGGAGCAATCTATGGGGACATTATACTTATGGAGCAATCTATAGGGCCATTATACTTATGGAGCAATCTATGGGGCCATTATACAGTATGGAGCAATCTATGGAACCATTATGCAGTATGGAGCAATCTATGGGGCCATTATGCAGCATGGAGCAATCTATAGGGCCATTACAGCAAGGAGCAATCTATGGGGCCATTATACTTATGGAGCAATCTATGGGGCGATTAAACAGCATTGGGCAATCTATGGGGCCATTACATCATGGAGCAATCTATGGGGCCATTATACTTCTGGAGCAATCTATGGGGCCATTATACTTCTGGAGCAATCTATAGGGCCATTACAGCATGGAGCAATCTATGCGGCCATTATACAGCATGGAGCAATCTATGGGGCCATTATACAGCATGGAGCAATCTATGGGGCCATTATACAGCATGGAGCAATCTATGGGCCATTACAGCATGGAGCAATCTATGGGGCCATTATACAGCATGGAGCAATCTATGGGGCCATTATACAGCATGGAGCAATCTATAGGGCCATTACAGCATGGAGCAATCTATGGGGCCATTATACTTATGAAGCAATCTATAGGGCCATTACAGCATGAAGCAATCTATGGGGCCATAATACAGCATGGAGCAATCTATAGGGCCATTACAGCATGGAGCAATCTATGGGGCCATTATACTTATGGAGCAATCTATAGGGCCATTATACTTATGGAGCAATCTGTAGGGCCATTATACTTATGGAGCAATCTATGGGGCCATTACAGCATGGAGCAATCTATGGGGCCATTACCCCATGGAGCAATCTATGCGGCCATTATACTTATGGAGCAATCTATAGGGCCATTATACTTATGGAGCCATTATGCAGTATGGAGCAATCTATGGGGCCATTATCCAGCATGGAGCAATCTATGGGGCCATTATACTTATGGAGCAATCTATGGGGCCATTATACAGCATGGAGCAATCTATGGGGCCATTAGACTAATGAAGCAATCTATAGGGCCATTACAGCATGGAGCAATCTATGGGGCCATTACAGCATGGAGCAATCTATGGGGCCATTATACAGTAGGGAGCAATCTATGGGGCCATTATACAGTAGGAAGCAATCTATGGGGCCATTATACAGTAGGGAACAATCTATGGGGCCATTATACAGTAGGGAGCAATCTATGGGGCCATTAGACTAATGGAGCAATCTATAGGGCCATTATACTTATGGATAAATCTATGGGGCCATTACAGCATGGAGCAATCTATGGGGCCATTATACAGTAGGGAGCAATCTATGGGGCCATTATACTTATGGAGCAATCTATAGGGCCATTACAGCATGGAGCAATCTACGGGGCCATTATACAGTAGCGAGCAATCTATGGGGCCATTATACTTATGGAGCAATCTATAGGGCCATTACAGAATGCAGAAATCTATGGGGCCATTATACAGTATGGAGCAATCTGTGGAGCCATTATACTTATGGAGCAAACTATGGGGCCATTATGGAGTATGGAGCAATCTATGGGGCCATTATACTTATGGAGCAATCTATGGGGCCATTATACAGCATGGAACAATCTATGGGGCCATTATACAGCAGGGAGCAATCTAGGGGGCCATTATACAGCATGGGGCAATCTATGGGGCCATTATTCAGCATGGAGCAATCTATGGGGCCATTATACTTATGGAGCAATCTATAGGGTTATTACATCATGGAGCAATCTATGGGGCCATTATACTTATGGAGCAATCTATAGGGCCATTACAGCATGGAGCAATCTATGAGGCCATTACAGCATGGAGCAATCTATGCGGCCATTATACTTATGGAGCAATCTATAGGGCCATTATAATTATGGAGAAATCTATGGGGCCATTATACAGTATGGAGCAATCTATAGGGCCATTACAGCATGGAGCAATCTATGGGGCCATTATACTTATGAAGCAATCTATGGGACCATTACAGCGTGGAGCAATCTATGGGGCCATTATACAGCATGGAGCAATCTATGGGGCCATTATACAGCATGGAGCAATCTATAGGGCCATTACAGCATGAAGCAATCTATGGGGCCATTATACAGCATGGAGCAATCTATAGGGCCATTACAGCATGGAGCAATGTATAGGGCCATTACAGCATGGAGCAATCTATGGGGCCATTATACTTATGGAGCAATCTATGGGGCCATTACAGCATGGCGCAATCTATGGGGCCATTATACAGTATGGAGCAATCTATGGGGCCATTATACTTATGGAGCAATCTATGGGGCCATTACAGCATGGCGCAATCTATGGGGCCATTATACAGTATGGAGCAATCTATGGGGCCATTATACAGCATGGAGCAATCTATGGGGCCATTATACTTATGGAGCAATCTATAGGGCCATTACAGCATGGAGCAATCTATGGGGCCATTATACTTATGGAGCAATCTATAGGGCCATTACAGCATGGAGCAATCTATGGGGCCATTATACAGCATGGAGCAATCTATGGGGCCATTGTACTTATGGAGCAATCTATAGGGCCATTATACTTCTGGATCAATCTATGGGGCCATTATACTTATGGAGCAATCTATAGGGCCATTATACTTATGGAGCAATCTATAGGGTCATTATACTTATGGAGCAATCTATGGGGCAATTATACAGTATGGAGCAATCTATAGGGCCATTATGCAGCATGGAGCAATTTATAGGGCCATTACACTGCATGGAACAATCTATGGGGTCATTATACAGCAGGGGTCATTCTATGGGGCCATTATACAGCATGGGGCAATCTATGGGGCCATTATACAGCATGGAGCAATCTATGGGGCCATTATACTTATGGAGCAATCTATGGGGCGATTAAACAGCATTGGGCAATCTATGGGGCCATTACATCATGGAGCAATCTATGGGGCCATTATACTTCTGGAGCAATCTATGGGGCCATTATACTTCTGGAGCAATCTATAGGGCCATTACAGCATGGAGCAATCTATGCGGCCATTATACAGCATGGAGCAATCTATGGGGCCATTATACAGCATGGAGCAATCTATGGGGCCATTATACAGCATGGAGCAATCTATGGGCCATTACAGCATGGAGCAATCTATGGGGCCATTATACAGCATGGAGCAATCTATGGGGCCATTATACAGCATGGAGCAATCTATAGGGCCATTACAGCATGGAGCAATCTATGGGGCCATTATACTTATGAAGCAATCTATAGGGCCATTACAGCATGAAGCAATCTATGGGGCCATAATACAGCATGGAGCAATCTATAGGGCCATTACAGCATGGAGCAATCTATGGGGCCATTATACTTATGGAGCAATCTATAGGGCCATTATACTTATGGAGCAATCTGTAGGGCCATTATACTTATGGAGCAATCTATGGGGCCATTACAGCATGGAGCAATCTATGGGGCCATTACCCCATGGAGCAATCTATGCGGCCATTATACTTATGGAGCAATCTATAGGGCCATTATACTTATGGAGCCATTATGCAGTATGGAGCAATCTATGGGGCCATTATCCAGCATGGAGCAATCTATGGGGCCATTATACTTATGGAGCAATCTATGGGGCCATTATACAGCATGGAGCAATCTATGGGGCCATTAGACTAATGAAGCAATCTATAGGGCCATTACAGCATGGAGCAATCTATGGGGCCATTACAGCATGGAGCAATCTATGGGGCCATTATACAGTAGGGAGCAATCTATGGGGCCATTATACAGTAGGAAGCAATCTATGGGGCCATTATACAGTAGGGAACAATCTATGGGGCCATTATACAGTAGGGAGCAATCTATGGGGCCATTAGACTAATGGAGCAATCTATAGGGCCATTATACTTATGGATAAATCTATGGGGCCATTACAGCATGGAGCAATCTATGGGGCCATTATACAGTAGGGAGCAATCTATGGGGCCATTATACTTATGGAGCAATCTATAGGGCCATTACAGCATGGAGCAATCTACGGGGCCATTATACAGTAGCGAGCAATCTATGGGGCCATTATACTTATGGAGCAATCTATAGGGCCATTACAGAATGCAGAAATCTATGGGGCCATTATACAGTATGGAGCAATCTGTGGAGCCATTATACTTATGGAGCAAACTATGGGGCCATTATGGAGTATGGAGCAATCTATGGGGCCATTATACTTATGGAGCAATCTATGGGGCCATTATACAGCATGGAACAATCTATGGGGCCATTATACAGCAGGGAGCAATCTAGGGGGCCATTATACAGCATGGGGCAATCTATGGGGCCATTATTCAGCATGGAGCAATCTATGGGGCCATTATACTTATGGAGCAATCTATAGGGTTATTACATCATGGAGCAATCTATGGGGCCATTATACTTATGGAGCAATCTATAGGGCCATTACAGCATGGAGCAATCTATGAGGCCATTACAGCATGGAGCAATCTATGCGGCCATTATACTTATGGAGCAATCTATAGGGCCATTATAATTATGGAGAAATCTATGGGGCCATTATACAGTATGGAGCAATCTATAGGGCCATTACAGCATGGAGCAATCTATGGGGCCATTATACTTATGAAGCAATCTATGGGACCATTACAGCGTGGAGCAATCTATGGGGCCATTATACAGCATGGAGCAATCTATGGGGCCATTATACAGCATGGAGCAATCTATAGGGCCATTACAGCATGAAGCAATCTATGGGGCCATTATACAGCATGGAGCAATCTATAGGGCCATTACAGCATGGAGCAATGTATAGGGCCATTACAGCATGGAGCAATCTATGGGGCCATTATACTTATGGAGCAATCTATGGGGCCATTACAGCATGGCGCAATCTATGGGGCCATTATACAGTATGGAGCAATCTATGGGGCCATTATACTTATGGAGCAATCTATGGGGCCATTACAGCATGGCGCAATCTATGGGGCCATTATACAGTATGGAGCAATCTATGGGGCCATTATACAGCATGGAGCAATCTATGGGGCCATTATACTTATGGAGCAATCTATAGGGCCATTACAGCATGGAGCAATCTATGGGGCCATTATACTTATGGAGCAATCTATAGGGCCATTACAGCATGGAGCAATCTATGGGGCCATTATACAGCATGGAGCAATCTATGGGGCCATTGTACTTATGGAGCAATCTATAGGGCCATTATACTTCTGGATCAATCTATGGGGCCATTATACTTATGGAGCAATCTATAGGGCCATTATACTTATGGAGCAATCTATAGGGTCATTATACTTATGGAGCAATCTATGGGGCAATTATACAGTATGGAGCAATCTATAGGGCCATTATGCAGCATGGAGCAATTTATAGGGCCATTACACTGCATGGAACAATCTATGGGGTCATTATACAGCAGGGGTCATTCTATGGGGCCATTATACAGCATGGGGCAATCTATGGGGCCATTATACAGCATGGAGCAATCTATGGGGCCATTATACTTATGGAGCAATCTATAGGGCCATTACATCATGGAGCAATCTATGGGGCCATTACAGCATGGAGCAATCTATGGGGCTATTACAGCATGGAGCAATCTATGAGACCATTACAGCATGGAGCAATCTATGCGGCCATTATACTTATGGAGCATTCTATGGGGCCATTATACTTATGGAGCAATCTATGGGGCCATCATACAGTATGGAGCAATCTATGGGGCCATCATACAGTATGGAGCAATCTATGGGGCCAGTATGCAGCATGGAGCAATCTATAGGGCCATTACAGCATGGAGCAATCTATGGGGCCATTATACTTATGGAACAATCTATGGGACCATTACAGCATGGAACAATCTATAGGGCCATTATACAGCATAGGGCAATCTATGGGGCCATTATACAGCATGGAGCAATCTATAGGGCCATTATACAGCATAGGGCAATCTATGGGGCCATTATACTTATGGAGCAATCGATAGGGCCATTACAGCATGGCGCAATCTATGGGGCCATTACCGCGTGGAGCAATCTATGGGGCCATTATACAGCATGGAGCAATCTATGGGGCCATTATACAGCATGGAGCAATCTGTGGAGCCATTATACTTATGGAGCAATCTATGGGGCCATTATGGAGCATGGAGCAATCTATAGGGCCATTACAGCATGGAGCAATCTATGGGGCCATTATACTTATGGAGCCATCTATGGGGCCATTATACAGCAATTTATGGGGCCATTATACAGCATGGAACAATCTATGGGGCCATTATACAGCAGGGAGCAATCTATGGGGCCATTATACAGCATGGGGCAATCTATGGGGCCATTATTCAACATGGGGCAATCTATGGGGCCATTATTCAGCATGGAGCAATCTATGGGGCCATTATTCAGCATGGAGCAATCTATAGGGCCATTACAGCATGGAGCAATCTATGAGGCCATTACAGCATGGAGCAATCTATGCGGCCATTATACTTATGGAGCAATCTATAGGGCCATTCTACTTATGGAGCAATCTATAGGGCCATTCTACTTATGGAGAAATCTATGGGGCCATTATACAGTATGGAGCAATCTATGGAGCCATTATGCAGTATGGAGCAATCTATGGGGCCATTATGCAGCATGGAGCAATCTATAGGGCCATTACAGCATGGAGCAATCTATGGGGCCATTATACTTATGGAGCAATATATGGGACCATTACAGCGTGGAGCAATCTATGGGGCCATTATACAGCATGGAGCAATCTATGGGGCCATTATACAGCATGGAGCAATCTATGGGGCCATTATACAGCATGGAGCAATCTATGGGGCCATTATACAGCATGGGGCAATCTATGGGGCCATTATACAGCATGGGGCAATCTATGGGGCCATTACACTTATGGAGCAATCTAAAGGGCCATTACAGCATGAAGCAATCTATGGGGCCATTATACAGCATGGAGCAATCTATGGGGCCATTATACTTATGGAGCAATCTATAGGGCCATTATACTTATGGAGCAATCTATGGGGCCATTATACAGTATGGAGCAATCTATGGGGCCATTATACAGTATGGAGCAATCTATGGGGCCATTATACAGTATGGAGCAATGTATAGGGCCATTACAGCATGGAGCAATCTATGGGGCCATTATACTTATGGAGCAATCTATGGGACCATTACAGCATGGAGCAATCTATGGGGCCATTATACAGCATGGAGCAATCTATGGGGCCATTACAGCATGGAGCAATCTATGGGGCCATTATACTTATGGAGCAATCTATGGGGCCATTACAGCATGGCGCAATCTATGGGGCCATTATACAGCATGGAGCAATCTATGGGGCCATTATACTTATGGAGCAATCTATAGGGCCATTATACTTATGGAGCAATCTGTGGAGCCATTATACTTATGGAGCAATCTATGGGGCCATTATGGAGCATGGAGCAATCTATAGGGCCATTACAGCATGGAGCAATCTATGGGGCCATTATACTTATGGAGCCATCTATGGGGCCAGTGTACAGCAATCTATAGGGCCATTACAGCATGGAGTAATCTATGGGGCCATTACAGCATGGAGCAATCTATGTGGCCATTATACTTATGGAGCAATCTATAGGGCCATTATACTTATGGAGAAATCGATAGGGCCATTATACAGTATGGAGCAATCTATGGAGCCATTATGCAGTATGGAGCAATCTATGGAGCCATTATGCAGCATGGAGCAATCTATAGGGCCATTACAGCATGGAGCAATCTATGGGGCCATTATACTTATGGAGCAATCTATGGGACCATTACAGCGTGGAGCAATCTATGGGGCCTTTATACAGCATGGAGCAATCTATGGGGCCATTATACAGGATGGAGCAATCTATGGGGCCATTACAGCATGCAGCAATCTATGGGGCCATTATACAGCATGGAGCAATCTATGGGGCCATTATACAGCATGGAGCAATCTATGGAGCCATTATGCAGTATGGAGCAATCTATGGAGCCATTATGCAGCATGGAGCAATCTATAGGGCCATTACAGCATGGAGCAATCTATGGGGCCATTATACTTATGGAGCAGTCTACGGGACCATTACAGCGTGGAGCAATCTATGGGGCCATTATACAGCATGGAGCAATCTATGGGGCCATTATACAGCATGGAGCAATCTATGGGGCCATTATACAGCATGGAGCAATCTATGGGGCCATTATACTTATGGAGCCATCTATGGGGCCATTATACAGCAATCTATGGGGCCATTATACAGCATGGAACAATCTATGGGGCCATTATACAGCAGGGAGCAATCTATAGGGCCATTACAGCATGGAGCAATCTATGGGGCCATTACAGCATGGGGCTATCTATGCGGCCATTATACTTATGGAGCAATCTATAGGGCCATTATACTTATGGAGAAATCTATGGGGCCATTATACAGTATGGAGCAATCTATGGAGCCAATATGCAGTATGGAGCGATCTATGGGGCCATTATGCAGCATGGAGCAATCTATAGGGCCATTACAGCATGGAGCAATCTATGGGGCCATTATACTTATGGAGCAGTCTATGGGACCATTACAGCGTGGAGCAATCTATGGGGCCATTATACAGCATGGAGCAATCTATGGGGCCATTATACAGCATGGAGCAATCTATGGGGCCATTATACAGCATGGGGCAATCTATGGGGCCATTATACAGCAGGGAGCAATCTATGGGGCCATTATACAGCATGGGGCAATCTATGGGGCCATTATTCAGCATGGAGCAATCTATGGGGCCATTATACTTATGGAGCAATCTATAGGGCCATTACAGCATGGAGCAATCTATGGGGCCATTACAGCATGGAGCAATCTATGCGGCCATTATACTTATGGAGCAATCTATAGGGCCATTATACTTATGGAGAAATCTATGGGGCCATTATACAGTATGGAGCAATCTATGGAGCCAATATGCAGTATGGAGCGATCTATGGGGCCATTATGCAGCATGGAGCAATCTATAGGGCCATTACAGCATGGAGCAATCTATGGGGCCATTATACTTATGGAGCAGTCTATGGGACCATTACAGCGTGGAGCAATCTATGGGGCCATTATACAGCATGGAGCAATCTATGGGGCCATTATACAGCATGGAGCAATCTATGGGGCCATTATACAGCATGGGGCAATCTATGGGGCCATTACACTTATGGAGCAATCTAAAGGGCCATTACAGCATGAAGCAATCTATGGGGCCATTATACAGCATGGAGCAATCTATGGGGCCATTATACAGCATGGAGCAATCTATAGGGCCATTATGCTTATGGAGCAATCTATGGGGCCATTATACAGTATGGAGCAATCTATGGGGCCATTATACAGTATGGAGCAATCTATGGGGCCATTACAGCATGGAGCAATGTATAGGGCCATTACAGCATGGAGCAATCTATGGGGTCATTATACTTATGGAGCAATCTATGGGACCATTACAGCATGGAGCAATCTATGGGGCCATTATACAGCATGGAGCAATCTATGGGGCCATTATACAGCATGGAGCAATCTATGGGCCCATTATACTTATGGAGCAATCTATGGGGCCATTATACTTATGGAGCAATCTATGGGGTCATTATACTTTTGGAGCAATCTATAGGGCCATTAGACTCATGGAGCAATCTATAGGGCCATTATACTTATGGAGCAATCTATGGGACCATTACAGCGTGGAACAATCTATGGGGCCATTATACAGCATGGAGCAATCTATGGGGCCATTATACAGCATGGGGCAATCTATGGGGCCATTATACAGCATGGGGCAATCTATGGGGCCATTACACTTATGGAGCAATCTATAGGGCCATTACAGCATGAAGCAATCTATGGGGCCATTATACAGCATGGAGCAATCTATGGGGCCATTATACAGCATGGAGCAATCTATGGGGCCATTATACTTATGGAGCAATCTATGGGGCCATTATGCAGTATGGAGCAATCTATGGGGCCATTATACTTATGGAGCAATCTATGGGGCCATTATACAGCATGGAGCAATCTATGGGGCCATTATACAGCATGGGGCAATCTATGGGGCCATTATACAGCATGGAGCAATCTATGGGGCCATTATACAGCATGGAGCCATCTATAGGGCCATTGCAGCATGGAGCAATATATAGGGCCATTACAGCATGGAGCAATCTATGGGGCCATTATACTTATGGAGCAATCTATGGGACCATTACAGCATGGAGCAATCTATGGGGCCATTATACAGCATGGAGCAATCTATGGGGCCATTATACAGCATGGAGCAATCTATGGGGCCATTATACAGCATGGAGCAATCTATGGGGCCATTATACAGCATGGAGCAATCTATGGGCCCATTATATTTATGGAGCAATCTATGGGCCCATTATATTTATGGAGCAATCTATGGGCCCATTATTTTTATGGAGCAATCTATGGGGCCATTACAGCATGGAGCAATCTATGGGGCCATTATACTTATGGAGCAATCTATGGGGCCATTACAGCATGGCGCAATCTATGAGGCCATTACCGCATGGAGCAATCTATGGGGCTATTATACTTATGGAGCAATCTATGGGGCTATTACAGCATGGCGCAATCTATGGGGCCATTATACAGCATGGAGCAATCTATGGGGCCATTATACTTATGGAGCAATCTATGGGGCCATTACAGCATGGAGCAATCTATGGGGCCATTATACTTATGGAGCAATCTATGGGGCCATTACCGCATGGAGAAATCTATGGGGCCATTATACAGTATGGAGCAATCTATAGGGCCATTAGACTCATGGAGCAATCTATAGGGCCATTAGACTTATGGAGCAATCTATGGGGCCATTACAGCATGGCGCAATCTATGGGGCCATTATACAGCATGGAGCAATCTATAGGGCCATTATACAGTAGGGAGCAATCTATGGGGCCATTATACAGCATGGAGCAATCTATGGGGCCATTATACAGTAGGGAGCAATCTATGGGGCCATTATACTTATGGAGCAATCTATAGGGCCATTACAGCATGCAGCAATCTATGGGGCCATTATACAGCATGGAACAATCTATGGAGCCATTATACAGTATGGAGCAATCTATGGGGCCATTATACAGCATGGAGCAATCTATGGGGCCATTATACAGCATGGAGCAATCTTTAGGGCCATTACAGCATGGAGCAATGTATGGGGCCATTATACTTATGGAGCAATCTATAGGGCCATTATACTTATGGAGCAATCTATAGGGCCATTATACTTATGGAGCAATCTATGGGGCCATTAGACTCATGGAGCAATCTATAGGGCCATTATACTTATGGAGCAATCTATGGGGCCATTACAGCATGGCGCAATCTATGGGGCCATTATACAGCATGGAGCAATCTATGGGGCCATTACAGCATGGTGCAATCTATGGGGCCATTATACAGCATGGAGCAATCTATGGGGCCATTATACTTATGGAGCAATCTATGGGGCCATTACAGCATGGAGCAATCTATGGGGCCATTATACAGCATGGAGCAATCTATGGGGCCATTATACTTATGGAGCAATCTATAGGGCCATTACAGCAGGGAGCAATCTATGGGGCCATAATACTTATGGAGCAATCTATGGGGCCATTATACAGCATGGAGCAATCTATGGGGCCATTATACAGTAGGGATCAATCTATGGGGCCATTATACAGCATGGGGCAATCTATGGGGCCATTATCCTTATGGAGCAATCTATAGGGCCATTACAGCATGGAGCAATCTATAGGGCCATTATACTTATGGTGCCATCTATAGGGCCATTACAGCATGGAGCAATCTATGGGGCCATTATACAGCATGGAGCAATCTATGGGGCCATTATACTTATGGAGCAATCTATGGGGCCATTATACTTATGGAGCAATCTATAGGGCCATTATACTTATGGAGCAATCTATAGGGCCATTATACTTATGGAGCAATCTATGGGGCCATTACAGCATGGAGCAATCTATGGGGCCATTACAGCATGGAGCAATCTATGGGGCCATTATACTTATGGAGCAATCTATGGGGCAATTATAGCATGGAGCAATCTATGGGGCCATTATACTTATGGAGCAATCTATAGGGCCATTACAGCATGGAGCAATCTATGGGGCCATTATACTTATGGAGCAATCTATGGGGCCATTACCGCATGGAGCAATCTATGGGGCCATTATACAGTATGGAGCAATCTTTAGGGCCATTAGACTCATGGAGCAATCTATAGGGCCATTAGACTTATGGAGCAATCTATGGGGCCATTACAGCATGGCGCAATCTATGGGGCCATTATACAGCATGGAGCAATCTATAGGGCCATTATACAGTAGGGAGCAATCTATGGGGCCATTATACAGCATGGAGCAATCTATGGGGCCATTATATAGTAGGGAGCAATCTATGGGGCCATTATACTTATGGAGCAATCTATAGGGCCATTACAGCATGCAGCAATCTATGGGGCCATTATACAGCATGGAGCAATCTATGGGGCCATTATACAGCATGGAGCAATCTATGGGGCCATTATACAGCATGGAGCAATCTATGGGGCCATTATACAGCATGGAGCAATCTATGGGGCCATTATACAGCATGGAGCAATCTTTAGGGCCATTACAGCATGGAGCAATCTATGGGGCCATTATACTTATGGAGCAATCTATAGGGCCATTATACTTATGGAGCAATCTATAGGGCCGTTATACTTATGGAGCAATCTATGGGGCCATTAGACTCATGGAGCAATCTATAGGGCCATTATACTTATGGAGCAATCTATGGGGCCATTACAGCATGGCGCAATCTATGGGGCCATTATACAGCATGGAGCAATCTATGGGGCCATTATACAGTAGGGAGCAATCTATGGGGCCATTCTACAGCATGGGGTAATCTATGGGGCCATTATACAGCATGGAGCAATCTATGGGGCCATTACAGCATGGTGCAATCTATGGGGCCATTATACAGCATGGTGCAATCTATGGGGCCATTATACAGCATGGAGCAATCTATGGGGCCATTACAGCATGGAGCAATCTATGGGGCCATTATACAGCATGGAGCAATCTATGGGGCCATTATACTTATGGAGCAATCTATAGGGCCATTACAGCAGGGAGCAATCTATGGGGCCATAATACTTATGGAGCAATCTATGGGGCCATTACAGCATGGAGAAATCTATGGGGCCATTATACAGCATGGAGCAATCTATGGGGCCATTATACAGTAGGGATCAATCTATGGGGCCATTATACAGCATGGGGCAATCTATGGGGCCATTATCCTTATGGAGCAATCTATAGGGCCATTACAGCATGGAGCAATCTATAGGGCCATTATACTTATGGTGCCATCTATAGGGCCATTACAGCATGGAGCAATCTATGGTGCCATTATACAGCATGGAGCAATCTATGGGGCCATTATACAGCATGGAGCAATCTATGGGGCCATTATACTTATGGAGCAATCTATAGGGCCATTATACTTATGGAGCAATCTATAGGGCCATTATACTTATGGAGCAATCTATGGGACCATTACAGCATGGAGCAATCTATGGGGCCATTACAGCATGGAGCAATCTATGGGGCCATTATACTTATGGAGCAATCTATGGGGCAATTACAGCATGGAGCAATCTATGGGGCCATTATACTTATGGAGCAATCTATAGGGCCATTACAGCATGGAGCAATCTATGGGGCCATTATACAGTATGGAGCAATCTTTGGGGCCATTATGCAGCATGAAGCAATCTATGGGGCCATTACAGCATGGAGCAATATATGGGGCCATTACACAGTATGGAGCAGTCTATGGGGGGCCATTATACAGCAGGGAGCAATCTATGGGGCCATTATACAGCATGGGGCAATCTATGGGGCCATTATACAGCATGGGGCAATCTATGGTGCCATTATACTTATGGAGCAATCTATAGGGCCATCACAGCATGGAGCAATCTATGGGGCCATTATACTTATGGAGCAATCTATAGGGCCATTATACTTATGGAGCAATCTATGGGGCCATTACAGCATGGAGCAATCTATGGAGCCATTACGGCATGGAGCAATCTATGGAGCCATTATACTTATGGAGCAATCTATAGGGCCACTATACTTATGGAGCAATCTATAGGGCCATTATACTTATGGAGCAATCTATAGGGCCATTATACTTATGGAGCAATCTATAGGGCCATTACAGCATGGAGCAATCTATGGGGCCATTATACTTATGGAGCAATCTATGGGGCCATTACAGCATGGAGCAATATATGGGGCCATTATACAGCATGGAGCAATCTATGGGGCCATTATACAGTAGGGAGAAATCTATGGGACCATTATACAGCATGGGGCAATCTATGGGGCCATTATACAGCATGGAGCAGTCTATGGGGCCATTACAGCATGGAGCAATCTATGGGGCCATTATACTTGTGGAGCAATCTATAGGGCCATTACAGCATGGAGCAGTCTATGGGGCCATTATACAAGAGGGAGCAATCTATGGGGTCATTACACAGTATGGGGTAATCTATGGGGCCATTACAGTATGGAACAATCTATGGGGCCATTACAGGATGGAGCAATCTATGGGGCCATTACAGGATGGAGCAATCTATGGGGCCATTATACTTATGGAGCAATCTATAGGGCCATTACAGCATGGAGCAATCTATAGGGCCATTACAGCATTGAGCAATCTATAGGGTCATTACAGCATGGAGCAATGTATGGAGCCATTATACAGTATGGAGCAATATATGAGGCCATTATACAGTATGGAGCACTATATGGGGCCATTATACATTATGCAGCAGCATGTGGGGGCATTATACAGTATGGAGTTATATATGGGGCTATTATACAGTTTGCAGCAGTATCATTTGGGGCCATTATGCAGCATGGAGCAAACTATGGGGCCATTACAGTATGGAGCAATCTATGGGGTCATTATGCAGCATGGAGCAATATATGGGGCCATTATATTATGGAGCAATCTAGGGGGGCATTGTACAGTAGGGAGCAATCTATGGTGCCATTACAGCATGGAGCAATCTATGGGGCCATTACAGCATGGAGCAATCTATGGGGCCATTACAGCATGGAGCAATCTATGGGGCTATTACAGCATGGAGCAATCTATGGGGCCATCACAGCATGGAGCAATCTATGGGGCCATCACAGCATGGAGCAATCTATGGGGCCATTACAGCATGGAGCAATCTATAGGGCCATTATACAGTATGGGGTAATCTATGGGGCCATTACAGTATGGAACCATCTATGGGGCCATTACAGGATGGAGCAATCTATGGGGCCATTACAGCATGGAGCAATCTATGCGGCCATTATACTTATGGAGCAATCTATAGGGCCATTACAGTATGGCGCAATCTATAGGGCCATTATGGCATGGAGCAATCTATGGGGCCACTATACAGTATGGAGCAATATATGGGGCCATTATACAGTATGGAGCAATATATGAGGCCATTATTCAGTATGGAGCACTATATGGGGCCATTATACATTATGCAGCATCATGTGGGGCCATTATGCAGCATGGAGCAATCTATGGGGCCATTATGCAGCATGGAGCAATCTATGAGGCCATTACAGTATGGAGCAATCTAGGGGCTATTATACAATATGGAGCAATCTATGGGGCCATTATACAGCATGGAGCAATCTATGGGGCTATTATACAATATGGAGCAATCTATTGGGCCATTATGCAGCATGGAGCAATCTAGGGGGCCATTATACTTATGGAGCAATCTAGGGGGCCATTATACTTATGGAGCAATCTATGGGGCCATTACAGCATGGAGCAAGTTATAGGGCCATTACAGCATGGAGCAATCTATGGGGCCATTATACAGTATGGAGCAATCTATGGGGCCATTATGCAGCATGGAACAATCTATGGGGTCATTATACAGTATGGAGCAATCTATGGGGCCATTATACAGTATGGAGCAATCTATGGGGCCATTACAGCATGGAGCAATCTATGGGGCCATTACAGCATGGAACAATCTTTGGGGCCATTATACAGTATGGAGCCATTATACAGTATGGAGCAATCTATGGGGCCATTATGCAGCATGGAGCAACATATGGGGCCATTATACAGTATGGAGCAATCTATGGAGCCATTATACAGTATGGAGCAATCTATGGGGCCATTATGCAGCATGGAGCAATATATGGGGCCATTATGCAGCATGGAGCAATATATGGGGCCATTTTACAGCATGGAGCAATATATGGGGCCATTTTACAGCATGGAGCAATTTATGGAGCCATTATACAGTATGGGGCAATCTATGGGGCCATTATGCAGTATGGAGCAATCTATGGGGCCATTATGCAGCATGGAGCAATCTATGGGGTCATTATGCAGCATGGAGCAATCTATGGGGTCATTATGCAGCATGGAGCAATCTATGGGGTCATTATGCAGCATGGAGCAATCTATGGGGTCATTATGCAGCATGGAGCAATCTATGGGGCCATTATACAGTATGGAGCAATCTATGGGGCCATTATACAGTATGCAGCACTATATGGGGCCATTATACAGTATGCAGCACTATATTGGGCCATTATACAGTATGGAGTTATACATGTGAAAAAGACTTAGGTATACTAATAGATCATAGACTGAACATGAGTCAACAGTGTGATGCAGCAGCAAAAAAGGCAAATACAATTCTGGGATGTATTAACAGAAGCATACAGTCTAGATCAGGGTTCCCCAACTCCAGTCCTCAAGGCCCACCAACAGGTCATGTTTTCAGGATTTCCTTAGTATTACACAGGTGATAATTCCATCACCTGTGCAATACTAAGGAAATCCTGAAAACATGACCTGTTGGTGGGCCTTGAGGACTGGAGTTGGGGAACCCTGGTCTAGATCACATGAAGTCATTATCGGTCTTTACTCCTCTTTGGTAAGACCTCATCTGAAATACTGTGTACAGTTTTGGGCACCACATTTTAAAAAAGACATAGACAAACTGGAGCAAGTTCAGAGAAGAGCGACCAGAATGGTGACTGGTCTGCAAACCATGTCCTATGAGGAACGGTTGCAGGATTTGGGAATGTTTAGCTTGCAAAAAAGAAGACTGAGAGGAGACTTAATAGCTGTCTACAAATATGTCAAGGGCTGTCACATTGTAGAAGGATCATCTTTATTCTCATTTGCACAAGGAAAGACTAGAAGCAATGGGATGAAACTAAATGGGAGGAGACACAGATTAGATATTAGAAAAAACTTTTTGACAGTTAGGGTGATTAATGAGTGGAACAGGCTGCCACGAGAGGTGGTGAGTTCCCCTTCAATGGACGTCTTCAAACAGAGGCTGGACAGACATCTGTCTGAGATGATCTAGTGAATCCTGCTTTGAGCAGGAGGTTGGACCAGATGACCCAGGAGGTTCCTTCCAACTCTACCATTCTATGATTCTATGATTCTATGATTCTATGGGGCCATTATACAGTATGCAGCATCATGTGGGGCCATTATAGTATGGAGCAATCTAGGGGGCCATTATACAGTAGGGAGCAATGTATGGGGCCATTATGCAGCATGGAGCAATCTATGAGGCCATTATGCAGCATGGAACAATCTATGAGGCAATTAATGTATGGAGCAATCTATGGGGCCATTACAGTATGGAGCAATCTAGGGGCTATTATACAATATGGAGCAATCTATGGGGCCATTACAGTATGGAGCAATCTAGGGGCCATTTCAGTATGGAACAATCTATGGGGCCCATTATACTGTATGGAGGTTTATGTGGGGCCCATTATTCTGTATGGAGGACTATGTGGGGCCATTATTCTGTATAGAGGACTATGTAGGGCCCATTACATTTTATAGAGGACTTTGTGGTGCCCATAATTCTGTATGGAGGACTATGTGGGGGCCGGGAATTGGATGTTTCGCCCCCAGCAGTTCGCCCCCAGCAATTCGCCCCCGGGTACATTTCGCCCCCGAACATTTCGCCCCCAGGATGTGTCGCCCCGAACATTTCGCCCCCAGCATTTCATCCCTGGATGTTTTGTCTCTAGCAATTTGCTCCTGGATCTTTCGCATACGGGAAAGACCTGCCTGAACTGAACTTTGGCAGGTTCGCTTATCACTAATAATACACCATATGAGTCTAAGATATAGAATTTTGATCAAATGATTTTTTTTTATTCTAAAACATTGTTTTCTAGATAAGTCATTTTACAAACAGACAGGAAAATAGTAGGATTTCATTGGTTACTAAGGAGGTCGAGCCCCCTTGGTAGCAGAACGGATCCTGGCTCCCTGTGATACATTCAGGGCTGCTTGTTCACAGCCCTCTGCAAAGCTCCCCTTCACCCTCCGCTCATGTGCTCTGTCCTGGACAAGAGGAGGGCTCCCCCCCGCCTGTGTAAAGCCGTTACAGGACGGAACACATAGGGGGGGGCTCTGCAGAAGGCTGTAAACCAGCAGCCCTTTATACATCATAGGGAATCTATTGTTACGGTAGTTGCATGCTCCTGTGCAGCCACAGCCTCTAGAATCCATCCACAAGTTCTGCTACTAAGGAGAAACAACCTCCTTAGCCACCACTGAAATCCTGCAGCACATGGAGCTGTAACTTGGAGGAGACTTTTCACACAGAAGTGAAGCTGCTGGAAGGTCTCCTTTGGAAATGAATATCATGGGCACAGGTACTATAACAGAACTTATGTTTTTTGGAGAGTTATGCTTTAACTGTATATATCAAAACTGTTGTAACAAGAAACATAAAAAGGTATAGAGGGGAAGGATTAGAGAAAAAGAGAAAAGACAAATTACAGGTTATAATGCTTGAATGATTTTACAGCTAAAAACACTGCTCTCAAAACATACAATATGTGACCATGAACTAAAATCCAAAGCTGTAGGCAATGCCTCTCAGATAATCCATCACGCTTCTATTATTGAAATCTTGCTCGATACGTTTAACCCTTGCTGAAATTGCAGCATACTTTTTGTTTCTTGCAGCGATGGGATTTCCTGCTATTATCTGAATAATTTCAAAACTATGGAGCTCTTGCTGATGTTTCAGACAGTTAATGAACCGGTATATATTTTGGAAAAGAGTACCACATGTTTCTCGAAAGCTACGGTGCCATCCTTCGACATCATTATTTGTTCGCTGTTGATCATTCAATGTTCGTTCATACACATTCCAGAGTTGAACTGGAAACAAATGTGCTTGACGTCCTCTGCGATTCATTCGACCGATATTAGCTGTCTTCAAAATAGTTGGTGATAGGTATTGCTTCTTGTGGAAAGTCAGGATCTTCCACCAATTCTTCAAATGATTGCACAACATTCTGTGGTGGTATAAAGGCCAGGGCAGGTATCATGCGTATCCAACGGGCAAATTCATGGTCACCTTGGTATTGCATCTTGAGTCCTTCATTTTGAACTTTACGCCAAACCGACTGTGATAGGTGGAAAAAGCAACCAGTCTTCTCAAGGTTGGGGAATTCACTTTCAAATGCCTGTATTGCAGCTAGTTCAAAATCCAACATCAGGTTGTCTGGCTGCCATCCAGGCTGCAAGTTCTTCAGCTCTTGCAGCAACCTCTGGTATGTAGAACAGCTCTGGTCTGTCAGCAAGGTGCACACTAACGGAACAACAAGGCCGCTATGGACTACATGGATTGTGTAAAGCTGCTTAAACAAGGCTGGTGTAGTGAAAAACATGCCATCAGCAAACCACTCTTTAGTTTGTGCCAGTAGATGGAGATTGTCTCTTGTTCCAAATATCAACATACGGCTGTGTCCATTTCCTAATTTAAAATGAAAGTATTAGTAGAGGAAATAACAGAAAAAGTGTAACAAGCATCAGACAGATAATTTTGGGATGAATTCACAAAAAAAAATATCCTAATCAGAAGCCTCTGTTCATATCTCACATTAAAAACTCACATTTTGCTCCAGATTTTCTGATTTCATAACTGAAGCAAAATCTAGTGTAAAGGGGCCAACCAATACTTTTTGACAACATATATTGTCCCAGTGGAAAATGATATATTTTTATTTAAAAAAAAATTATGCATAATGGAATTGTTTTAATACAATGTTAAATAGTTAAGTAGCTTACCAGAGTCATGCAGAAGGTACTGCTGCTGGACACCATCAATACTGATCTCCTGAAACTCCTGGGGGATAGCAAGTTGATCAAGGGTTTGAGGGAACCTTGGAATATTGCCAAGCTGCCTTGCTAATCGTATTGTTCTCTTCAGTGATGCTTTCCTTGGGAGAAGTGCTACAACATTAGAATGGGCTCCTGAAACGACGTCTGTGAGAATCTGTTGTGGTGTCTCCTGTGTTGTCCTTGCCCTGGTGACTGCCACATTAACAAGTCAGATTGCTTCAGGTGCTGCGTGACTGTGAAGATTGACTACTTTCACAACTTTGCCAGATTCTTCATTGGTCCAAACACGTCCCATGCAAGTCGACCGTTTTTCACATACCCAGATGGAATGGACATCATCAGCGGTTCGTTTGGAAAATAAGTAAATGTGATTCTCATGGACCAACTTCCTCCTTCCACGTTTGGACAGAACTGAATTCATAGTTGTAGAAAGTGAATTGCTGTGGAAGCGGACTGATTTTTTGTGGCAGTACACTTCTCTCTTTGTGGAGATTTCAGACACTGCTATATTCTGATGTACAAATGGAATAAAAGCTAGTCTAATGTAACTTGCAGGACACCTGACCTGCTACTTGTTACATCTGCAACAAAACTTGCAACAAAGCAGGCCCGTGCTGGGTCAGGTAAAAGTTGAAAATTATTTTGATTTTAGGCCTCTTGCACACTGTAATTTTAGAGTGGTTTCACACTTGTGTTTGGGGCCGCCAGAGGTCGATCCGCTCTGGATCTGACATCCAGCTGACCCCGGGGCAATGCTGGCAGAATGCTGGCTTTCTGCTTGCATTGCCCATAGATGTGAACGGCTGGGTTCCACGATCTGCAGCCGCCCGTTCGCTTTCGTAATACCGCATTCCGCTATCAGTGTCAGAACAAAAAGAAAAGCATTTTCTTCTTTTCATTCCGCTGCAGGTTAGCGGAATGGCGGCATTACAGAAGCGAACAGGAGGCCTGTAGTACATATGTAGTGGAAGAGTGAAAGCACCCTTATGCTGCCACTGTTTTAGAACTCTAAAGCATGTGCTTTACTAGCATTTTTGAGAGCACTTTTGTGAGCGCTCTCGGTAATGACCCATAAGATACAGGCTATTGATGAACGCTAAGTGCTCAAAAATAGCTCCTGTAATAAAATAAAAAGAGCTGGCCAAAACAACACCTCGCTTTTCCAGCCATTGACTTATATATTCAAAATTGGCAATCTTCTTAGCAATTTTCCAGTGCTTAGCACTTGGGAAAGTGCCTACTGTGAAAGAGGTCATAGGGCTAAAACACAAGGCCGAAATTCCCTGCCTAATTTGGGGCCAAAACATCCGGGGGCAAAACATCCTGGGGGCGAAATGTACCTGGGGGCGAAATGTACCTGGGGGCGAAATGTACCTGGGGGCGAAATGTACCTGGGGGCGAAATGTACCTGGGGGCGAAACTTCCTAGAACCGTTTGAGGGTACCGTTGAATCGCTCACACAAACCATTGGTTTGGGGATGATACGTGCTCGATACCAGATGCTGCACCTGCATTTTCTTACATAGGGCCTCCATTAAGCAACACATGAACTGGGTCCCCTGGTCGGTAAGCATCTCACTGGGGAAGCCTACTCGCGAAAAGATGGCCAAGAGGGCGTCCGACACCTTATCCGCCCTAATTGAGGACAGGGCTACTGCCTCCGGATACTGGGTAGCATAGTCTATCACAGTAAGGATGAAACGTTTTCCAGAGCTGCTGGGTATGGCCAGTGGTCCCACAATGTCCACAACAATCCTCTGGAAAGGCTCCTTTATCACTGGCAAAGATATCAGGAGGGGCATTGGGAGCCGGCCCTGACTTTCCCACTCTTTGACACGTGGTACAGGAGTGACAGTAGTTCACCACATCTGTCCTCATTTTGGGCCAATAAAAGTAGTGAGACAGCCGGACCTTGGTTTTGCTGACCCCCAAGTGTCCAGCAAGTGGAATCTCATGGGCGATCTGCAACAACTCACCCCTGAATTGGTAGGGGACGACCAGCTGTCTTCCCCTCAGCCACTCCTGTTGGGGTGTACAGGGAACTGTCTCCCAGTACAACCTCCTATGGTCCCACAATACCCTCTCCTTATCCGACTCGGAGGTGGGTTTCTCAGCGAGGCTCCTTAACGCCTCTAGGCTAGCATCTGAGTGCAGAGCTGCTTGAAACTCCTGGCTGGAGGAAGCCAGAAGTGAGGTTAAGGCCACGTCCTCACTGGGACCGGCTCTGGGTCCCTAACTGATTCCGTTATTCCTCTGTCCGAGGAGGGTCCAGAAGGCAGGGCGTTACTTGCGTTCTGGACACTCTGACTGCGGGTAACAGCGGCTATATAGGCCATCTCCCCGGGGAATAACACCGTCCCATCAGCCTGCGCGGCTATGCGTGCCACTTCCCCATCCTCCCCCATTACCTCAGGCGCAGTGCTACTTATGGGGCAGCTACCATCAGCCAGATCACCGTCTGTTGTGACACTGGTCGCTGGCACAGCACCACCTGCTTCATGGTCCCCGTGCCTCTCTCCATTACCCATAGCACTGACACTTGCTCCTGCTAGGGGATCTTCAGCAATATCACCCTGCAGCGTGACATGGCTGAGTTCTCCTGTACCTTCAAATACATCATCATCAGGTAAAGCTTTGACATTCACATTATCAGCATTAACCTTAACAACTATCAGATCGGGCAGGGGTGTCAGGGATATAATAAGCAAATATCCTCCCCAAATCAGATCCCAACAAAACATTTGCAGGCAGGTTTTCAGATACTCCCACTTCCTTCACCCCACTCCCCGCACCCTAATCAATAAAAACCTGGGCAAGGGGCATCGGACACCACCAATCCCGGTGACAGTCAGGGTCTTTCCTGGAATAAGCTCTTCAGCGGACTCCATTTCGGGTCGGATGAGGGTTCGTTCGGCCCCAGTGTCCTTGAGGCCTACAGTGACAGTATCCACCACAGTGACAGACTGCAAGTTTTCACAGGCCCTCCCAACCGGCCCACCCACCAAAAGAATTTATGCATTAGGCCCTGGGACCTTGGATGGGGGGGTTCTTCCTCCGCTTCTCTGGGCAAGTGGCGCTGAGATGACAAGTCTGGTTGCAGAAATAACACTTGCGGGCATCAGATGCAGGCCGGGCGTTGGTAACGGGGACAAGGCCTCCAGAAGGTCGGATGCTGGGGCAGGGATGGCGGTTGATGGCTTACCCCCTTTTCCAGCTGGCAACGCCCGGCTTCCACACCTCCGGTTGGCCTTGTAGGTGTCTGCGATCTGCGCTGCTTTATTGGCATCTGGTGGCTCCCGATCCATTACCTCAGTCGGACACAGATGCAGGAACTGGTCTTTCACCATCAGGTCCTTTAACTGCTCAAAGGTGGTCGCTGACAGTCCTTGGATCCACTGCTTGAAGTTGGTTCTGAGCCCATGCACCACATCGCTGTAACTGTCGTGCGGTCCACGTTGGAGGTTCCGGAACTTTTTACAGTACACCTCAGGAGTCAGTTGGAACCTCTGGATTAAGGCCTGCTTAATGGCATCATAGTTCCCATCTAGGCCCTGAGGAAGAGCCACAAACACATCCAGAGCTTTGCCTCGCAGCCCTGCAGTTAAGTACCGGTCCCACTGGTCCACAGGCAGCTGGTACTGTCTGCAAGTCTTTTCAAAACCCCTCAGAAAGGTGTCGAGGTCGCTGTCCTTTAACATCACAGGAAAATGCTCTGGACGGGGTTTAAACAGGGTCGCATTGTTGGTCTCACCGTTCCGTGAGGTGGATGGCGAGATCCTGAGCTGGGCCATCTGCAGTTCATGGGCCTTCTGAGCTTGGGCCTGCCGCTCGGCCTCTCGCTCGGCTCTCTCTGCCTCTCACTGGGCTTGGGCCTCCGCTCGTCAGCCTCCTGGTGCTGCCGAATTACTTTCAGCCGTCCTTCATGATCCTCTGCAGGAAGTTGCTGTAGAGCCATCTGCAGATAAGGGTCCAGGCTGCCCTGGTCGCTGACGCGGCATGCGTCTACAGGTGGGACCCCTGCAGCAGTACTGTCCATATCTTGGCTGACCCCTGGCCCTGCTGAGGTCTGGAGAAGGGCTTGCTCTGCCTCCAGTTGCGCCAGCGCAGCAGCCATTTGTTCTTTGTTTTTGCCGAGGGGGTCCATGCCTTTGGTTATACAAATTCCAATAAGAGTGTCCATTTTCTGCTGGCTGTACCAGAACTCCCCAACAATGACCTTGATCACCAAAATACAAATAGAAAGAAAAAACGAAGAAGGGTAGGGGTGACTGCTGCACATACAGTATTGTCTCAGATCTAATAAACACTGAGTTCAATCTTCAAAACTTTTGTGCAGGGTCCAGGTAAGAACCGTGCAAGTTTTTAGTGAGAGGAATGATTGCTCAAACCAGATCACTAATGTCCTATGATCCCACCGCTTGCCACCAATTGTCAGGAAAACTTGGTCAGACCTTGCAGCACTCTGGCGCCCCCTTATCCTGCTGGTGAAACACGGTATTGACCGAGGATAAGCAACAGGGCGCAGCTGCTCTCATTTATGTCGACTATTGCGGCACGTGATGTGACAGGATGTATATATACCACCAGTTCCGTCCAGGAACGTATATATACCTCAATGCCACCACCCTCAACCACAATATCACATAAATACACCGTATGCTGCCACCACCGATCTCTTAACAGGTGGATCGGGTACCCTTTCGGTAACGTGAATTAGCGGGTGAGGAACGGGTTTGCTCAACATAGGACAAGAAGAACGAAGCTAGTAAATAATAATTTACTCCTGAAAGTTGGCAGTGTTTGCAAAAGATATACAAGATATTATAAAAGACAATTTACATATATGCACAAAACAGTTATTAAAATAAAAGGGGTAAATAATAGCAAAACCTGCGCCACGAGGTGATGGTCTCAGATTCTGTGGGTGGGACGGCTCCCCGGAAATTAGGTGTGATTCCTCCACGCAGCTAGGAGTGCTTGCATCTGACGTCCCTGGGTCGGAATGAGCCAACATGGACGTTCTGGTTTTTAGTAAGGAGGCAAAACACTAGGACACACCCATGTTTACCTCACACGGGGGCTCGGTTTTGTGAACCCACCCAGCTGCACAAGACATAAAAATCCTTCATCTTCCATATCTTGGTATGGGGGGCCCCCACATCCAAGATGGATACATCATGTTTGCCGTCACCAATATTCACGGAGATTGATATCAAATTTGATATTTCTATGATGTTCAGAAGCTCAGAACCCATTTCCTAGGTTTCTGGTGGTTTCCCAGTTATGAAAGATACAACATCATAACTGGAAAAAGGTGAGCATCCCAAAAATGTGGTCCATGTGTTTGTGACAGTCATGTGCATTGTTAACCCCTTAACATTTGACGTACTAATACGCGTCTGTGCCCTGGGACTTAAGAGCCAGACCCGTATTAGTACGTCATGGCGATCGCGCGCGCACACAGGCTGTGCGGGCGTGATCGCCGCCGGGTGTCAACTGATTGTCACAGCTGACACCCGGTACTATGTGCATGGAGCGGTCACGCACCGCTCCCAGCACATTAACCCCCGCGATGCTGCGATCGAAGTCAATCGCAGCATTGCGGTGGCAAGGGGAGGTGATCGCAGATACTCACCTCCTCTTCCGGCTTCCAGCGCTGTCTGCCGTGGCTTCCAGGATGTTGCCATGATGACCCGATGTTGTCATGACAACATCCGGGTCACCAGACAGCAGGAAGATTTTTTGGACATGCGCAGTGCATCTCCAAAAATCTTCTCCCTGTCCAGCGCTGACAGCCTGCATGACACAGGGATGGTGCTGCATTCCTGTGCCATGCAGGCGATCAGAGAAAAAAAAGTGAAAGTCCCATAGTGGGACAAAGTAATAAAGTATAAAAACTATCAGAAAGTGAAAAAAAAAAAAAAAAATTGTAAAAATATATATAAAAAAAAAAATAAAAAAAATAATCCACCAAAAATAAAAATATAATGTACCCATCAATGAATATTATTATATAAAAAAAAACAATAAAAGTACACATATTTGGTATCGCCACGTCCGGAACAACCTGACCTATAAAACTGTCCCACTAGTTAACCCCTTCAGTGAACACGTTAAAAAATAAAAATAAAAAACGAAGCAAAAAACAATGCTTTATCACCATACCGCCAAACAAAAAATGGAATAACACGCGATCAAAAAGACAAATATAAATAAAAATGGTACCGCTGAAAAAGTCATCTCGTCCCGCAAAAAACAAGCTGCCATACAGCTCCATCAGCCAAAAAATAAAAAAGTTATAGCTCTCAGAATAAAGCTATGCTAAAAAATAATTTTTTCTATAAAATTGCTTTTATTATGTAAAAGTGCAAAACATAGAAATCCGATATAAATGTGGTACCGCTGTAAACGTACTGACCCGAAGAATAAAGCTGCCTTATCAATTTTACCACACGCGGAACAGAATAAAAAAAAAACAAAAAAAAACAATTCATGAATTGTTGGTTTTTGTTAATTCTGCCTCCCAAAAATCGGAATAGAAAGCGATCAAAAAATGTCACGTGCCTGAAAATGGCACCAATAACAACGTCAACTCATCCCGCAAAAAAAAAGCCGTCAAATGACTGTCTGGCAAAATCTGGAAAAATTATAGCTCTCAAAATATGGCGATGCAAAAACTAGATTTTACAAAAAATGCGTCTTTTAGTGTGTGACAGCTGTCAGTCATAAAAACCCCATATGATTCTGGTATCTCTGTAATCACACCGACCTGAAGAATAAGGTCATCTAATCACTTATACCGCATGAGGAACGGCGTAAAAAATAAACTCTCGAGTTGTGCTAGGGTTAGGGTTGTGCTACGGTTAGGGTTAGGGTTGTGATGGGGTTGGGATTTTTTTCAAAAGTAAGAAAAAAAGATGACGATATGGCGACTAGTGTTGAGCGCAAGTGCTCGCTACTTGAGTTTGCATCGGGTGTTCTGGTATGCATTGAGTATCGTGGGTATTTGAGTGACATGCTCGAGTCTCCGCCCCATATGCTTCACGGCCCAAAAAACTTTGCGGGGATTGCCTGCCATGCACGAGCGATCCCTACATGTTTTTTTTGAGTGTCTAATAACCGTGAAACATCCGGGCGGGGACTCGAGCATTTCACTCGAGCACACGCAGTACATGGTGCATACCTGAGTACCCGATGCAAACTCAAGTAGCGAGCACTTGCGCTCAAGACTAATGACAACTTATTCAATATGATGACCTAATGTTATCAAATTCTGTGTCGTACCTCCAAATGCAACATGGTGTCCACTAACAAATTGTCGGCTCAAATTGTTAGCGGACACCATGTTGCATTTGGAGAGTCCCTGTGTGCCCAAACATTGGAGCTCCCCCACAAGTGACCCCATTTTGGAAACTAGACCCCCCAAGGCACCTATCTAGATGCATAGTGAGCACTTGGAACCCTTAGGTGCTTCACAAATTGATTCGTAAAAATGGAAAAGTATTTTTTCTCCACTTTTTCATTTTTACGAATCAATTTGTGAAGCACCTGGGGGTTCCAACTGCTCACTATGCATCTAGATAGGTGCCTTGGGGGGGTCTAGTTTCCAAAATGGGGTCACTTTGTGGGGGAGCTCCAATGTTTGGGCACATCAGGGGCTCTCCAAACACAACATGGCGTCCGCTAATTATTCAAGCAAATTTTACAATCAAAAAGTCAAATGGCGCTCCATCCCTTCAGAGCCCTGCCGTGAGCCCAAACAGTGTTTTTTCCCCACATATGGGGTATCTGCGTGCCCAGGGGAAATTGCACAACAAATTTTATGTAGATACAAGTCTGTACATCAGTACAGGGGAGAACGCAAGAACGGTGTATGATCCGAGCTGCGGTAATACATTATACCTGTATAACAATTGGCTCAGGCTTTGGCACTTTCCGGTCTCCTTTCAGAGGCTGCCCATTCTTCTGGGTCATTACTTGCTTGTTGCCATTTCCTAGAGCTTTTCTTGATGTTTTCCCACATGATACAGAACCGCGCACTTTGTCCTGGTGGCTTTTGACAAGTGACTTTACTTTAGGGAAATATAGATCATGTGAGGACGGTTCCTGAGCCAACCATGTGGAGCATCAATGGGCATGAAAGTGAAAGATTGCCAACACCAAAGCTGCAGAGGCAAAAGTCTTCCAATACACAAGGAACAGAATTATGCCCACCTGGATGTCAGGTGTACTAGTAATCCCAGCACCCAACCCTCATGCCCAAAAGGACTACGTCATTTCTGCACTAAAAGTATTTCACATGTCAAAACCCCACTGAAGTGGCACTTTAACCCCTTACCAACATGATTTGCAGTTACATCATATGCCAGCTCTGACTTCTTGCCTGGAAGATGATGGCTGTGATATTTAGCCATCATCTGCCTTTAATAGCCACATGTAGAGCAGAGCTCCACCTGTTAGAGATGGACAGCAGCATTAACAGCGAACTGAGAAGGGAGTCATGCCATGTGCCCAACTGTGCCCCTGTAACACGATCGTAGGATGCCATCACTGCCAGGAAGGAGTCTGCTGAAAAGACCCATGCCTGTCATGACAGATCTGTGAATGCTGGCTATATACTGCAGTATTGCTGTACATAACACAAGAAACCAGATGATTGCATGTTCAAGTCCCCTAAGGCTATGTGCCCACGATGCAGAAATGCTCCGGATTTTTCCTGAGCCTTTCTGCATCTCTCCTGGCAGACAAAACGCATGCGGATTGTACATGCGGATTGTACATGCGTTTTTCCTGCCAGGGACATGCGGATGTGAAGCGTTCTTCACATGCATTTCTGCATGCGGGTTGACAAGCGCTTTTCAAGTGATTTTAGCATAACTTGGAAAGTGCTTGTCAACTTGGTCACACTATATAAATCCATGCAAATGGAGTGTGACCCGAGAGAATGTCAAAAAAATAAAAAATAAATCTATACTTACCTTGCGATGGCCCCCGGAGTCTTGCTTCACTCGGTGCTGACTGCCGGCAGATCGCGGTACAGTGCACTGAAGGACCTGCCGACGTCAGCGCAGGTCACAAGAATATGACGTCAGCGCAGGTCCTTCAGTCCATCGCGATTTGCCGGCATGAGAGGAGGAGCGCAACGGGGGCCGCCAGAAGGTAAGTATCATATTTATTTTTTATTTTATTCTTTTTTTCACAGTTTCTATGGTACCTGGGTCTGGAGGAGAGTCTTCTCTCCTCTAGACCTGGGTACCATCCGCACATTGGAACACGTGGATTGCGCATCTACAAATACAGTGATGCGTAGTCCATGCGTTCTAATGCAAGTCAATGGCGTATAGCAAATGTGGTGCCAATATTCAAAAAGGGGACAAAAACTGAACTTGGAAATTATAGGCCAGTAAGCTTAACCTCTACTGTGGGTAAAATCCTGGAGGGTTTCCTAAGATATGCTTATGATAGAGTATCTGAAGAAGAATAACCTCATGACCCAATATCAACATGGGTTTATGAGGGACCGTTCCTGTCAAACTAATCTGATCAGTTTTTATGAGGAGGCAAGTTCTGGACTGGACCAAGGAAATGCAGTGAATGTTGTGTATATGGACTTTTCAAAAGCTTTTGATACGGTTCCACACAAAAGGTTGATACATAAAATGAGAACATTGGGGATAGGGGAAAATATATGTATGTGGGTTAAGAATTGGCTCAGTGATAGGAAACAAAGGGTGGTTATTAATGGAAAACACTCAGACTGGGTCTCAGTTAACAGTGGGGTACCACAGGGGTCAGTATTGGGCCCCCTTCTTTTTAACATTTATTAATGACCTTGTAGGGGGCATACAGAGTAATATTTCAATATTTGCAGATGACACTAAACTCTGCAGGGTAATCAATACAGAGGAGGACAATTTTATATTACAGGAGGATCTATGTAAACTAGAAGCTTGGGCTGATAAATGGCAAATGAGCTTTAATGGGGATAAATGTAAGGTAATGCACTTGGGCAGAGGAAATAAAATGTATAATTATATGCTTAATTGTAAAATACTGTGCAAAACTGGAACTGAAAAAGACCTGGGTGTATTGGTGGACGACAAGCTCACGTTTAGTGGCCAGTGTCAGGCAGCTGCTGCAAAGGCAAATAAAATAATGGGATGCATTAAAAGAGGCATAGATGCTCATGAGGAGAACATAATTTTACCTCTATACAAGTCACTAGTGCGACCACACTTAGAATACTGTGTACAGTTCTGGTCTCCGGTATAAAAGAAAGACATGGCTGAACTAGAGCGGGTGCAGAGAAGAGCGACCAAGGTTATTAGAGGACTGGGGGGTCTGCAATACCAAGACAGGTTATTACACTTGGGGTTATTTACTGTGGAAAAAAGAAGGCTTAGAGGTGATCTTATTACTATGTACAAGTATATGAGGGGACAGTACAAAGACCTTTCTACTGATCTTTTTACTCTGAGACCAGAGACGGGGACAAGGGGGCATCTTCTACGTCTGGAAGAAAGAAGGTTTAATCATAATCACAGACGCGGATTCTTTACTGTAAGAGCAGTGAGACTATGGAACTCTCTGCCGCATGATGATGTAATGAGTGATTCACTGTTAAAATTTAAGAAGGGCATGGATGCCTTTCTTGAAAAGTCTAATATTGCAGGTTATAAATACTAGATTCCTTGATAGGGCGTTGATCCAGGGAACTAGTCTGATTGTCGTATGGAGTTGGGAAGGAATTTTTTTCCCCCAATGTGGAGCTTGGTGTTTGCCACATGGGTTTTTTTTGCCTTCATCTGGATCAACATGTTAGGCTATGGGTTGAACTAGATGGACTTAGTCTTCCTTCAACCTTAAAAACTATGTTACTATATAATGGTGGCGAAAACGCAGCACTTCCGCAAAATAATTGGTAGTGCTGTTTTTTTTTTCCGCAATGATAATCCGCAGTGGAAATTTCCACAGCATGTGCACAGCACATGCGGATCATCATTGGGGAACATGGCAGGCCTTCTACCATGCGTTTTTTAAGTGTTTCTGCAGCGTTTTTGCTGCTGCGGAAACACTTAAAAAGGAATCGTGGGCACACAGCCTAAGGGGACAAAAAGGAAAAAGTTTAATCTGAACATTCAAATCACTCCTGCCCCTCTATGACCCATTTTAAAATAAAACATATGGGCGTTATCCAATCAAAATATAAAAATAATTAACCTGATCAGTGAACGGCATAAAAACAAAAACCACCCTCATATGGCTGTATTGACAGAAAAATAAAGCTACTGCTCTTAGAAGAATAAGAAAAATGCAGAGCCGGGAAATAACATGGTCAGGAAGGGGTTAAATTCTGCCACTTCTATAGAAAATTGAACCCATTTCGCTGACTGCCTTCAATGGCAGCCAAATAAGGCAGAGGGTTAGAGGAATACCGACCTTATATTGTAGACTTCTAGGATGCTTAAGAAGTGGACATTCCCTTTAAGCTACATTGTGCAGACAAAGCCATGGCAGTGTAGAAGGCCGACAAGATCTCAGTGGAAAGGCTGCAGGTTTGCGTCTGCATTAGGCAAGTTATAGAGGTAGAAGTGTTGGGACCTTGTTGCTGTGCAGGTAGAATCTGGAGCCTCGGCACCGTCCTGCGGAGCCCATACTACAGGGAGGAGGAGCAGCGCCATGTGTAGTAATCTGAGCAGGATAGTCAGTGTTCAGCCAGCACTGATGGAGACTGACACCCCAACTCATTACCCAATACATGACCGGCTTAAAGACCCTCTCCCATCAGAGCTTATCCTCTTACTATATTGTAATCAGATTATACAGCACTGCACTTACAGCTGCTCATTATACCTTTCTACTGGGCTAATTATTCTCTTTTCTCTGCTCTATGTAGAATTAGCTGGGTCCCCTCCTGACCCAGCCGCTCTCATCCCCCTGCCAGGGACTTTTGCAGGGACTTATGACTCCTACAAGGAAAACTGACCTCCTGTTTCTACATACAGCTTATAAATATTAGCAAAAATGTCCAATCACATTGTAAATATAACGACATCCAAAAATGTGTGCGTCCAATGGACATTCCACACGGACAGTGTAGAGCAGGGGTCTCAAACTCGGCTGGGTATATGGGCCGCATATGGAAAAAATTGGAATTTGGGCGGCCGCATTCATTGCAGGTCAAAGTGACATTTTTAGTGATGCCATTTTTTTTGTATACACCGTCTGAACATTTTTGCTGTGTTTATTTTATTTTTTTATAGCTTGGGTCGTTACGGATGTGGCGATAATAAATGTGCACTTTTTGTGTTTACTTTAGTTTATATATAAAACAGCATTTTTAGTGGCAAAATATTTTTTCATGCTTTATTTTTATTTTTACAATTTTGTTTCCCTCTTTTGGCCACAGAGTAATATAGTTTCAGAATTAGCACCATATATAGTAATTCTGGCAAACATCTAGTAATTTGCCCCATCCTGGTCCCCATCTTGTAGTAATATGCCCCATCCTGGTGGTCCCCATCTTGAAGTAACGTGCCCCATCCTGGTGGTCCCCATCTTGAAGTAACGTGCCCCATCCTGGTGGTCCCCATCTTGAAGTAACGTGCCCCATCCTGGTGGTCCCCATCTTGAAGTAATATGCCCCATCCAGGTCCCCATCTAGTAGAATTGTCCTCTGCGCTGTTCTTCACACACACAAAAAAGTAAAAAAAAAAAATAAAAAAAAAAAAAAAAGATTCCTTTCACCTGTCCTCCGTTCCCTCTGCTTCCTTTGTGCACATGTGGCCCGCGGGCCGCATGTTTGAGACCTGTGGTGTAGACGGTTATGTAAAAGAATGGGAAGCCACTAGGTGGCAGCACAACGTCACATAACAGGATTTTTTATCCAGATGGCTGTGAATCTACTAGTCATTAGGTTACCTGACTCAAGTAATCATTCATAGATCTCCACAGCCAAATGTAGATGTATTGAAGTACAACAGTGAGACCAGAACCAGTTAGGCTTGTATTTTACCAGTGAGATTCAAAAACACAATTTAAACTTCCTTGACATTACAATAATAAATACCAACCAAGGCCGGTTACCACAACACTGAAAACTGACAGCCACAAGTGGGTTACTATCCTGGCAGAGCTACCATCCGGCTCCCCTACGTAGAGGAATACCGAAAAGCCAATATATACGCCTAAGGAGAAATTGCTCAACGGTGAATGAGTACATGATAAAATCGAGGGAATTACAAAAACGCTTCCTACAAAAGGGATGTCCTAAAAAAGTGCTAGGCCAATGCCCTTACAAGAGACAGAAATTCTCTATTGACCCCTAAAGCACGAGAACAACAAGATAATGAGATCCATCTAATAGGAACCTACGACGACCGAAATCAGGGGGTGATGAACATACTCTATGATCTTTGGGCAATTTTGAGATCAGATAAAGATCTGCAAGATGTGGTCCCTGAGAGCCCCAGGGTCACATACAGGAGAGGCAGGAACCTTAGAGATCACCTTGTGCGCAGCCACTTTGTGGAGGACAACACGGGCAAAACAACGTGGCTGAGCAGTGACACCACGGGGACTTATAGATGTGGTGACTGCAAAGCCTGCAAATACATCTGTAAAAGCAAGAAATGTATCAGTGCCACAACCAGACTAGAAGACCAAAATCACGAATTCACAAACTGCAAGACGCAAGGAGTAATCTATATGGCAACTCGCCAATGTCCGATGAACTACATCGGCAAAACCAAAAGAGTTCCGGAGACGGATATTGGACCATATCGGTTATGTCAGACGTAGGGAGGACACAACTCTCTCGAGACACATGCTTGAGAAACACACCTTGGACCCGTTTTCTTTATACTTTCAAGCCATCGAAGTAGTACGCCCCCCGAGAGGAGGTAATTGGGACCAACTGCTGCTTCAGAAAGAAAGTAGATGGATCCATAGAATGAAATCCTATAACCCACACTACACAAATGAAACATTGTCCTTCTCATGTTTCATTGACACATAATAACATTTTCACCCCCTATGAAACCTCTTGAACCTCGCTAGACCTAAAAACTCTCTAAAATATAATATGTAGAATCCAGTCCATGTTCTTCATAATGGATATTGGTCCACATAACTATCAAATCAGCGCCTTATAGGACCAAAACTATTAAAGTTATTATACTTTAAAATAACAAAATGACCTCTTGAACAAATTGAACTTTAATAACAATTGGACAAATTTCATCAGAATTTCTTCCTTTGTTTTTAGATTATAAAATACTCATCTGAAGATTTAATAATACAGATACATCGATACAATCAGACACACTGATACAATCAGAATAAAAGTCATCCCAATGTCTATTATGGACATATTGATACGATCCAATGAAATGAACTTTGAGGAAAGAGACGTCCGCAAGCGTTTGCTGGTGCGGAAGCAGTGACATAGCCAGATGGCATTGGTCACGATGAAAGGAAGTTCTGCATCGATGTAAGTGTAGGTGGGACGAGGTAGCACATGAAACAGGCAGATCTGTCTGTAAACCAAACAAATGACAAACTACGAACAAACACTATTAACAACTCATATCGCAACAAACTCGTAGAGACTACATTATAAGATGCAATGCAATATACCAGTCTCCTTCCCTAGATATAAAAGACATATTAATACTGTGAGATCGCAGTGCAGCCAAGACATCTCTGTGAGAAAAAGATCCTCCTGGAAGAATGAGACGAGTCCCTGCATGATTATATGATCGCAACATGATACGCCTGCAACGCACCCGAGTCACTCGATTGGATGACAGAAGGGGGGGGCGCACAAGAGGGGGCACCAACTTTCCTATAAAGTCACGCTGGTTTAGCCGCCAGACGCTGCCGGCAACCCTGCCAATAAGTTTATTACAAAACTATCGTACTATCAAACCAAAAAAGATCATAGACTGTGAGCCCCTGATGACCATGAGAGTCTCATAAGAATGATGAAACGCGTAGGGCTGAGCATTTCTATAGAAAGTCCTACAAGAGATGATTAGCCAGGCTACCTCAATATAAAGCTCCTAGATCAGGAGAAACAAGCACCGCACCGGTATATGACGGCAGCACTATAAAGCCGTTCTGAAGAGAATAGCACAGGACATGGTAAAATGAATATTATTAATGCCATTATCAGACTGCAGACTCACAATGAGGAGAAATGAGATGGCATGATTTCTAATAGCCAGAGGCCAAATTGAAAAGGGAGTTATACATATAAATAAAGAGATACCCCTAGGAATTGTGACTAATCCCTGGCCTCCCAACAAGACCATATATATAAATGGTTAGCCGGTGAGATAAATTAAAACCATTCACAATAGTCCTATGTTTAGGATAATTTTAGGAAATTTGTCACGGATTTTGGACACTTAAAAAAATCTTTTTAAAATATTTAATAAAAGGTTAGTTTTTATATTTTACTCCCATTGGATTTGACTGTGAAATACTGCAGAATTATCTTGGAGCAAAATCACACAAAAATCATCAATGGAAATCAAATTTATTAACCAATGGAGGCCTGGATTCGGAGTCACCTCCAAAATTAAAGTGGAAAAACACACTACAGGCTGATCCAACTTTGATGTAATGTCCTTAAAACAAGTCAAAATGAGGCTCAGTATTGTGTGTGGCCTCCACGTGCCTGTATGACCTCCCTACAACGCCTGGGCATGCTACTGATGAGGTTGCGGATGGTCTCCTGTGGGATCTCCTCCCAGACCTGGACTAAAGCATCCTCCAACTCCTGGACAGTCTGTGGTGCAACGTGACGTTGGTGGATGGAGCCAGACATGATGTCCCAGATGTGCTCAATCGGATTCCGGTCTGGGGAATGAGCGGGCCAGTCCATAGCTTCAATGCCTTCATCTTGCAGGAACTGCTGACACTCCAGTCACATGAGGTCTGGCATTGTCCTGCATTAGGTTTCACCCAGGGCACCAGCATAAGGTCTCACAAGGGGTCTGAGGATCTCATCTCGGTACCTAATGGCGGTCAGGCTACCTCTGGCGAGCACATGGAGGGCTGGTAGGTCCTTTCACAAGCATTTTGGTCGTACTATCGCTTCTGGTCGGCCTGGGCTCGCGTCATTGTCGTGCACCAGCTGTGCCAAGGCCTGCATTTTGTCATGGAAGCGTAAGACATTCAATGACTGACACTCCAGGGGAGGCCAAGTCCCCTTCCCAGACCTCCTTCACCAGAGCCAGGTGCCCCGCGCACGCCAGTCGTACAGGAGCTCAAAAGGGAGAACCCCGTTGAGGCCCGTGGAACCTCCCGGTAGGCAAGGAGCAGGTGTGGGAGGTACCGCGCCCAGTCGTGCCCCTAGGAGTCAACCAACATCTTAAGCATCTGCTTCAGAGTGCCAGTTCGCACAGGCCATTGGTCTGTGGGTGGTATGGGCTGGTCACCAGATTTTGCACCTGTATTTGCTTACAGAGGGTCTCCATCAGCTGCGACATGAACTGGGTTCCCCGGTCGGTGAGCATTTCCTGGGGAAAACACACTCGGGAGAACATCTTCAGTAAGGCGATAGCCACCTTGTCTGCCCGAATGGATGACAAGGCTACCGCTTCTGGGTACCGGGTGGCATAGTCTACTACCATCAGTATGAAGAGTTTCCTGGAGCTGCTGGGAGTGGCCATCGGGCCAGCCAAATCCACAGCCACCCTCCTGAAAGGCTCTTCAATGATGGGCAGAGTTACCAGTGGGGCTTTGGGCCACCGCCCCACCTTCCCCACCCTCTGACAGGTGTAACACGAACGGCAGTAGACAGTTACCTCAGCCCCCAACCTTGGCCATTAGAAATGCTGGGCTAGCCTGGCCTTGGTCTTATGGATCCCTAGATGTCCAGCCATCGGAATTTCGTGTGCCATCTGCAACAAACTCCACCCTGAACGGATAGGGTACCACTAACTGTCGATCCCTGGGCCACGCCTCCGGTGAGCCTCGCTGGACTGTTACCCGGTATAGCCATCCTTGGTCCCAGACCACCCACTGGAGGACCGAGTTCGAGGGAGGCTGTGCCGCCCGCTCCTCACGAGGCTTCAGGCTGTCAGTCTCTAACGCCACCTGAAACCCCTGACTGGACATGGCCAGAATAGACAAACCTGCCACGTCTCCTGGCCTCCGTCTGACCCGGCAGCCACTTGGTCGGAAGGGGAGAAGCCGTCGGACTCCCGAGGGGCCACTAGGGCCCGGGTGCCGCCACTGCAAGCAACAGTGGCTACGGCCGCTGAGACCGCGGGTAGCGCCAGTTTCTCCTCTGCTTCTGACCAAGCATCTGGTCTAAAAGGACTACCCTGGCCCTCTAACATCCTGGTTGTGGAGGAACCCTACCATGCGGCCTTACCTGGGAGCCCTATCTCTCCTGGAACTGCCCCGCCCTCCATGGCATGCTCCCCCTCTGCAGCTGTTTGCCCCTTGTCTGCCCCCTCTGCAACAACCTCACAGGACAAATTTCTCCAGCCTGCCGTATGGCCACATTCTGAGGCCTCATCACAGCTGACTTGATTGATCTCGTCCCCCATGGGGAGAGAGGTGTTAGGGGCTCAGGGTGGTAGTTGTGGTGAGGGGCTGCTGTGTTCCCACACTCTGGCTCCCTGATAAAGACACATGTCCCAATTCTCCTGTGCTCTGTATGTGGTGTGTAACACTCACGTTTTGGTCGCAGATCTCTGCTGTCTTCGGTTCTTCCACCTCAGGAACCACCGCACACACATTAGGGAACTTCCACTCCATTTTATAAAAAAGAACTTTACTTGAACGTTTGAATACAACTTCATACAGCATGCAGCATTGATCACATACACCTTGGCGATGGACAGCGCCGGCTTGATGCCTCCAATCCCGGAGCCGGCGAAAGTTTTATCAGGTATCAAATCCTAGGGTGACACCAGTTCGGGCCGCACAAGGGTCATCTCAGCACCGGTGTCTCACAGTCCCATTGCTCTGGCGTGGCCTATGGTAACAGTCTGAAAGTTGTCAAGGGACCTCCCACCACCCCCACTCACACACAAAACAGTGGACAGATTCTGGGACGAGGATCAACTGCTCTCATTAGGGCCCACATGTGATCGACCCAGCAGTCTGCAGGACACCACTGCATACTCTGGAGCTTCTTCCGGTATGACTCAGGAGTCAAGTTGTACTGCCAGACCAGAGCCTGCTTGATGTCCTCATAGCTCAGGGTGGTCTCACTGTGCAAGTACCCAAAGATTTCCAGGGCCTTACCCCTAAGCTGAGGGGTTAGGAACCGGACCCACTGTTCCTCAGGCAGATGGTACTGATGGCAGTTTTTTTCAAATGCCAGCAAGAAAGTGTCCAAGCCCCCTCCTTTGTGCAGAAGGGAGAAGTCATTCGTCCATAGCTTCGGGACTCGGATCTCGGGGGACTTGCGACTGGCTGGGGCCTGCAGTTGGAGCTGGAACACATCTTTCTGGTGCTCGTGCTCCCGCTGACGTTCTGCTATGAGGGTCTCATAGGTGGCCCTGTCTCCAACCTGGAGACTCGCTAGGGAAACTTGTATGAGGGGGTCAGGTGGTGGGTAGCCCACTGCGGGACCGACCACTGGTGAATCTCTCTCTAGGGGGGCCTAAGTTGGACTCCCCTTCTCTTAGAGTGACGTGGTCTTCCACCTCCTCAACACCATACGGTGCATTGGCCATCTCCTTGGTTTTGGCCCTGGTGCCACTGGCCATCCTTGCACTCTATGGTCAGTGACACCGAACTGCCACCTGATGCACCCACACACACCTTACAGTATTTGCACTCGGACTGTCTAGTGCTGAGCTGATCTTAAGTGTCTGAGTATGCGTTACACACACACACACTATTATCTTGATCCCACCGCTTGCCACCAATGCAAAGAAATTGGCAGCAGGAGGGACCCCACAGAATCCTACCACTGTCGGAACTGATGAATCCACACCCCACCACCTGCCTGACGTCACAATTACGTGAGACGGAGCACGTGGTACGGATCTGTCATTTGCACCATCGTGACATTCCGCACCCCCTCGAGGACGTGTAAGGTCAGATTGGTACAGTTCTACACAGACAATGGGACCTCTGCTTATAAAATATATAATTCCCGGCATGACTATATTCTCAACTACAGCTGGAACTTTTATGCTGAAAGGGGCCCTGCCCACACATTCCCCTGTCATGACCTCACTGTGGGCTTGGCACCACTTCATGGTTTTATTAAGATCTCTAACTTCCACAATAACTCCTCGCTGGTTGATCGCAGAAGTTTCCATGTAATATCACATTTCTTATTACAAATTTACCTTTCTTTAGAGACTAGACATGACATATCTTCCTTCTTGCATCATAGCGCACCCGTACTGTTCTCAGATAAGGAAAAATATGTATATTGTTCCTTAGCTAACCCTGCCACTAAAAATATGTATCCTATCACAATCAGCGTTATAGAAACTCTGATATTCCATATTTCATTTCAGTGCCTACCAGACTGCAGCTTGAATACATGTGCAAATGGAGATGAGCTAAGCTTCAAAGGAATTCTAGGAGCTGTATCCTTTTCACCCAGGTGTCAATTCATCACTCCTGTCTCCATTTTATATGGTGATTAGCCTGAACACTTGGTGGATCCCGCTATTTGCATATGGGCAATTGGGAAGAGTGTAAGCTCTTGCTCCTTTGACAAATGGTAGATAGGGGAGGAGGGAAGAGTGAGTGGGATTTCGGAGGGGGAGAAAGATTCTCAATATTTCTATGACCGTGACATTTCCCATTCTCTTGGGATCTCGAAAATCTAGATTATGAATAACTAGGACATGCTATAATTCAATACAGAGTTATGGGAATACTGTATCTGACACAAAGGGCATGCTGCATGGCTGGGGTCCAAAGGGGGTCTTGCTGTGGCAGCTTCTTGGCTGAGAGCTGCTGTGAGACATTTGTCACTCGCTGCCTCTCTGCCCCCTCCCTTCTTAGCTGCAGAAGTGTCCAGTTACAACTGTATGCTGTAGACCTCTATAATCCCGCCAAACAGGGCACAATGATTGACATGGGGTTAAATGTTCAATATTCTTCTCAAGGCAAAATCACATTAAAAAAAGATGGCATCACTTGCTAACTTCTGTGATCAACCAGTGAGAAGTTATTGCAGAAATTATAGATTTCATAAAACCATGAAGGACAGATGAGCCCACGTGAGGTCATCACAGGGGAGTGTGTGGGCAGGGCCACCCCTTCAACATAAAAGATCCAGCTGAATATGGGTCTATACTCATGCCGTGAGATACATATTTGTAAGCACAGGTCCTGCTCCATAACAGTCCATTGGAGCACCTCTCCTCCAGGTAAATTGAATAGTCTCTGATCTGTCTAGTAAGTTCTTCCATTAATACCTTTTATTTTGTGTAACTGTATATGTATTGTACTGTCCCTCTTTGTAAAATCCTTTGTATATTTTTTCATAAACCTTGCCTCCCTTTGGATTAAATATAAAATGTATTAGTCCTGTTTCTTCTGTTCTGTAATCATTCCTCCCCCGAAGCCATACGCTACCAGAAAGCAGGAGTCCGATCAGGCCTGTATTTAGAACTGATCGGTGGTGGCAGTGAATACTATTAATTGGGTTATCGTGAAGCTGGCAATGATCGTATGGGGGCATATACACATTCAATGCGTTGAAATTCGGAGGCGTGTACGCCATACGCTCACGGCTTGCTTGCCGGTAACTACATAGTGAGTAATCAGGATAGTCTGTGTGTGCAAATCCCTGACAAATTGGTGGCAGCGGTGGGATATTGTAAGATCTCGCCGATGCCTTCCCCCATAGTTCACTATCCAGCTACATCTAATTTTCCTACTTGTCAACTGGGCATTCTGCATATGGGCTGCTTAGATTGCCCTCTTTTGTCCTATTGCAAAAGAGGAGGTGATAGGGGTGAAGCAATGCCCCTTTACTAGTGGCTTCAGAAATTGCAATATTTTCTATGACACGGTGCAATACCACATTATTATGCTATATAGTGAAAATACCAGTTTCCTTCAAAGCTCTGATTCAGATCAGTTCAAATATAGTCGAGACAGGGACCTTCAGCATGCCACCAGCTTTCATTTTAACTCATCGGCCTCATCCCAGAGCGCCAATGGGAGCCAGCGGCATTTAAATGGTTAACAGCTGCGGCCGAAACGAAGCTCTGACTGCGACTGTTAGAGATAAAATGTCAGCTATATAGAAAGGGTTGTCCACTACTCAAACAGCTCTCAATCACAATATTTCCTACATATAAAACAGCTATAATCACCTTTTGTGCTGTTCTACCCAAGTCTGCGCTTAGTCTCCCAGGACTCGAGTGACCTCATATCACGCAGTCAGTAGCCATTTCGCTCTCACTTCCTTCAGACGAAAGGGACACCCTAAAGAAGTGTAATCTGCTGCTGCTCTCTGGCTGTCAGTTCTGTTCAAAGGATGAGAGAGTGATGCAGTTGTAGCGCCCAGAGGGTTCGGTCGCTACAGGGGTATTGCACCTTAACCAGAGGTGTGATATTCCACTCCCAGGTAAGGATGGAGTATGGACCAAGGCTCAGTTAGCTGCATACACACACTCCTCATTTCCGGGGGACAGTTCGCAGATGCTCCCATTTATTGCAGGCACAACTGACCATGTCCCTGGCTGGAGTGGGGAGGGGGGAGAGAACCCGGTGATGCAGGAGCAGAAGGGGACGGTTTCTGGAGCATAGGAAGGAGCTCATTGGTTGCAGGTCACCTGAGCTCAGACACAGTGAAGCAGATAAAAGGTGGGGGCCATCTTAGGAGAGTGTTCAGTCGGTTAGTTCAGAGAGGGAAGAAGTTCAGCCAGAGAGGGCCGACAGGGAGCTGAGGCTCAGCTTGGGCTCAGCTCCACGAGGCAGGCCTAGAGAAGAGGCCGGGGCCAGGAAGGAGAAGAGGAGAAGGAGAAGGAAGGAAGAAAGGTGGAGAGAAAGAGGAGTAGAAAGGCTCCAGAAACAAGAAGGCAGAAGGGACCCTGAGAGAGAGAGAACTACATAACCGGACACTGGGATCCGAGGCTGTCAGGGTTGCAAGCCCGGCAGCAGATAACCTACCTGCGAGGGATTTTAGATCCCTGGGCCTGAGAAGCCTGGAGGCTCCGCCACACAGAGGGACTGGTACAGCACAGAGAAGCAACAGGTACCTAAGGCCCGAGTCGCAAGCCATACAGGCATAGTACACGGCCAGCTCAGGGACGTGGGCTATCACACCACTAAAGGGGGAGATAGTCAGCAAGGGCAGAGAGAACGGTAGGCCTACCCACTCACCCTGACCAGTGGGGCTCGCCTGAATGTTCTCAGACACCCAGGCCCATTCCTACCCTGTACTCCTGTTGGGTCATAAGTACCACCTACAATAAAGACCCTGGACTGTTTGAAGTAGACTCTGGACCTTTATTATTGCGGCCTGCACCATCACCCCCAGCATCCTATTACCTGCTCTGAGGCTACACTCTTCCCGTGGGGAGTTATCCTATCCCTGTGCTGCATATCTACATCAGCCTCAGCGGTCTGCCTTGCAGCGGCGGTCCTCCCTGACCGCAATCCACGGGTGGCGTAGTCTGACATTCAAAACCCTACAAATAGATTGTCACAACATTTGGCCTGACCACCCTGAGCCACGGGATCAGGTTGCCACTACTACCCCCATCATCACACTGAAGCCCGGTTCCAAGTGCCCCACGGCCCAGGGGGTGAGTCACAGTCACTGATTGGCTGCAGGGATCCTATGATTAGTCATGCATGTGACTCGCCCCCTGAGCCGTGGGGTACCCGGAACTAGGCCTTCTAGTGTACGGTGCTGATGGGGGTAGTAGTGGCAACCCGATCCCGTGGCTCAGGGTGGTCAGACCAAATGCTGTGGCAGTCTATTTATAGTTTTGTGAATGTCCGACTACGCCACCCGTGGATTGCGGTCAGAGATAACCGCCGCTGCGAGGCAGACCGCTGAGGCTGGTATTAGTGTGCAGCACAGGGATAGGATAACTCCCCATGGGAAAAGTGTAGCCTCAGGGCAGTGAAAATGAATGCTGGGGGTGATGGTGCAGGCGCAGCATAAATGACACAGAGTCCAATGATGCAGTCCAGGGTGTTTTACTCACAGTTGATATCCAAGTCACTTCTGTCAGCAAGGACTGCCCGAGCCGTGCTGTGTCCACCAGGTGAGGAGCTCGGTCAACCCCCAGGCAATTCAGGAGTATGGCACAGGACCCCCTTCTGTCCTTTCTCTGGCCTCTCGTGCCCCACCAGTGTCCTGACTTCTGTCCGGCTACCGCGGACCGTGTCGGGTAAGCATCGGCCTTCACTTCCCGCTATCCTATATGGTGCCTCCCTAGCAGGTTTAGCGGGGGGTCGCACCAATAAATGGTCACAACCTCCGGTTCTTGGCTGAGGGTAGATTCGCCTCCACCAACTTAGGGATCCGGTACCTTTCCACGGCCTGACCCTTTCACCCGGTATAATGGGGTTTGCAATGGTTGCTGGCCGTTCTGCACTCTTAGGATCCCTCCTGCCTTCTTGTTTCTGGAACCCTTCCACTCCTCTGTCTCTTCTCCTTCCTTCCTTCTTCTCTTCTTCTCTCTGGCCCCGGCCTTCTCTCTAGGCCTGCCTCATGGAGCTGAGCTCAGGCTCAGCTGCTGCTCCCTGTCAGCTCTCTCTCTTACTACTCCTACTATTCTCCTAGACTTGAGATGGCTCCCACCTTATATCTGCTTCTCTGTGCTGAGCTCAGGTGATCTGCACCCAATGCGCTCCTTCCTATGCTCCAGAAACCGTCCCCTTCTGCTCCTACACCACTGGGTTCTCTACCCCCTCCCCACTCCAGCCAGGGACATGGTCAGTTGTGCCTGCAAAAATGGGAGCACCATCGAGCTTTCCCCCGGAAATGGGGAGTGTGCGTGTGCAGCTAACTGAGCCCTGGTCCACACTCCATCCTTACCTGGGAGTGGAATATCACACCTCTGGTTGAGGTGCAATACCCCTGTAGCAACCGAACCCTCGGGGTGCTACACATGCCCCAGGAGACCAGACACAGACATCACTGGAATGGCGTCGGCTGCAGGGTTCCCGTGATATGTCATGCATGCTCCAGGAGACCAGACGCCGACATCACTGGAATGGCGCCCGCACCAGAGGAGAGCATAGCTGCTATTTCACATGATTGGAACCGTAATTTAGAAGGGGTTGTCTGAGTAATGGACAACCCCTTTATTACAGTCTGCATCAGACACGTGTGGAAGGAGTTCAGCTCCTGAGCCGCCTCCACATGCGTTCACCTCAGCGCGGACGTACAGTTACGCCCATATATGCAAAGGGGTCAAATTCATATAAAACATTAAGTGTTATTCTGAATTTATCTGCCTTTCATTCATTTCTAACAGTAAATCCTCATAGTAGTTGGTGCTCAGTTTTTCAGATTCAGAGCTCCAAATTTTCATAAGCAAAATTAAAGGGGAGGCATCATAAAAAAAGTTTTCTTTAAATGCATTCAAAAAAGTTGGCGATATTTTCCCATATCAAAATTTATATTTAAAATTAGAAATCTTAGAATTTTTTACACTGACCCCTGAGGCTATTCTATGTTCATATGTCCTGTTCTTTCAGGAAATCTACATTAACAGCAATAAACTCACTTAGACACTATGGGCCTCATTCAAAGCCAGAATACTAGTGTAAAAAGCTTTGAAAAGTCACAAAGTTTTAGTGCAACTCGAAGCTGGGCTGAAATTGTGACTTTTTAGCGTTCACACTCCATTTTCACCCAGCCCTGATAAAGTGGGCACCAGCAAAATTTTATAAGCTGTGGCATTCTCTGTGCGACATATCTTACTCCAGTCACTGACTGGAGTAAGATTATTGGCAAGGCACACATGGAGACACACAAGGCGCTCGCTAGTTCTCTGATAGTCCTGATTCATTGACCTCTGCATGACTCTAGCACACCGACCTCATCAAGATTAGCATGAACACCACTGGTCTGAAGTCAGGGCCTCTGTTTTGCATTGAAGCGTCCAATGAGCTTGTACAAAGATCATTGGGTGAAGGGGAGTAAGGTCAGGTGTGACATCAACTGTGATTGGTGGAACCTGCGTTATCAGCTGTATGTTACCGGTCATTGTAATCCGGCCTCTGATAAAAAGCTTCGCTGAAAATTCTTCCAGAAAGGACAGAAGTAAATGTCTAAAATAGCCCTGGTGGCCAGTGTGAGAACTGCAAGATTGTGAGAAGAAAGTATGAAAACGTTAAAAAAAACACACGGAAAACAAACTAATTTAAACATTTTCTGATGACTAGATCTGAGCGAATCGATTCAACGGGAATCAAGTTCATGTTGAATTTTTGTGCCTAAAATGAATGTCACCTTTTGAGACATTGCAGAAGATTGCATCAGTCAGAGAAGACGGGCTTTCCCAGAATGCCTTGCTGCCATCATATTAGGTCTCATCTGCATTGCACGCACGAGTTGTAGCAGTTTTAATGGATAGAACGTGTACTCAATGTATGGTGCTATTCACACACCAGTGTTTTTACACACCCCTTGTGTCCATACAGAACACACAGAGCCATGTCCATTTTTTTTCCGGCAGCACGGATGACACGGAGGTCCAATAGTGGTCTATGGGTCGGTCAGTGTGCCATCAGTGTCCTGTACAAGTTTAACATTGTATAGGAGAAGCTTTGTAATTTCTTTATCCATCGGTGAAAAACACTGATCGAAAACTGAGGACACCGGTACCATTTTTTCACGTACATGTTTAAACCCTGCACATGTGAATGAGGCCTAACATAGTATAGCTCAGACAATTAAGAAGGACTATTATAGCAAGTATAAAAGCAGAAGCAGGAAAGGAAGCAGCCATTTTGTGGTGAACCTGGATAGAGAAAAGTACATCACAGCTCACAGCCTAGCCATAGAAATAGGGAAAGAAAGCCATGAAACATGATAGAAAACAGACAGAGAGAGAGGGTGACATCAATGCAGTGAAGGGGATTAGTGTGTTAAGGAAAAAAGGGAATGGCGTCATACATGGTTTTCAGGGCAAGTAGAGGCTTTGGAAGACATTTGCAGAGAATGGAATTTCCTGGGAAAACTCTGCAAATGTAAGTTTCAAAAGTCTTGCTCATCTTTACTGATCGGTCATTATCCATTGGTGGCAGTTTTACCTATAGTATGTTCCCCTCCATACAGGGCAGTAACTCCCCTGTGGGCCTCATTGTTCCAGTTACCTTACACATCTTCCTTCCGTGTAGTGCACATTCCCATCATCTTCATGCTTTCCCATCCTGCACAGCCGGCTGCAGCGGAGGAGGATCAGGACAAATTCCTATCCTCCTCCTTGAGGGATAAGAGTGAATGTGGAGCCATCACCCTGCTCCATGCTGCTCTACTCCTCCAAGCTAATTACTCTAAAGGCAAACCTGGGACTGAGCTTTATATTAACTCTTCTCCTCCCGCCTTCTGGATGCTACATAGCTAATCTGTTGGGTTAACCCTGTAGTGTGTAAAGTGCTGAATTATACAACAGTGATATGTCTTCTACTCACAAAAATGGTGTAAGTGTGATGAGTGTTTTTGATCAGTTTCATCACAGTTTGGTCAGGGTTCATTAGCTTTTCTCAGCTGAAAATAAAACTGATGAATGTTTCTCCCCCTTCTCATAACCAACAGTCCATTTCATGACTGGCACACAGATGACATCCAAATGCTGTCCACATTTTTTGCGGCCTAATAGACTTGCATTGGTGATACTGTATATAATTTTGTGTGGACCACTTAGGCCTCATTCAGACATCAGGTTTTTTCATGTACGAGAAAAATGGAGCGAGTTTAATCAGTGATTTTTACCTTAGGTTGGTCAGAATTACATCAGTACTTTTCCCATCGGTCAGTCAAAAACGGACAAACTTCATCCGAGTTCTGGCCCATCTTTTAACAGACCCGGACACTTTCATTGATGAATTTGATCTGACACTTGAATCAATATAAAACATATCTCAATGAAAAATCATGGACATGTGAGCATCCCCATAGACTGTCATAGGTACACATGCTACCTGTGAAAAAAATAAAAAATAGCACAGAAACTAACAGGTGAATGAGCCCCAAGACTGTGAAAATACACTGGCAT